>NC_142619.1:54506814-54807682 GCF_059453375.1 Lepisosteus platostomus | reverse complement strand
AGCTTGGGTGCACTACGGCAAGGGCAGTAAGACAGCAGACAGTCCATTCCACCACTCATGTGTGGCAACTCTTTTCTTCCATTGCGTTGATAATCCCCAGATCTCCGGCTCCGTCTCTGTTATCCTCTGTTCATTCAGGTCGTGTCACAGGACAGACGCGCCTGATTGCAAAACACCGCTTTCATCTCCCAACTTCAAACACATCGGTCAGACAGGTCAATTAAGAAGCAGAAAATGTCTATTGTGACACATGAATGTTGGAACAAAAACACCGGACACACCAAATCTGCTTTGGCTTCAGAAGACGTGCTTTCCCTTCGAATTCATTATTTTACTTCATTCCAGCTACTTCCCTGGGTCTTTTTTTTTTTAATGTAAACTACCATCTGTTTCTTGAAGAGAGGCTAGACTTTTCAAACCAGTAGTTTTCAAACTTTTTAACCCGATGAGCCGTTCCTACATAAATAAAAACATCTGAGGCCTACCTTAGCTTTGATTTAATCACGAATCTGGTTCTTAGACCTCTGAAAATGTTTCTTGGGAGGCTTGTGTTCCTGTTCTTGCTGCACAGTTAAGATGAGGTTGCTGACAGACTCATAGGTTCTTGTTAACTTCCAGGACCAAACAATCCATTTTGTACAGGTGCGATGATGAAAATGGTACAAGCACACACAGTGACTCCTGTGCTGATACCAGCTGCTCCGAGTGGAGAGCCAACGTTTTCTGTTCTTAGAAAGATCTCAGAAGCTCGTCTTCAGTTTTTCCACTGTAATTGCTATTTTTATTTTTAAACCTCAACTTGGAATGGATTTTGCCATTGATTGTGCTGTGTGGTGTTTGAAAGGAGCTCTGTATCAATGTTGTTTACTGATTTTATAGCAGGGGATATTGAAAATATGACTTTTGGTTTATAACACTTTTATCAAGGGTAACTGATATTTTTACTCATTGATATTTAATGTTAGCTGGAGCAATGAGAGTAAAAGTCCTTGCTGAAGAGTACAAAAGCATTGTCCCACCCTGGATTTCTAATTTGCAACCTTCCTTTGTAGTAAATTGTATCATTTTAATGCTACGTCTTGATTTATTTGCAAATTTCTTTACAAGATTAGTCCCTGCTCATAATTTACCTAATCCAGCATAATCCCAGTCCTGCATGGTATCAGGCTTCATTGACTCCAAAGCACAAATCCAGTGGTGAATTTATTACTTTAGGCAGGGATGTGTTCGCAAATCCTAATAGAAAGCAAAATTTAAGGCTGACATTTTTCCTTGCTGTGCTGCTACCCTTACCAGGAATATACACTCTCATGATAATGGATGACGTTTCTCATTTTGCACGGTTTTCCTAAAACTGCTATGTGTGATGAACCTAGGGTTTCTTAGAATTCCACTCTCTTTTTCTAAATACTCTAAATATTTCTCTATATTGCTTAATTATAGAAACCAATTTCCGTCGGCTGTACCCAGCTCTGGTCATATTTGACACTTTTCTGTCACATGTACTCCACCTTCCTGGATGGTCATCAAGGTGGAACTGTGGTTAAAATTGTTGCCTCTCAGTGCGGGGATCCTGGGTTCGGTTACTGGATCTGGGGTGCTACAGTATCTGTGTGGTGTTCATATGTTCTCCCCGTGTTTGCCTGGGTTTTCTCCATGAGCTCTGGTTTCCTTCCTGAGATATACTAATAGGTGATTTGGCTTCTGGGAAAATTGGTCCCAGTGTGAGCATGTCTGTGTTTGTGTGAGTCTGCCCTGCGATGCGCTGTTGTCCCATACAGGATGTGCCCTGGCTTGCGCCCATTGCTTGCTGGGATAGAGTAGGGGTTAGAAAATAGATGCATGGATGTTTCCTGGATACAAAAATGACATCAAAACAATTAAGCAGTAAAATGAGACTAAAATGACAGTGCAGGGTGAAACCAAATCCACGATCGATGGGTCATCATAAATGGACTTGATATACTGTAGAATTTTAATACATTCATTGAGAAGAATAAAGCATGCAGAACTCCAACAGGATGTGCAGACTTGCAACTTGGAACAAATCCTCGTTAAAAAAAGAAACATCAGCACAATGATTTTCCTATTCAGCCCCTGTTGTGGTCTATCTTAAAACAGAACAGGTTGTGTATATTTCAAACATGAATGGCTACATGAAGGTATCACGACTGCAGGCTTTAAAAGTGAAAACCCTGCATGGGTGAGAATGCCTTTACAGGGTACTGGAGAGCCCACCACAAGACTCTCCTGTATTCTAAAAAGCCACCTGGTTACAAACCTGCACACACTCCCTCATTGTGCAGCAGCGGCACAGGGCTCTATCCGGCAGGTCTGCTGTCGGCTGCTCTGATGCACCGTCAGCTTTGGCTCCAGCCTGCCTGTTTGCTGCCTTCGCTGCCCTTTTTTACCGAGTAGACAGCTGTCATGCCTCAGTGACTTGGACCAGCCACTTTTCACACTTTACTGAAATCATCAGCAGGGCTGGAGGATACGGCTCCGACACTGTCCCAGCCCTTGTTCATTTCTCCTTTTTTTTCCGCGACTGATGCCTTACCTGTCTTAAATAAATAAGGTTAGTACGAGCTCTCTCCGTGCTGGAATTTGCATGCTTTCTCTGTGTGGCTCTGTGATTGCTGTCGGAGACTCTTTCTTCCCACATGTTGATAGGCGCCTGGCAACCATGCTGACTCTAGAAAGGCTGGGACAGGGCTCAGGTGAGAAAGAAATGAGGTAATTACAGTTCTAACTGGATTACAGATGTAGGAATGCACTGTGGTACGCATGCTGTGCTTACGGTATTTCGCAGAGATGGATCTAAGAAAGCCTATGGAAGAAAAGAAACACTTGTTGAATTCATTCTTAAATGTCACATTTTATGTCCCCTGGAAGAGTTTGACTAAATTTTTAACGTATTTTCACCAACAGAGGTCTCTTGCCATTTTCTGCTTGAACACGCCTGAAGATGGGTTAGCCTTGCACAACATATTAAAAGCTGGTCATCTCAATGAAAAGATTGATGGAGCCAAAGACCAACTATACATTTATCTGGCAAATTCAGAGCTCTGCACCTCATTGGAATTCGAGCAATTAGTCAACTCCCGTGACATTGATTGATGGCTTTGTACCTGCCACCAGAATGACTATACAGTAGCTTGTCTAAAACAGAGGGGTCCTGAAAGAGTGGTGTTCAGCCTTGCGATGGTACATGGTAAGATACACGACAGATTAGAAAATGAAGCTCCTGCCATGTTCACGATAAAAGAAAGGACAGCATCCAATTCAATTAAAGGTAGCTGCCAAATTATCATTCCACTGCAGCCTTTCGGTTTCTGTGCCCGCCCACAAATTATTTGGATTTTCTCTTCCTTTTAACTTGCGGAGAAAGCGTCTCCCTAAAGCGGGCTGGCTGAGAGGTTGGTACAGTATGTCTCGAAGGCCGTAGAAGAGAAGTGTCTGGCTCCCCCCGACAGTGATTCATTATCCAGTGGTGCCTTTCACTGCAATTTATCATCTCCCATCATTTGTCTTCCGGAGGGCAGGTTAAAACAATTAGCACACTCGATGGTCTGTAGCACGCGCGCCTCTCAGGAGCAAATTAACTTTTTATTTATGTGGGAGGATGACGATCAGACTCCCGTTGCGCTTCGGGTTTGGGGCATTTCAGAAATCCGCAGCTACAGGCTCCTGAACACCAGCCCAGACCAAGGCATCGTGAGTTTCAGCAGAACACTGGGTTCGCTTAGTCGGGGTTCAATGAAATAGACAGATGTGGAGTTAAAGTACCGTAAATGTGACATTACTGCAGGAAATCAGTTCTGGCTTCGTCTGCATGATTTGTATAAGAAGATGTGACTGGTAAAGCATGAAACAGATCAAATTGCTTTGCATTGGGAGTTTTATTTCCATCCTGGATTTTGTGTCCATTATGAACTTTAATTCTTTAGGATTTTCAATCCCTTCCTCTTTAAGTCACAAACTGTAGCCTTAACCATGTTTGTGTATAGTCCCCGTGTTCCAAGTTCAGGTATTTGAATACTATTAAATCCCGTCTTGTAATGTGTTATTGGAAATTTAAAAAGGCCAACTGTGTCAAAACCATGGGCGGTACACAGGTTTATTTATGTGGAGCATTTGTTGTCACAGGAGTTTGTGCAAGCTGTCTCATTAGTGGGAGCATCAGAAATAGTGTCTGTTTCAAGAATTCAAAACAAAGTGGTTATGTTTTTGTTTCCCCGAACTCCGATTGAATATTTCAGTATCACAAATTTAGACTTTATTTTGGGTGCAATCCTTTGAGTTGCCTTTTTTCTGGTCAGTACACAATATTCCCCTTACAGCCCTGATGCGGATGTTGTTTGAATGGCACAGCAGCTAAAGCATAGTCCTCTTGAGCACTGTGATAAAATGGAGCCCGGTTTCCAGTTTCCCAAGTCTTTCGTGTCGTGTCTTATGAGAGCTGGTTTATGTGGAGAATCCAAAGACCCCCCCCTGGAGAAGAGACAGCACGTTTTCCTTTTGCGAATACTTCTGTCACTTTTTTTTTGGTGACCTCGCAAGAGAAGGATTTGGTCAGCTGGAAAAAAACAAATACATGCATATTGATCAATGTTCATAACCACGAAACAATATGGGCGAGGGCAGTGTGCGAGTGGTACAGGGAGACAAACCACACTGGCACTCCTGTGTGGAGTGTGAGTGGGTCCAGACAGCCACCAGAACACCGGCATGGACCGACACCCATGCACACACACACACACACACAAACACAGACCGGCTCCCCCCTTCTCTCTCGCAAGCCAATCTCAAAGAGAAAGGGGGAAAATGAATCACTATGGAAACAGGAGGGAAGGATCTAAAAGCTTCCTTTTTTGAACGGGGGGAAAAAAAAAAGAATTAAAAAAAAGGAAAACCGTCGGCCCCGGCGTTAGGCTGAGAATTTCCTAACGCTCCGTGTGATGCTCTCACTTCTCATTCATTGTCACCGTAAATGTCAGGATCCGCCAATTTGACCCGAGTTTCATTAGGAGGACCTTTCTCTTTCAGCCTCAGTGTGCTTGTGCGCATCGTACAGCGACAGTAATGAGACTCATCCATACTAATCTACCTGCGTCTGCAATCAATTCATACACACATACATATATATGAATGATTATGGTGCTAAGGGGGCTGGGGAGGGGGATGGTCATGTATTTTTAGGTTTATTTGTGTACATGTAGAAAGAGAGGGTGAAGCTGCCTTAATTGATTTCTGGTTTGATTCCTTTTTTAATTTTTCTTCTCTCTGGTAAACTGACAGACTGAAAGCCCTGGGGGCCAGGCAGAGTGAAGAGCAGCTTATCAGAGACTCAGCCACCCAGGGAACTGATTACCATCCAGAGGCAGCGGACCGGAGCCCCCCGCCGGCGCCGACAGCAGCCCCGCGGACCCGGCCCGCTGGCCAGCCCGGCCCCGCAGAAGGACCAGCCCCGGCCTCCCACCTGCCTCGTCTCGCCCCGCGGGGAGGGAGCGTCTCGGGCAGGGAAGGGGCACCCAGAGTCACAAAAGAGGGTCTATGCCATCGTCCCCAGGGACCCTTTCAGGACACACTGCAGGGTGAGTAGGAGAGCTCAGGCCCTTTTTTCCTGCCTGGCTCATTGTTCGCTCATTCCTGCCTTTTAGGTGGGGTTTCAGATGAAAGTTTCCCCTTCTTGCAGATCTTTATTTTTTAATTATTATTTTTTTTTAAATGTGCTCTTCTCCTTCATAGAGCTTATTAGCAGGGCGCTGCGAAAATCTCGGCGTACCTCTCTCGGAGCCAGCTTGTTTGTGTGTTTGTTTCGCTGGTTGGCTGCCTGTTTGTTGCAAGCTGATTTGCTGCTGTCTCTGGTTGAAGAGCTTCATTAAAAGCAGCACCAGCAGGGAGAGAAAGAGCACATTGCAGACGGGAGGGAAACCTCCCCTTTTGTTGAATGATGTCAGACCCTGCAGTTGAGTGCGAGTCTCTGGCTCTTACTGCACAAGAAAGGCTTCTACAGTTTTGCCCTAGAGAAGGAGAGAAGAGACACCAGGTGAGTATCCAATGATGGCAACATTTATGTCTTGCATTTTCTTTTATCTAGTCTTTTACTTGGTTTAATCTGTAGATTTTGCCATGCTGTTTAGGGCCATTACAGAACACATTGGGCAGAAGGAAAAAGGAATCTGTTTTTTGGCAGTGGTGTTTGTGTTCAGCTGTTTCTTTCTTGTATAGATTTTGCAAATTTGGAAACTGGTGAGTCTTTAGCACCTTGTCCGTTAGATTCCTCCCTGAGCCCCGGGAACAGGTTGCGATGACACAGGTGAAGACCACCCGTCGCCCCAAGAGGGGATCAAAGCAAAGTTTCGAGACCGATCTTAAGATCGGGAGCTCCTTTAAATTCCGGGCACAGCTTTCCTTTTGCAAATAAAAGTGAACCTTCCGAAGGATTTTTAATCAAAGTCGAATTTGTAGTTGACCTAGGGAAAACACACACGCTTATTTCCATCAGGGGAGAGGGGGAGAGGCGTCACAACCATGAATCCGAGTGCACACAAAAACCAGAATGGGACAGGAGAAGGAATTACATCTTCACAGAACCAGAATCCCCTTCACGGTTCGGGCACTTTGACCGGTACCTTTCTACCATAGACGTCTGTCTGTCTGTGTGTGCTGTGATCAAGCCGCTGGTCGATTTGTGAGGGTTTGAGCTGTGATGTAGGAGTGCCTCTGTGCTGTGCGTCTCCGAAAAGACTTAGGCAGCTGCGGGCTTTGTTTTGTCTCCTTGCTCCAGAGAGACGGGATTCAGGAAAAGGCAGGAGGCATCGCTCCTGCGCGCACGCTTGGTAAAAAACAGACAATTGGGACATAATTTGACAGATTGAGGGAATTAAAGCTTTTATGTATCAGCTCGGATACAACAGAGATAAATAGGTCATTTTGCAATTTGTTTATCAGGAAAACTTTAAACCGCTGTATTAAAACTCATAGCTGTGTTCTTACACATTTTGTGTGCCTTCAATGAAGTCTCTGTTCACACCAATTAAGGTGGCTACTACTTTTGCAGATTAACAGGATCCTAATAATAGTGCAAGAAAGAAATGTTTTGACATACATCTGTGAATGTTGCTTAGTCCATACAGCAACACAATGTAATTTGTGACTCCAAATGAGAGGATTTTTATTGCATATTACAGTAGATTGAAAGACTGTGCTTTGAAAGAGCTCCCTTTAAAATCACTTGAAAGGGAAGACCTGCAATATAAAATTTAGCAAACAAGGGTTTTCCGTACACCAGCACAGTGCCGGTGAAGTCCCAGTCTGGGAGGATGTGTCCAGCTGCTTTCCACTGATTTGAGCTGCTAAATCGCCAGGAGATCTAGGACCTACTGCATGATGAGAAAAGGAGTCACAAAAAGCTGAGCACAATCCTGAGCCACAGTGATCAATGCTCAATGGTAGCTCAATGGTATGGCATCTTTTTGTGGGAAAAAACAAATTCAGGAGTTTCATGTGATTTTTACAGAAATAAACGAAAGCAAATCTTACTCTTTAAAATCCTATTTTTTCCCAGTTGTCGCTGTTTCGTCTTCCCTAACATATTGTTCTAGTTCTTAAAATGTTGTGGCTATAATGAATATTGTGACTTTTAATAGCGGGACCTTTAAGAAGATGTGAAATATACAATAATAATGTCTCTTTTATATATAAGCTACAAACAAGCCCTGTGTGGTATAGTATGTATATTTTATATGTCTAAGCTCACATGATCAATAAAAAAGACAGAAAGCTTCTAAGGAAATGGAAATAATTTTTCTGAAGGAACTCTAGACATTGTCTTTTTAACAAGCAGAAAAGAGGTTATCAGATGTATTCCCCAATTATGACAATGGGTGAAGCAGTACTTCTTTAGTGAATGTGTATTCAGAATTAAACAGCAATCAGATTTGTAGCAGAAGTGTTTTGAATTAATTGTATTAATTAAGTCTGTCCCTGTCCGTACTAAAGCTATCGCTTTCGGGTGAACTAGACCACACTGGTGCGGACAGATTTGGACTTCAGGGCGGCAATAGAGATCCGGAGCGCTCTCTCACACCGCCTGACCACACAATCCAATTTCACTGGTCACAAATATGAAAGAAATTATTCCGCGAAATACCCCCGTCAGGACAGAACAGGTAGCTTTTCAGCTGGCGTTGCTGGCGTTGTTATTCCTTTATTTCACTAGGGCATTTAAATGAGAACAAAATCCCAATTTTCACTGATAACCCTGGTTATACAGCCCTGGAGTCATCTGAGGGTGGTACCTTGCTCCAGCGTACCAGAGCAGCACCGGGATTTGAACCCACAGTCCCCCGTTCCAAATTGGTGACTCCACACTGCCGCCTTCACAAGTTAAAGTCAGCAGCCACGGACAGCTGTTTTATCCTTATGAGGACACAGCAGTGTGTCATAGCCGTGGACTTTTTCATGTGCTTTCATTATTCAAACAATTTGCATGCCATGTCCCTGTACGTCATCACACTCAACCAGCGTGTGAATGTTGCTTAAAAGACGGCATGTGCTTTCTTTCTTTAGTGACCAGATGTACTGGCGATTAGCAGTGAAGAAATCTTGATTTGTAAAATATCGGTCCCCACTTCTTATTTAACCCGCCTTCTCAGAGGGGCATTGTAGTCCTGCCAAATGTATTAACAACGTTGAACAGTACATACTGGTCTTGGAGGGATTTTGAAAATCCTGACCAAATTGTTTGCAACTTCTTGTTGAGTCATATCAAATTAAAGACAATCCAATTTGATTATGTGTCATTATTAGATAAAGTAGTTCAGGTGTGTAGCTGCGTCAGCATGCGTAGGCTGCAAAGGAACAAGTAATAGGTTTATTCCATGCTGAAAAAAAGAAGAAAGAAAACACAACGTTTCGGCCGTGGAGCCTTCTCTCACACCTGAAGAAGGCTCCCCTGCCGAAACGTTGTGTTTTCTTTCTTCTTTTTTTCAGCATGGAATAAACCTATTATTAGATAAATACTAGAAACCCATCAAGAAGGGCCAGAATGCTATGTATATTATTTTATAGTAAGAGAGATAGTATGACCATTAGTAGTATACAGTACCTTTCTGTCAAGGCAGAATAAATATCTCCTGCATGAAAATACAGCACTTCTCTGGATTTTTGCAGATTTGACCATTTTGTCCCATGGTACAGTTTTCATGCCCTAGCTTAAAAAGAAAAGGTTCTACTAGTCTGCTGACTTAGACTCGTCTTAAGATTGTCTTGATGTTCTAAACAAAATGGAATGAACGCACAGAACTGTGAATGTCTTTGTAACGATTAGTGTTAAATGGAGGAGGATTAAGCAACATATTAGGTTTTACTGACCTTTGTGAGGACAAGGGTTTCATATGAAATGAGAAATGTAATAATGAAAATGCAATTTCCGAAAGAGGTCAGAGGAACAAGATTCTTTAATAATTTCCCTCACTCCTCACTGTGTATAAGGTTATAGGTCAAACCTGTGAGTAGAAGACTGATATCCATCTTCAGCCTATTGGTTCCTGGGTGATCAGACTGTGAGTGGGAATCTGTTTGTCTTACTGTCACACAACATGTTGTACAGTACATTTCTCACAAACAGACCTTTTCAGATTTCATATTTTGCATTCAAATTTCAAATCTGTCTTGCAGTCCAGCTCCAGATGAGCAGAACTGTTCTTAGAAAAATCATTCTGGTCGTGGGTAAAGCTACCAGTGTATACAGTTGAAAGCATGTAGCTCCCACTCATTGCCTGTGGAAGTCAGCGATTATGTGATTAATGGCACTCGTTTGAACACTGCGGTCTGTGTTCCAGTGTTGTTTTCCTGCATTAGTCCTGTAGACCTCCAGACAATCCAAGTGTGCACTTTCTCAACAATATGAGGGAAAAAACTCTTTGCCTACGGTACTGTACTTAATGAGTAATTCCCAACCTCGATTTAGAAACATTACAAAATGACATTAAAAAATCTGCACAGGAATTGTGTCCCCAGGAATAAAGATGGGAAACACTGTCTTGTTTAGCAGAACCCTTATTGAACACAGCTGAACAAGAGACGTGCTTTTTTATCTGCAGAGCATTGAAATGGCACCTGCTTTCTCAGCAGACCAGCAGTTTGAAAGACGCTGATGCATCTCAAAGTGAATTCAGTTTAGATCGCCGAAAATAATTTTGCCTTATTCGGACAGTAGATCTGGTGTCCACATTCTAGAATTGAAAACTAGGAAAGGATATTTTCTGCAGAAGTGACAAAAGAGATTATAAAGGATGTTTGTTTTTGTGGGGGGGTTAGTTTTGCACTTCAGGTTTCATGCCTAAGCCAGCAACCTAAGGAATGTGTAAGGAGAAAGCAGCCATAAGACACAGAGCTGATGATTTGTGATCCTCAACCACTTTGTCACACACTAACAGAATTTTTGCTTCTCACTTACAAAAAGGTCTCCACTGTTACCTCCTCCAGCTCATTTCCCCATCCTTAACTCATGTGCAACAGCCCTGGTTACACCAGCACATCTTCTGCTGTGTTCTGGCCATATTCTTTAAGTGGCAGGCATGTATAGACATTAGAAGCAGAGGCTCTGTTAATTTCAATAGGTCTTAAGACTAGTGTTGTACAGTAAGTGATTTAGAAAATCTACAATTTTAGGACATGATTACAACGCAATTGTATTATTCCTTTCTGCTGATTTTTCCCATTATACATTATGCATATAATGTTTGCTAAAATGATGTGTGTAGCTGATAGTTGTGCGGCTCTTCATAGCACAGTTAATGATGTTTTAAGATTGGAGTCGGGAGCTTGCGTCAGTGTGCAAGTCATAGAGGAACAGCCAGAGGTTAATTTCAGAATGGAAAGTAAAAGAAAAAGTACAGGGACAAAGTTTCAGCTGAAGGGTCTTCTTCAGATGTGTGTTTATAGATTGAGTTTTTTCAAAGCGAAACTAAAACATACAGTAGAATGATTGCAACCACTTTATAAGCATGCTCCTAATCATGCTAGAAGTTAAATTTTCATATTTACCCAAATATATTTAATGCTGTTCTTCTTAATCTTTCAAGCTCTCTAACGGTGAGATTTATATTTTCTTAATCATGTACAACCGATTCCTGAGCTCAGTATCTGGTAGGGAAGTCTAGTCTGCACGCTGGACACACAGATTTGTTTTAAGACAGGTGACCTGGCTTTGTCAGTGCGTGGAACCATGCAGTAATCAAGTAATGCCAGCAGTGCTGAAATAACAGTAATCTGGAAATGGCAGAGGTGTCAGGAGAGTGAATGCACGACTGGAATAACTAGCCGGCAGTCTCACCTCAGCCAGAAGGACCAGAGGCAAGAGAAGGATGACCATTTATTCATTTGACTTTTTTCAGAAGCATTTTGTATTGTTATTAAGTGCCGTCATTTAAACACTTTGAGATGTTTGCTTTTAAAGATTCAATCTAAGATGACATTTCCTATTACGATTCATTAGTATTGCTGGTCTGATTGTTGCAGATTGCATTCTGTGTGCTCAGTATTAAGAGTGCATTATAAATGTGTAATCTTGGATATGCTATGGTGTTGTTTTTAATCTGTGTGCATCTCTGCAGCATGATTTTCACATTGTTATCTTTGTGTCTGTGGGCATGCCTGTTTGTGTTTGTACTAGATCAGTTCCAACAACTGCATATTTTTTCTCTTTTCGTGTTTTCTTTGAAACTGTGTAAATGATCCTTTCACTTCATCACTGAATCTGAGTCTGTTGTCCTCTGGAAAAGATTTGGCGATATCTGCCATGCAAAAGTCACAATTTGCCACTTAGTTTGCATTAGGAATCATTCATTTTTATTACTTTATATATATATACACACACCTAAGACATCATTTGTGCAAGAAGAGGCTCATTTTGTAAAATCGATCTTACAGTAAGACATTGTTTTAAAATGCTGTTCTCATTCCTAACCATGACCAAATGAGAAGGAAGTGGAAGATGTCATGTATGCAATTCATCTGAACATCTGAGGAACACAGAGGCTGGACACGGGGTGCACAATATTCTTAACCCCTCTGAGGGGAGAAACTGAGAGAACCTGGCTTGGTAAAAGTTTTTTTTTGTCATTGTTTTTATTGATAGTCCACGGCCTGCCCCTGCTCCCAGCGCTGAACACAAACTCCTCACTTACAGGCCACGACTTACTTGTTGTATCCAAAACAGGCGACAGGTTAAGAATTTGGACACCACAGGGCCTAAAGCATGGTGTGAACTTGCTTCACATGAAAGAGCAGAGTTGCTGCAGGTAAATGATTGTTATTAATTTATTTGTCTGCCACTTTTATGCGACGTGACCTACAGTGCCTTGCAAAATTATCCAGACCCCTCGCGATTTTCCTGTTGTGTCATTTTAAAGCTGGCCATCAAGACACTTTGAAGTAGCAATTGATATATGCAATAAACCCCTTTTTGTGGCAAACAAATTAATTTTAGGAGCCCAGAATGACCTTAATGGGCCACACAGTATGTTGAGTAGCCTCTGTCTGGGTGTAATAATAGCCACTCCCATGATATCAGAATAAAACCACCAGTCTCTGTGATGTGCCTTGGTCATGGATAGAAGCAAAAACTGAACCATGAAGACCTAAGGAACATTCAAAGCAAGTTAGACATGATGTCGAAATCATACAATTGGCACAGACCCAGCGTAGTCATCTCTCTCAGTCAATACCATCCCTGCAGTCAAGCCTGGTGGCAGCAGCATCATGCCAAGGGGATGTGTCTCCTCAGGAGGGACTGGGATGTTTGTTAAGGATTAAAACCAATGGATGGAGTAAAGCACAGGCAGATACAAGAGGCCAAACTGGGGTGACAATTTATCTTTCAGCAGGCCAGTGATCCAAAGCTCCACTGGAATGATTTAAGTAATTAAATGTCCTTAGAAAGTCTTTAAAACTGCAGATCATTAGAGAACTCCAAGCAGCTTCAGAAAGCCCGAGAAAATCTGCCAAGAAGAATGGACAACAATTGCACCAAGCCAGTATGCAAAGTTGGTCCAGGCTTAAGCAAAAAGACTTGTGGCTGTATTTGCTGCTAAAGGTGCTTCCACAGAATATTCAGTGTATGCAACTGAATGCATTTGCAGTGAACATAGGTACCTTTTCTTACCGTTAGAAGTTTGAGCATTCAGGTTTTGAATAAATATAGAGTTTTAAAACAGGTAAGCCTCATTTTGAAACTTCAGATAATGGGACACCAGAGGAAAGGTCAGGATACCTGTGGAAGGCACAGTACATTTGCATCCTTCGGTACAGTGCCTTGCTCAAAGGTATAGCTGCACTGCCCAACCCAGGGGTTGAACCTACAGCCTTCCCGTTACAAACTTTAAATGTGCATTACCTTAATCAAATGTTACAGTATATACAGCTTTACATAATTAGAGGTTTCATGTGTTCTTTAGTTAGATATTGAAATAGCAAATATCAGTGCTATATTAAACACTGTGTGACAGTATGTGGGTGGTATCGTGAGATAGAATTCTGAGCCGTGAGCGTTCGGATGCGGTCAATAATGTTGTGGATGCGGGTGTGAAATACAGGAAATAGCCCCACGCAGGGCTCCACCAGCAGGGAAATACAGCCTACCAGGAGCAGAAGGCAGTTCTTTGCATTGAGTTGCCCTGTGGGGGCTGGGCTGGAGGGGCTCCTGGAAATTGTATCAGTAAGATGAAAGCACCAAGCAAAAGGCTAGAAAGAAGGCTGAGGAGGCTTCCTCTGCCTGTTACTGTACATTCCTTACGTACGTACTGTATCTACTGACAATAAACCAAAACAATCCCTTCTTTGGTGGGCACGAGTACTTTCTGGTGCCAAGACAGCCAACTTACTGGAAGCTTCCTTCCCATTTCAGCGGACTGCTTTTACCAGCAAAGTCTTGAACACACCAGTGCAAACCAAGAACACATTTCTTGGTGCTGATCAACTCGTAAGTGGTTATTGGACAGGAACTGAGTACATAGCTCTATGTATGGTTTGGTATGGTACCTGTATGGATGGCATGGTTTGATATTCACTGCCTTGGACTTTTTGAAATGAAAAGGAATGAAGATGTCAAGGATATTTTCACACCTTTCAATAAAAACACTCTATTGTGTCATGTGTTTGAATTTCAGCTGTATTCACAAAAGCCAGTAAAATGAGCTGAAAGCTAATATGTTGGATGATGGTATAGTGTATGTGTGCTTTGTACTTTGGTTGATCTTTTCCACTTTTCATTAAGTCATTAACCAAGCATTGTCCCAGGCATTTCTGTGCAAAGGAAAGTGATGTCATCTCAGCTGGCAGTGAATGATGTCCCAGCACTATTCAAATGTGGTATAAAAGTTACTATAAATCAAAGACGATGAATGCTAGTCATATTTTTGTAAATAACTTTACAAATAACTAGAATATGTAAGAAGTAGGCTAATGCATCTTCTTCGTACTGTAAAATAGCTAGAGGGAAAGTGAAATGTAAGACATCAAAATATGGGTGTTATACCGAGTCACATAACAGAATTCTGCGGTTTATTCATTTAATAATTTGCCTTATTTTTTTTGTCTTCAATTGACAAGGGGTCTGTCAGTCATGAATTCTTCTGTCCGAAAGTATAGAACAGCAGTCGCTAATCTTCATGATGTATCGAAGTCTTTACACGTGCACATGACTCACGTCTGCTGCGTTAATCTCAGGCACAGACAGATCTTGTTTGTCGAGTTGAAAGACGTTCTTATTCAAAGTTGGCATTCTTAGCTTCTAATGAGTGACGTAACTGTGCAACACATAACCCAGCAACCTTGTTTATCATTAGTACGGAAACATTTTTTGTTTTTTTTATTTTCTGACTTGTGGTACAGGAATAAAATGAGCCCTGGAGTGTCTCGGTGTCTGCAGCTCTGCTGGAGACCTGCAGTGAATACCAATCTGCAAGGTGATGTAGGACCACATAGTGTGCAGCTGTCCTCCACACTGTTGGCTCAAGTCTAAAATTAGAAACATTCCTACTTGAAAAAAGCTTGTGGACAGATTGCCTTTGTACAAATATATTTTTTAAACACTATTCCCTTACGGGTTTCGTATCTTACCTTCCTTTATTCCTTCTATTGTACCCCTTTCCATTGAAATGTGTATAAACTATTAATGTCACAGAAGCATTCGCCAGCACTCTCCCAGCAGGCATCGCCAATCTCTAAACCAGTCCCTTTGTTTAGTCCCACTGAAAAGATTCTAATCTATCTTCTGCAAGCATTGAAAACAAACCAGCCTGCAAATGTCGGTTATTATGCATGTCTCGCGCAGGAAAGGAAGAAAAGTGACATGATGAAGAGTATTCTTCTTCTGCGATGGAGGCAGTGGTGTTGCGGGCTCCTCCCATCATGTGGCAGTGTGTGTGTGTCCGTGTGTGTGTGTGCACGTGAGCGAGTGTGTGTCTGAGATCCATAAACCAGGCCTTCGTCTTCTCGTTCAGATATTCCACGCTGTGTTAGAATGATGCCCTGTGCCTGCATTTGCAAGGCATCTCCATGCGTTGTATATGGATCAAGGGATAATAAGTCAGTTTCGCCAGTGCTTGCTGATATATTGTACAGTAATTCTATAAATCTGGTGGCTATCCAGCCATCCATTCAATCATTATACAGTGTAACTGACAGTATGATATGTGAAATGTAAAAGAAGACCTGGTGAACTGTTAGACCAATAGATGATGGAAAATTAATTGCCAGTTGATTGCCACAGTTCAAAATGCTTTCCAAGCTAAAATAAAAGTTAGATGAATACAAAAGCATTTTGTTGTGAAGTTCTATGTCTTGGGATGGAAAAAATGAAAATGCTGAAATATGAATGCATAGCAACCAATATAATCATAATCTGAATGAAAGAAATCACAGAAGCATAGTCAAAATTCAGTTATACTGTATCAAGCAACACATCTGGTATAGCAGAAATCAGGACAACTGTACTGAAGAAGCTTGATTAATATCTTTAGACCAGACAGCATTGCTTTGCTTTAGGATACAATGAGTATCTGATTGCAAGGCACATACTGTAACAGAAAGTGTGTGCATGTTATTTCTCTTCTAAAAAGAAATGCTTGGCACACGTTTGTAAATCATGGCAATTTCATGCTATCAATAAATGCATCAAGTCTTTACATTCCTTGTTTTCTTTCTGCATCAGAGATCTCTAAGTCAGTTGTCAAAACAGTTATTGATCCTGCCATCCCCAGTCCACAGTAATACAGATCAGTTCTCCATCGCCCAGTCTTATCATTGGTCAAGTCTTGAGCAGACTATCAGAGTTTAAAAACAGGCATGTTTCTAGCAGATAGCAGATCATTGCACCGTGCACCTCAAAATGTCTGTAGCCTAAATACTTCACCTGTTCAGATACCAAAGTCTGACATGCCTCTAATTAAGATTGCACTTCTAACCCTGTTGCTTGTTGTGGCACTCTCTTGTACACTGTTTGCTGACGGTTTCTTTAGCATTGCTTGTTGTGTACATGTCTCAGACATGAGAGCTATGAAAGAACCAGCTTGGCTCTTCTTGCAGTGTTTATTTATTTTAAAAAAATTGCTGTGTTTGGAATTTTTTAAGTCTACAGTGGACCACTATTTAACAAAAAAAAAAAGAGAGACTAATTGATGTCTGATCATTCAGAAATCAGATTTGGTTTTGATTATTTCAGAACCAGATTTGTCGTCTTCTTCAGGAAAGTCAGAGGAATGCACACCTCAAGTTACAGAGCGGTAAAACAGTAATCAATCAAAATGATAGAATAAGCAGGTCAACACACTCCATATTCCATAATCAAATTTAAACATTGTGTATCTACATTTTGATGGCATATCTTCCCATATAATAGTAAGCAAAACACAAACTTGGCAATAGTTTATACTTTATGCATTGCTGGGTTGTGGTTTTGCATTAAATGGGCTCTTTAAATGGCTTTTCACGCAGACAAATGTCATTTTTGGCTGGAGAAAATCGTACATTGTCTGGATTGAGCGGGTAGAGTGGTGAGGAGCAGATCACATTCTGCCGTCCTCTGTTGACAGAGACCTCTTCCGCCTTTCATCAGCATGAAGCTGAGACAACAAACACTTTGAAAATGCACCATCGACAGCCTGCTGTCTGAATCACTGCACCTGTGTTATTAAAAAATAAATGTCTCTGTATTGGCAGCGACGGTCCAAAGGGAGGGAAAAGAAAATGTCTTGCTTTGGGCAAAACAAGTGGCTAGAAAAGAAAATGATGTCATACAGGCACAAGGCTGCAACATTCCAGTAGTGAACAGCGAGTGTATACCACACTCATAAGGGTGTGGCTAATTTAGAAACATTCAGGTTGTGCATGCCCAGCCTGATCGGCCTTCCTGTCACTGCTGGTGCTTGGTGCCAGTGTGTCAGTGCCCCAGGCATCAGTTCCCTCCTCTCTCCGCCAGGTTATTGCAGCTGATCAATCAGCGCTGGAGCGCTGTGGCAGGGGCTGGCAGGGTTGCCGTGTGTTCTGAACCGAGGCACCGCTCTGCTGGTGCGGTTTCCCCTTTCGATCGGGGACAGAAACAAAAAAATGCCTAATCGGTCAAGTCTTGGCGGGGGGGGTGTCTTCATCAGAAATCAAAAGAGCTTTGAAAAAACATTGCTAGCTATCCTAAGGAAGATTTTTTTTTTATACAAAGCCCCTGGTGTTTCAAACTGAACAAGAGCAGGTTCTGGTCACAGTGGTATCTAGAGGCTAGGCCTTCAGTTCACGTAGGACCTGATGCAGTATATCATACCAATATTTCTCACCGCTGGCTTGGGCAGGCTGAAGGCAGTTCTGCTCTTTCTGTGGGGCTTGGTTTAATAAGGCAGGGCTCTCAAGTCTGTTTGCTGAGGTCTTTTTCTCTTGTAGTGGACTGAGTGCGGCTGTGCCTTGTGCCCAGAGAAATCTCATGAGTTTTCTTCCCTCGCTGCTGTGCTTTACTCAAGCTGAGAGTAACTTGATGACATCTGAAATAATTTAAACAAGCGCAGTGATCATTAATGGCCCTTTGCATTTTTTTATTCCATTTATTTGTGTATAGAAAGCAAATAAAAAAGCTTTAACTGAGCGGGGAATAACTGAGCCCTGGGATTTTTTTTTTCAGTCCAGTGGTGGTGAGGCAGTCTGTGAACTAATCTTCTCGCTGTGCTGTCGGTAATGATAGTTAATTATTATTTTGTGTCTGTGTTGCGCTCACTGTGCACAGCGTCGCCCCGATTTGTGCTTTTGGCTGCTCAGCTCTCCCCCCGGAGAGCAAAGATGTAAATAGAGGCGTTGCAGCAGCCTGCGCTGTTCAGAGAGCTAATGAATTAAACATCCCAAACAGTCATTTTCACCCATTTCCACTGACAAAAGATCACAACAGATAGAGGCTGGCAGGCACCTTCACAGTACTTGCTGCTCGCCTGTGTGTGTGAGCGAGCGTGAGTGTGTGCCCATATGTCCTTGAGCATGCATGTGTAATTAAATAACGTGCATCGTGTAATGCAGAGGTTTGTGAATATTAAAAAGTAGTCCCATTTATATGCTGAATAACGAGAAAACTGCCGAGTGAATTTGATGCGACCAGGGGCTTCAGGACCCACTCTCGCGCAGTGATTGATGTGTTTGGCCTTTGCCGGATGAAAAGATACCTCCCACTCAAAAAAGTCAAGATCTTGGAATTCCATGGGGCTGAGCTGCACTGAAATTGAATGTTCTGCAGATGTGTCTTGACTCTAAGGCTGTGCTGCTGTCCCACTGCATAAAGGTTTTGTGATCAAAGGCACCAGCAGTCACCTGCCGCATGTGGAGGTTGTCCACAGTTGAACGGCCTCCTCTCTTTTGAAAAAACAATTGTCCTTTTGTGTTTGTTACACTTCACCCATCAGAGGTGCTTTAACGTCATGGCTTTATGGGGACACCTTGTCCACATCCATGGTGACACCACAGGAATGGCCTTCATGTCCTAAAATGTGGACGAGCTGCCTTTCTTACCCTCATGGAGTTCAGATCCTTCCTCTATCCGGTTTTCTGATTTTACCCCCAGGAACGAAAGCTGAGGATTTCTCCTTTTTTCTCAGATTTTAGATTCCATCATGCACTTTGTTATTTTATATACTGTATAATGTTTTGTTTTTGGAATCACCAGTAATATGTCCTTGTCAAACACACTCTATATTGAATTGCTCTTCTTTTCATGACTGTGACACCTGTTCCAGTATGGGAGTATGGGGAAACACGGGGTCTCACTGACACTCCTGTTGTTGAATCGTGTATTGTGTGACACACCACAAGGCCTTGCAAGAAGAATTAGCAGAATCTGGAGGAGTTCTTTAGTCATGTTTGGTTATCCTTGTCAGGCAAGGTGAGAACGCTGTGCCTACACAGCTGCTCTGGTACCTGGCTAGTTTCATAAAAATGGTTAAAAATGAAAAGAGACCATTTGGCCTATCTTTCTTGTTTTGGTATTTCGTAGCTACTTGACCCAGCCAATTGACTCTTCAGACTTTTCTTGAAGGAAACCAGGGTATCAGCTTGTTCCACATCCCTTTTCATAAAGAAGAGCTTCCTCTTCTAGCCAGATTTTAAATGCTCAAAAATGTTTTGTTGAGCCCTGTCCAAGGATGTCTTCATGCTGAGGAATCAGTTGTCACACTTGTGCTGAGACTCTGCTTCCAAACAATGCGATTTTTATTTTTTTCTGTTTGCAAGGCCATTATTCCTTTACTGTCCACCCAAAGTGGGATGTTCTTTCACATAAGAGAGGAATACAATGGATGAGTGCAGTAAGCATGCTTTAGTAAGCTCTTCTGTATTCAATGTGCTGTCTTGTCTCTGCAGGCCCTGAGGAAGACCACACGTGTCACGATGAAGCCACTCGCACTGCTCTGGCTGTTAGGTTCCCCGCCTCAAGCACCTCCACCCACGGTCTGTCACGCCCTGCTTCTCCCACCACGGAGTACCTGCCCAGGTGTGTTGCACCCTTCCTCTGTGGGCAGTCCACACTCCACCTCACTCTCCGCCTCCTTTCTCCTCCTCACTCTCCTAATCCTCCACCTCCTCACTCTCCTCCTCCACTCTCCTCCTCACTCCCCTCCATCCACTCTCCTCCTCCACACTCCTCATTCTCCTTCTCCTCCTAACTATCTGCCTCCTCCACACTCCTCCTCACTCCCACCTGCCCCCTCACTCTTCAGCTCATTGTTATTTACTCTCCCTCTGCACGTGTGCTTTACCTTGGCTCTTAACTGCCCATGAAAACATATTGATTCACCGGGAGTGGGCCCTTTCATTTTTATGAGTTCTTCCCCAACGTGACGAGAGTGTGTCAAGAGGTTTATCAGATGCTGCCTCTGCCAGCTTTTGAGAACTTGTAGTGCGAGAAGGATGTAGTGCTATTATACAGAATAAAAACAAATCAAACTTTTCTGTTTCTTATAAAATTATTGATCCTCTACCTAATCCACCAGTTTCTTATAGTCCATTGTTGAATCATCACTTAATCTTAGCAATCTGTTCTCTTATACTTTCTGACCCTTGTCCTGTGTCTGCTTCATCTTAATTCCCATGTACAGTATAGCCCTGAGTGAGTGCACTGGGCCTGCAACACTAACTGTAGGTTGCTTTCCCATAAGAACATAACAACAGTTACAAAAGAGAAGAGACCATTTGGCCTATTTGGTAGTTAGTAATTAATTGATGTAAAGATCCCATCCTGAAGTTTCTTGAAAGAAGCCATGGTGTTGGCATCCACAACATGGCAGAGTAGCTTGTTCCATTTTCCCACACAAGTATCTGGGCAAACAAGTATGTCCTCTCAGTTTTCGATGCCCTTCTACGTAGTTTCCACTATTGTCCTCTGGTTTGTGTTTCACTGTTCATTCTGAAGAAATCCTCTGCATTCACTTTGTCAGTACCCCTGAAGATTTTGAATTGACCAATTGACCATTGGTCCCCTTGTAGTCTTTGTTGAAGACTTAAAAATTCTAGCTCCTGTCAGCGTAGGCATCCAGCCTCCTTCAGGGTGTGGAAGAGCGGAATTCCGTCAGTATCAATCCCTCGCCAATGGGTAAAAGCCAGAGGCTTGTTCTTCCAAAGGGTAATTGCAGCCAGAAAGCCACAGCAGCAGGACTCATTGCAGCAGGGATGAAATGGAGTGCAAGGTGGAAACAACCGCCGGTCGCTCTGTGCTAATGGCATTTCACTGTTAAATGAACCAGCACCCCATTGCCTGGTGATCACGGCATGTAAGGCTCTTGTAATCCATATGCCAGCCCAGCAGGGTGCTGTGTCTGTTATTTCTGTGCCTATGCTCCTCAGACACTGTGGCTGCTGCACGCGCATTGTCAGCAGTAACAAGCTGTCAGCGATCAAGCTCAATGTTCTGGTTGACAGAAGTGTTCAGTCATATTAAAGGAGTTGTTTAAGAGCTTATGCAAAAGTGATCCATCTCAGCATGCAAATATGTGTTCAGCCACTGGATGCCTGCACACAAGACCAGCAACATACACAGACTACTCCGCTACAGGGCTACCACTGGTGTCCTGACTGCACAAGACAAAAGAGCCAGAGGGCCTATAAGGGCCTTTGAACCTGGGGGACAAGGTGTCTAGTTAGAGGGTCCAGGGCAGGTCTGAAGGACCTTTTAAACACAGTATACCTTGAGGTCTCTAGCAGGATTAATCATTCTGCTAGACCCTGAACTGCCTACAGTCCTATGCATTCATATTTGTGAAGAAGGTTGTATTTCCCACTCAAAGAGACTAAGGGAATCTGCTGTGCTGTGCTGTGATGGAGGTCTGATCTCAGGACCCTCTTTTTGTTCTGCCCATTTACGGCACACATGAGTCATATGAGAGTGTAAACGCTAGAAAATAATGACAAATTATCAAACCACCTTCTAATTTAAAGCAGTTTCCTGTCCTGCATTAATTAAATAGCTTAATTAAGGTTTGCAGCTAAAAGGGAAAATTAAATGAGTTCCTGAATTTAAAATGGCTCTCCTAATTAACTTAATTGCATTTTTGAAATATAAAAACATTCATTAGGATGCCAAGATTAGAAAAGAAATGTTTTCTTTGTAGCAAGCTTTTTATCAACCATTCTGAAAAAAAAAACATGGAACAAAACGAAAGCCTTAAACTTTCAACCGGAGGACAGAATATTATTTGAAAATATACCGTCATTCTGTTGAAAATATGTCACTATGCATTTTTAAAATCTATATACTGTTTATGAGACCCACTGAGTCATACTGTACGTCCACATTACTTATAACATCAAACATACCAAGCTGGAATCTGCAATTATCTGAATGTTAAAAAGCAAAAAGTCTGCTTAAGAAAATATTTAGATAAGTGTAAGAGATCAAGTTTGGTAATTGAAAACTCAACGGGGAAAAAAATAAATAAATGCATGTGCCCTGGAGATCAAGTTGAGGAGCCAGCTCTCTAGACTGCAGGGGTAAGAGAGAAAGATAGAACTAGGCCTAGTCTGAGGTTTAGAGACAGAGTTTAGGTTGGCATGATGTCAGAGGAGAGCAAAGGACAGGGAAAGAGTCTGAGGAGGGTTTCTGATGGATATTCCTGCTAGCTGCCTAGCACCTCAGGGTTTGCCCAACCAAAGCTCCAAGTAATGGCAGGGAACAGAGGGATTTGTCAGGCTCCCATTTCAGCTGTGACCTGTCAGGCTGTGATTGGTTGGCAGGGACCCTGGCTCGGGAATAATAGGCACCTGTGTTCAGCTCTGAGGGCCTGGCAGAGCCTCAATGTGAAGACCAGTGTGTGTGAAAGGAGATGGATAGAGGGAGAGGGTGGGTAAAAAGCACAGAAATAAAGAGAGGGAACAAGGTCGGGCGATTTTGTATCAAAGAGTGAAAGGGTTTTTTTTTTCCTTCTCTCCCTCTTCCCCAATTCAAACACTTGGTTGGAAGACACACTCTCATGCCCTTCTCCTACTTCTCCGACTCGTCTGGCTAGGGTCCAGCGATCTCCAGCCAAGCCGAGCCCTCGGTCCAGACACCCCCTCCCCACCCCAGCTCTCGCCCTGACCTCCCTTCTTGTGTGGATGGCACTGAATCTGCGTCGCGAGGAGGCGTGCTCGTATCAGGCCTGCGTGACATCTGCACAGCAGTTTGCATAGCTGGCCGCCTCTCCCTGGTTTCACTGGGGAGACAGAAAGAGAGAGAGATGGGAATTGAGGGGAGGGAGGCAGGGCTGGAAGAAAAGAACTTGCACGGTGAGAAGAGACAAGAAGGCAATCAAAGACGATCATACCACTGTCTGGCTTTTGGGTAAGAGCCTGCTGTTTACTGTTGTCACAAAGTAGCAAATTGTCTAGCTCCATAGCAAAGGAATGCTATTTTTTTGTTCAGCGAGTCCTGCTGCTTGAGAAATTGTACTTGGGCTTTGTATCCTATTAGGGGGAAGAAGGAGGGGGCTAGTTGTACTGCCTTCTCATAGCAATTTATTTTCTCCTCCGAGTGGACGCTGCTCCATGGATTGGCATACCCTCTTTATCAAGAGTTTCGGCTACAAAAGCGACAGATAGCTCCGAGCTCCCCTGGCTGATTAAAAACACCAGCCCTGTGCAAACTCTGATGAGAAACCCTGTGGCTCTGCTCGGCTGTGGCATGGTGTGCCTGCCATCCATACTGCAAGAGCTCTTTAATAAGGGCCCATATCAATGAGATTTTTGCTTCACTTTCTTTGAGGCCAGATAAAATCCCAAATAGTTTTCCAGAAGAGAAAAACGAACTTACTGTATGTGTAGGTACCTCTCCATCACTTTTTTCTGTTTGCGCTTTTAGCTTTTTTTTTAACTTTACTTTTTTTTAGTTACAGTTACTTTCAGAAAAAAAGAAGTAGAAAAATTTTGCCCCCCCCCCCTCCCCACGTCCATTAAATAACCTCCGTGTTCTCCCGAGTGGCCCTCTTTCAGCCTGGAGCCCGTGCGATCAGCTTAGTTAATAAATCCCCGGATTGTGATGGTAATTTCAATGGAAATGATTGAGTGAGTCAGACGGCATTCATTTTCCCCCTCTGAAAACTGTATTAAACTGTGAAGGATTAGAAGCCAGTTCTGGAATGAATTAGAATTCATTAATATTTCCCCGATATCCAGACTCTTCTTTGGGTTCACTTTGTTTGTACCGCATTGAAGATTTGGCGATCGCGTTTTAGATAAGCTACTGCTACTGTGGAAGACTGAACAGTGAAACACGAAAAAGAGGACGCGAGTGGAAACCGCTTCATTAAAACTGCATTAGAACTGGAAACAGGAGGTGCTTCTTCACACAAAGGCTTGTGGGAGGATGGAACAAGCTACCCAGCCATGTGGTTAAAGCTGATGCTCTGACTTCTGTCACAAAAGCAGAGGATGAGATTCTCAGAAGAACTTTTAACAACCAAACGGGCTAGATGGACTTTTTCTCGTCAGTAACCTTATGTTTCTCCTATTATCTAATAACTATCTTGCTTTAAAACCAAGTAAGCCCGATAGATTCATTGTTGTAGTGGAGTTGCAGGCTGGTTGTTTGTACTACTGACAGTACACTGACCTTTATTAAGATGTTTCAAATGAGGGGAGGCTGTTTGACCCCTTCTGTCTCATGCGAAAAAATGAATACCTTATTAATCTGAGGATCTCACCCAGCTGTGCAAGATTTGAGGAATCAGCTTCAACAGCTTGACTTGGTGGTGTGTTTTAGGCACCCTTGACTCTTGTGTAACGGTGTCTCTGCTATTTTTAGTTATGAATCTGTTAAATTGTCATTCCTGTCGATGATGCCCTTTTGGCCTCAGTGTGTCTAAACATTATCCCATTCCAAGGCTTCTGGGTGGCTCTTACAGTAACAGCCCTCAGGAATGATTGTGCTGCCAGTTGGTTTCCAGCTACGCTCCAGGTCAGAATGTGGAAGGGAGCCCCACTCAGTCAGGTCACTACTTTCACAAGAGACCTGCAAGTTATTAATTATGAATCTACCTGTATTTGGCTATTGCTTTTATGCAAAGCAATTTACATTTGTATCACGGTGCATTTTACTGGATCAATCTGTGCTCAAAGGTCCTACAGCATGGGGATCTGAACCCACAATCACCCAGTTTTAAGTGCAGAACCCTGGCCGTTACTCCCTGCCCAGACCATTATTAGGTTAGATCCATTTCTAGCGTGTGTGCACCTGATATAAGGCATCTGACGTAAGTGATAAGAACCAGTTTTCTGAGACTGTGCTGTGAATGTTATAGCACGTCTGGACACTGCAATAATTAGTACAATAACATTTTAAGTAAAATAAGTAAAAATAAGAAAATGTTATGCAACTGAAAAATAATAATAAAGTAATAAATAAAGTAATATAAACTTCTCAATGTTTTATTTCTTCTAAATACATAGTAAATAAGACATTTGATTCCAAGGGCTTACAGCATGTTTAAGTGGCAGTGATGTCAGTCTTGTTTGTGGTTCTGGGGGCATGAGAAGTCAGCAGTGCAGAAAGGAGGAGAGTCTCTCACGACGTGTGTGTTGTACTCTCTCCAGGACTGCAGACATGGCAGAGTGTCATGTTGCGTGATTAGCGGCAAGATACGTGTTTTTACTCTTAGCTTGAAGGAATAAGATTGCAGCCCGTGAACAGAATCATGATCGGTGCTTCTGTCTGTAACCTCAGATAACCATTCTACTCGTTCCTTTCAAATTTAAGTTTCAGAAGTATATTCTTTGTTTTAAAGCTTTAGTGCAGCCTTTTCTGCTTGAGAATAGGTCCATGAGCCCTGTAAATTGTCGTAGGGTTTCTCCTCCTGTCAGGGGAGTAGAGATTTTCAATTTCCTTCAGTTGTACTTTTTTGTCTTTTGTTCTTGCGCTGTCTTTAAGTGATCGATAAGAGATTTGTGCTCCAAAAAGCTGATTTCTCCATTTCTTTAAGAATCCCAATAAATCACTTGTGCAGTACTGGTCAGGTAGTTTCCTTCAAACACTCACTTCTGCATCCCTTGGTCTGGACACTTTTGACCTGTGTTGTGATACCTGGTGTTTGTTTAAAGATTTGGGGTGATCTTTATAATTGCAAAGTAAGTAACAGAACACACTTTGTTTTCGCATAGACTGAATGTCTGTCTGAGCCATCACCTCTTATGAAGTGCTATGGTGTTGTGCCCTGTACCCCACTAGGAGGGCGCACTTTGTTATCACCCCAGGCCACAAGAGACTGAAGCCAGGAAAGGCTGGAAAGGGCATTCTGTCCCCAGGCAACCCAGATCCGTCCTGCTGAGTTAGCGCTGCAAATATGAAAAGTAAAAAAAAAAAATCCTGGATGTCTTTATGTCACTCTTGTTCATAAACATCTGCACTAGCTGCAGGTACCAGTCCGTTGTGATGATGTGACACGTACTGTACTATAAAGCTCAGTTCATTTTCAGCCGATTGAGTTCTTAACACTGTAATGTTGCTATGTTCACATTTGCCAAGTTCACTGAGTTGTCTATGGTTTGGTATAAACCTGTATTAAACTGTATGGTGTAGAAATACAATAGTACTGTTTGTTTTCTTCTGTACTTAAAGCTAGTCTTGCTGGAAGAAAAAGAAAGGTTAGGGAATTATCCACCCTCTGCTATGCTATGTTCCTAAACCTGATCTCAGAATTTTCAAGCCGTTTTTGCTTCTTGTTGCCACTTAAAGAGTGATCTCCTCAGAGAAGGCTGAAGCATGTGATGAGGGTCTCTCTCTGTTCTTTTGAAAACAGTGGCAACCACCTGATCATAGTGAAGCACCAGCCCTCCCACAGACTCAGACGCACACCCACGTCCTCTCACACAGCATTCCTGGGAAGACGATTCATAGCTGTCAGCTCCCCAGCTGGGCAAGGTCACCAGATAATGAGAATAATTGCGAGAGGGGCAGCAGCACCCAGCAATGAGATTTACAGCCCCATGGCATGTCACCAGTGCCATCAGCTGAGTACCCGATTTACTGCCCTCACCTTAATAGCCCAGCCATATCAACTGATAACAAGATTTACTGTCCTGCACCTCATAACCGAGGCACGTTAACCCAGGATATTCTGCCGCCAGCTGGCTGGCATCCCAATACCGAAGACTGACGAACCATAACTCAACAGCCACACCATTATTAAGTCATATTTTACATTTCTGAGCTGCAAAGCTTTGCAGCGTTGCAGCACAGAGCCTGGCCAGCTTGCACGCAATTCAGAATCTTCGAAAACCTGCGTTAGTCTGTAATTGGCCAAGATGCCCACAGGACTTCAGAGCTCAGCCCTGTGTGAAGCACCACAGGATTCATTTCATGAGCATAAACAGCTAGAAAGTCTGTAATGAATGCAGTGGAAGTGCAAGGGCTGGCCATGTGAAAAGGATCATCTGTGGCCGGACTTCCAGCTGCTGTGCAACACTGAGCACCAAACAGTCCTGATACAAACAGGACTATATCTGGAAGCATGGCCGTATGGCTGGTGCAGAGCCTGATGCTAATGGCTTTGCAGAAGGCTGATACTGTATATGTAGCCCTGTTATCAAAGTGCAGTCATTAAATGAGTGAATTCCAACCTCAGGACTTAACAGTGTTTCAATAAACAGTGAAACTCAAACCAAGGAACACAACTGGAAACTATGTAGAAGTGCAAGCAAAGTAAAAACAAAGAACAGGGGGCACATGGTGTGATACCTTTTATATCTCATTGCAGTGGTCAGACCCCCCACTCCAGAGACCTCCATGTCTTTTACTAGGTGATTTAATATGGGGAAGTTCCTTTAAAACGGAGAACAGGAGACACCTCTTTACAAAAATGATTGTGGGAGTGTGGAACAAGCTACCCAACTATTTTGAAAGCCCTGACTTCTTTCAAGAGGTGACTGAATAAGATCTTCAGGTCAACCAGAGTCCGAAGAAAGAGGATGGGCCGAACATTTTTCGTAATCCCCTTTTCATGTGAATCCAGAAACAAAGAACATGACTAAGTGTGTTTTTGCTAACACACCCTTTGAGTCTGTTGTTCATCCTTCAACCAGTATTAAAAGAAAGCAGACATGCAGATGTCTCTTCATGGGCAGCTCTTTGAATCCTCCATTACTTGACAGGTGTCACGCCCTCTGTAGCCAGAGGGCGCTCCTTCTCTGTCCTGTCTCTAGTTTCCGGTCTGCTGTCCTTCCTGTCCCTCTCTTTCCCTTGGGCTATATATTTCCGGGTCTTGCACTCTTTCCTCGCTCAGCATTGACGTTCGGATGTCCTGAGACCCGCCTAGCACCAGGGCGCCCCACGTCTGCTCCCTGAGGGCATAGGTTTCTATACGGCATTCCTGAACTCTTTGCACTAATGAGCCCGGGCCTTTTTCCCGTCTCGCCGCTACGCATATGGGTCTTTTTCCGCTCTCCTGCTCCCCACGGTTAGTCCCTTTGGACGTCCGTGACAACAGGTGGATTTGTCGAATGTGTGGTGTGCAGTGTGTGGACAAGGAAGTGTTTGCTCAAGACCAAAGCTGTGTTCTGAACCTTTTTAAAAAGAAATTCTTAGTAAATTCAAAGTTGCAGATAATGTGAACATAGAATAGGATTTTTGTGCCAATTACACCTGGTTTTATGAAATTCATGCGCATTATTTCGGAGTTAGAGCGGAGCACATTTTGCACTAGAAACATTCTCGTTGTATTTCATTTATGCCACAGCAGAGAGAAAATCAAATTTTGGAAAGCCGAGTCCACGGTGTTCCAGCTCAAATGAGAAATTCATAGTTGAATGCTCGTGCCTCTGGAACTCCAGTCATCTGATCTCCTTTGCTTTAGGTCTGCATTTCCAATTTTGAAATCATTATTGCCGTATTAAAATCATTCTATTTTAATTAAAAGTGTAATTATTTTTTTTTTCACATTCAAAATCAGGAAAACAAGCTGAAGAATTACGGCAACTTGATTTCAGAGAGCCCGTTGGTGTGGTGAGGGGCGGCCATTTTGTGCCAGTATGTCCAAAACATGAGGAATTCTAAGAAGGGGGGGGCGGTGTGAGGCAGGAGAGGGGCGCTTTAATCAGAACAGGTCCCTTTGGCACACACGGCTGTCTCGTCTGTGCCGCTCCTCACTGTCGACTCCTCTCGCTCGCTGACCCTCCGCGGAGCCGCAACACTCCTGTAGCCTGGAGCTGCTGTTTAACATGCAGCGCGCGGCGCGAGTCAGCAGGGCCGAGGTGAAATACGAGCCGCGCGCTGTCTGCTGGGGAGACTGTGTCCTCTGGCTGAGGAAAGACATTTCACTGTCAGGACCGCGCACGTCGACGGACGGCAGAGAGATGATATGTTCTGCTTTTTTTTTTATTATTATTCTTTCTCTCAGGAAGGTTTCAAGAAAAAAGCCGATAGTTCATTTGGAGCTTGTAGGCAATCAGGCCTGCACTGAGTCTGGATTATTATAATGACGGCAGGTTCCAGCCTAACGCATCCCTTTTTTAAAGAAAGGACATGCTCACACACCTTTTTCCCATCTCCCACCTTCCTCAGAGCAACATGCGGCCCCAGTAGGTGAATGGAGGTACGCAGTCCTGTTTGGGAGAGCTGCTCTTCTGTCGGCTGACCTGCAGAAATTGAATTAGAATGCCGTGGCGTTTGAGATGGCCGCGCCTTTAATGCCCACGAAAGAGTTCATTCTTGTAGCAGCAAAGACTCCGTGGATCAAGCTGAGGTTAATTCCACGCTGAAAGGTAAAGTAAGAAGAAAGAAGAAGAAGAAGTGCAACATATCAGCAGTGGAGGTGAAGAACTGGCTCTGAACTGGTCTCTCAGAGCTGGCACTGTGTTTTTTTTTTATTCTGACTTCTCAGCATGGAATCAGCCTCAAGCTGCTCTACTATAGCTCCCTCCAGAGAACCTCCCAGACACGATTTTATGTTTGTCTTGCTTTCTAAGCCCGTTTGTTTGTGGTTCAAACAATGTTTGATTACGATCACATTTAAATAAGAACGAAAACCGCCAAAGAATGTGTCAGCGATTCAAACATTTGATTTCTCTTTCTCCCTTCTTTGCCTACCTCAAGCGTTGTGCGATTTCAAAATGGCTTCTGTGAAATCTGGAGCGAATGTAAGCCCTGGAGCGAAATACTCCAGAAATCAGCCAGTTGATGTTTTTGGTACAGTGTGCTTGAATTGGCAGATCTGTCCCTTTTCAATTAATCACTTGTTTTCAAAACTACATGCTGCATGTTGGACATTACCGTTACTGGGTGAAATAAGACTGATGTCTTGCTCCCCTCTGCTCTGTGCAGGTACTGGGAGCTGATCACTAGCTGCTTTTCCCCGGGGGAGATCCAGCCCCTCAGCAGGGAATGGGTGGCCAGGATCTGCTCCAGAGTCCCCAGGTATCTGAGGCACAGACACAGCCCAGCCCTCCAGGAGCTGAAACAGGTAGAGCATCTGATATCTCAGCACGATTGTTCCCCACTTCCCCCATGGGTTTCTTTCACTTCTTATACTAACTGCCTTTCCTTTCAAAGACCACGAGTCAGTAAAGGGACGTGGGGCTTAGTAAAATCTGCAAGAAAGTGAGAGGTTGCTTGACAATTCTTTAATCCATGGAAGCATTTCTGCTCCCGAACTGTAATCAAGACACTATTTCACCAGCCCTGACCTCAACAGACAGTATCCATTGCCGCACAATGGATGAGCCCAGGAATCTCTGTTATCCTTGTTCTTAAACACGTCAGTGAGTGACAAAATCGATGAATCAGTCGGTTAACTTGCACAGTCCTGCCAAGATGTGCCGGTTAACTTGCATGTCTTTATATCACTTGAAGGAGCTTTCCGAAGTTACAGTACACGAACTACCTTTTTCTCAAAATGTGTTCATTAATAGGTAAGCTTCCTTTTTTAACAATATAAATAAGGTCAGAAAACATGAATCTTGCAAGGTGATTCAGTTTGTAATTTGTTTTCATCAGTACAGTAAATGAAGAAGTGGTTGTAATACTAGCATTGTGCGCATATATACTGTATATGCTAAAACTTCCTCCTGTGCTTCAGTACAGAAAAGTGTTAAAGACCACCACAAGTACACTGAAATATTGCACTGACTTCAAATATCTGATTCTCACTGTGCTTTCCTTTTCCATTTTTTGTCCAGTTTTACTACAGATTCCCTCAGTGCCCACGGCACTCTTTCAAATCTCAATTCTCATTTTCTATGTCCTTGGCACTAAAGAACGTATGGACATAACAACATATGAAAAGTTGCAAGTGAAAGTTGGGCATTTAGCCCACCTGGCTGACATGGTAGTTAGTAACATCGATCCAAAGCTCTCATCTGCTCGTGTCTTGAAAGCAGTGGTTGCATCTTCATCCACATGGTCTCATAACTTCTTCCATTTTCCCACAGCCCTCTGGGTAATGGGAGTGTGGAACAAGCCAGACATAACTGTTAAATAAAGATAACACTGGTAGTGGCCGGTTTCCTATGATTTACCATACAATCACTTTGTGTAAAGGGCCTATCACATGCATTGAGAAGTGTAGAGTATACAGTCAGACCCGGAGTACTAAATGCAGTCTGAAACCACAGCACCCAAGCTGCACAGCTCACACAAACAGCAGGTTTGTTCTGTTGTGCCAAAAAGGCCCACATCTTGACAGGGTGGTCTTGAAGAGGGAAGTCCCAGAAAGAGACATCACTACATCAATCCTCTCAGACACTGCAGAATCAGTCTCATAAAGCCCTTTGTGCAAATGTGCATCGTAAACCACTTCTATTGTGAAGGGATGACAAAATGTTATCTTCCTAAGATTTCAAGGTAACTGACTAAAAAGGAAAAACATAAAGACACAGAAACCCTGGAAATTTTTAGATGAACCTCCCTCTGTACTGTTCCTTCACTCCAGGAGCACAAGATTCAAGAAGACAAGTTTGACACAAGATTCATCACTTATAAACCAACATATGCGGCATCTATTTTTTGTTCTTTTGGATGTGAGACAATTCTATTCCTTGTATCTGAAACTCTGAAAATATACGTTTGATTTATTTCACTGGCAGTAAAAAACAGTAAAAGTGTTTTATTTTCCTTATCGGAAACCCAACACACCAGCTTTATCTGGGTTGTCAGGTGAAGGGGTTATCAGCACACTGTTCAGAATTGCTTGTTGCAGGAATCGGTTATTCTGTTTTATCTAGGCTATAAAATTCTGGGCACTAAATTATTATAATTTCATTCCCCTCCCTCTCTGTTCTCTTTTTGTTGTCTTGCCACTGTCTCAGACCCTGGTTTCTCTCCCTCTTCTTCCTTCCCTTGTACTAAATACGGAAGTTAAAGCCGGCCAATTTTATCCAAAGGTACTTACATTTGTACCCATTAATACCCCTGGGTATTTTACAAGAACCATTTGTATGTATGAGTATGTATCTTGCTCAAGGGTACAACTGCAGTGTCTCACCAGGGACTTGAACCCACAACCTCCGAGTTAAGACTCCAGAGCCCTAACCACAGCTCCACCATGTTGCCCCTGCCTCTGCTCTCCCACGGCTCTTTCCCCCTGCCTTGTCGGGTCACTCCCTGCTTTCACTCCATCCTTCTCAGCTTCACTCTTCCTTTTTCTCCTTAAAATCTGCTTTCTCCTTCTCTCCTCCCACGCTCTCTCTCCTCTCTTCCCGCCAAGTCCAAGCCTATTACCCATTTCTTCCTTTCCCTCTTTTTGTCATTATCTCTCTCTCTCTCCCTCTCGGGTGTTAATGCAGTCTCTCACTCTTGACTCCATCTCTCTGTTGGCTTCATTATAACACCGCGCTCTGATCCCCGGCTCTGCAGCTCCCCTGCTGCAGCTCAGTCCCTGGATCAGAGAGTCGGGGATACATTACACTGCCCCTGGGGCGTCGGGATTTGTAACATGCAAGCCGAAGCTCGTTTCGCTCAGCTGGGATTTAGCTGCCCTGCCCGTGCTAGTCCCCTGCCTTGGTTTCTCACTGGTTAAGGGCTATAGTAATTAGCTCAGAGGTTGTAATGCTTCAGGGCTTGAATACAGTGGCCATGGGTGTCTCAGAGAAGACAGAAAAGAAACAAGACAGAAACAAGTTAGAGCTGAAGTATTCAATAGTAGTATTTAACAGAGCTGCTGACGCTAGACTCAGTGACTCAGTGTTCGAATACGGGGCTGCAGAGTGTTCAGCATACAGTATTTGAATTAGAGAGCTGAGTGACACTGGGCTCAGTGTTAGAGTACAGGGCTTCAGAGTGTTCAGTATATCAGAATTAGAGAGCAGAGTTACTCTGGGTTCAGTGGCTCAGTGTTAGAGTACAGGGCTGCGTGAGTGTTCATTATATCAGGGTTTGAGTGCTGACTGACACTTTTTGTGTTAAGCATTCTCACAGCAGTATGTTCAGTATGGTAGTGTTAAGAGTGCTGGAGAACTCTGTTTTTTTTAGTCTGCAGTGAGTTCCTTCTTCTTGTCCACATTGTGACTGCTTTCATATTCCCAAAACAGTCCCAGTTTTGACTTGTTCGATTGATTCCAAATCTAATACCGTTTCTTTGCTAGGCTTCTGAAATAACAACGGAAATGACAAACTATTTGAATAGCACATTAACTAGAGGCAGGATGTAATCATACAGTTCAAAGAGTGACTCTGCCTCAGGGCAGTATGAAAGCTGTTTAAAAAAGCTTTGATACTTGGTGGCTGTAGATCTCACCTCATCATCACCTCTCCTACTGTAACTTTATTTTGTAAGGTCTCGACAGTGTTTAGTTAAGAGGGGTTTGGTCTACCACATACAATTTGAGCAATGAATATTGCAAACAATATATATGCTATTCTTTATTTGGAGCAAAGCAAATGGTCTCAGACAGAAAAACAGTACTAACCTACTTTATATCTCCGAGACCAATCGTAGATATGTTCTTGTCAATGTCTGAGGCTTCAAAGATATCTTGAGGACATATTAGTCTTTAATATGTGGTCTATTTTGCAACTCAGATATACAGAAGATACTGCATATAGAAAATAGATAAAAACAATTTATCAGCTTTACTTCTCAGTGTTATCAATCTTCATCTAAATGTGCTTTGCCTGTTTGTTCTTCAAGCTAGAAATTCACTGATAATAGAACTCTTCTGACTGCATTTTATCAATTCATCAGAAGAGGTCTTCAAGGAATCCTACATAGCCTTAAGAAGGGAGAAAATAATATGAATTTGGAAACAAGTCTACTTAAGAAGAGTGCATTTTTCTAATGTTCAGACCTTAGCTGTGTGAACTGATACACTACCACACAGCAGCCAAACACTAGAAATACGTTTTTCTTTTTCCACAGATAATTTGTAGCATCTAGATCAACAGGTTAGTGTGATATTGGCCAGTGATTGCTGTTCTGTGTGCCATCTACTGTATTTGAGTAGTAGGGCCCTTTCTAAAGATGCTCACCACGATCATCCAGTGGATCAGAATGTCTTCATGAATGAAGATGTTGAGTGCTTCCACTGCACTGATAACGTCTTGGTCTCAGATTCCCAGTGGTAAAACCCAAGACTCATCACAAGTTAGTATACAGAAACCACATTCTGCTAGATTAATACTGAATGCCAGCAACTGTTCACTGCTGAATGGAGATCTTGTGAACTGCTGCTTTTGGGGAATCCATATGGCAGAAAACTGTTAATATTCATGGACAGTGGCTTCAGTGCGTTCAACAGAAAAAGCTGTCTTTTTTGCAAAGTCCACAGGCTCGATTTGACAGCCTTGGTTTCCTCAACAGCAGTTGTTTTGTGAACTGGTGGCATCCAAGGATCGTCTGTACGCAGGGTCATCTTGGATGGATTCTCTGCCTTGTTTAAGCTCATTCATCCATTGCCTCACTGGAATAATGAGGGCAAATTCCGTATCATGGCAACTATACTTGCGGGGGATTTGCTTTTATGGTGTCTCCTGCAACTAAATTTGACAGCCAAGCATTGCTCAAACTTAGAAAAATCCATCCATCAATGCCCATTGAAAGAACAGAATGGCATTAGTCATCCACACATTGAGAAACAACCCTGGAACTGGGCATTGGAACTGCAGAAGTATTTCAGTACCATTCACAGATGAACATATACATCTTATCTTCCTAAAATATGTCTCAAGTGACTTTGGTAGAACATTTCTAATGGGCCTGTGAAGGCTGTGTTACAACAGGGGTGAATGCATTTGCAGTACTCTGCACATGTTAGGGAGATTACCACAGAATTGTGCTTCCACAATGCAAAACAACTATTTGTCCCAACTCTCTGTTAATTATTGTTCATTTTCAATTAATGAGTGAAAAGAAGGAAATTGAAATCATTTGATTGGACTTTTGATATGGAAATATGTCTTTGCATTATGGCCTTTGCAAACATGTAAATTTAACAGGAGATTCAGTAGGTACATTTCAGAAATTAACAGATTTGTATTTCCGAAAACCAGCCCTACACTAGGATACGTTCTGCAAAGGAAACTGAAACGCAGATTGAAATGTCGAAATAACCCCATTAGCAGAAGCATAAAGGACCATGTTCTCCTTCCTTACAGTATGAAGCCTTGTTACGGTTAGGAAGCGCTTTGCTATAAATTCTTCCCATCCAGGAAAGTAAGGAGGGTGCAGAAACATACTTTGTGAGTGTGAAGACGTTTTAAGACAAGCACCCCAGTCATTCCTGGAAGAGTGAATTGTGTTTGCCGTCGTGTGTGTGCTCCAGGAGGTGGAAGAGGTCTACACAGTGGCCATGAGGAAATCCATCTTGGACTACGTGCTCCTGGATCCAGAGGAGCAGGAACGCTTGGGCATCCTTCTGCAGCACAGGGTAGGCAGGAGCATCGTTCAAATGCCTGCCGATGGCACACAGACTACTTTGTGTAGAAGCACAACGCTTGTAGAGGTGTGTGCCAGCCAATACTCCACATGGAACTGTCATGTGCTCTTGTGTGTTATTGTGTAATAGAGTCTCCAGACGTGGGTCTGGAACTCTGCAGAATCCACCGGCTCCCCCCGCTGAACTTTCCTCTGCTCAACCGAACCAGTTTTTACTATTTGGTCTTTGGTACCCTATTTAGTTGATAGGGATCTTTCGTCCCTGATAGAAGATACTGTACTTTTAAGACTTAGAGAACTGCAGCTCTCCGGGATGAGGGTAGACAGCATCATCTTTCAGTGCTGTTTCAGCCTGCTGCTTTGTGATTAATTGCGGTGCGTGATTGCCGTTGCGTGGTGCAGTCTCAGAGGAAGAGACGGCGGAATTTGAATTTCTGTTGGGACTATCAATCTAAGTGAGAAAACAGAGCTGACTTTTTTTCGTGGTTGAAGTACAATAGTTAAGGAGAAGGAATTGCTGTTGTTTAAAGTGCGTCTTGCTCTCTGTCTCTCAGTCATCCAGCAGTGCCGGCCGAGATGTCTTCCCCTGGCGTGAGCGAGTGAAGAGTGCCCGGACTCGCCTGAGGGGGGCGCTGTTTAACACGCACCCTGTCATGACCAGGCTCCTCCACAGCTTCGACCACTTGTAAGACACTCACAGCATTCCTTTCCAAACGTCTGAAGCTCTAGGAGCCTTTGCAGAATGTTGTTCCATTCTCACCAGTGTAGTTCCCAATAAGCTGTGAAGCTGCAGTATGTTCTGAAATTTCAAAAGTTACGATATTTCCCCTGTCCACATCTACAGTGAGTCAAGTCTGGCTCTGTTTGCTTCATTTGGATGCAGACTCTGACAAGGGTGCAAATTTAGAGAGGCCTCTTAATCACTCTCGCTGTCCAGGATCTGGGAAAATGACACAGAATTTCATTGACTTTAGAAAATGTAATTGGCTTTAGTCTGTAAAGCATCTTTATTTAACCAATCTATTCTTGTACTATATTTAAATCACTTGCAGTAATAATTTCTTCAGATTTCTATAAAGGTGCTATATAAGTGTAAGGGTTATTGATTTATACGTAAATTCTGGTCCAAAGGAAGTGTCCCCCCTACTGGTTCTTCTTCATCACAGCTGAACCCTGATTTATCTTAAAGCTCTCCCATTCCAATACTTTGCCTTGCTTAGCTTCTGAGATCAAATGAGAACAGGCTAAAAGCTGGCAAGGTTACAGTCCACAAGTAATATACAGTACTAATGATCACAAACATGCAAAAGAACACTGAAGTCTTGTGTATGATACTGTCTTATACAGATTATGGTATAGTCTTAGATTTTCAGAAGGCTTTTGATGAAATTCCTCGTAAAAGATCAATTCTCAAATTGCAGGCGGTAGGCATTAAGGGAACTTCATTCATATGGAGAGAGAAAATTAGTTAAAAATGTTCAAATTGGGGTGATCTGTTGGGTGGAGTACCTCAGGTACTAGAGTTACTGCTCCTCCTAATTTATATCAGTGGTCTAGATCTAAGCAAGGTCATCCTCAGATCAATTAGCTATTACAGCAACTACCAAACAGGCTAGATAGGCTGAATGGCTTCCTCTCACTTGTTCCTGTAAGTGTGAAGGAAGTGGATTTTGTATGGTTCTGCTCTGGTGTAGGGGGGGGATCTCATGTTGAGCCCCGTCATGGGGAAAAGCTGGTGCCTGAAGTGTTACAGACAGCAACCTGGCTGCTGCCCAGTGTAACCAGTGCAACACCACACTCACTACACTAAACCCAAACGTGCCTTCTACCTGCTAAGCCCAGGCAGGAAATGCAATTAAGAAGAAGCTGGAAGGTGAATTTACTTGAGTGACTCTGCAGACTCCGCATTTGTTTTGGCCTCATTTTGTGTGGTCCAACACACACAGCGATACAATTCATTTTGCTTACTTGTATGAGGTTGTGTGCATGGTGTAGATTAGCCATTGACGACTTCAGCCTCATTCTCAGAGGGAAATTATTTTTGATTATTTACTCAGTTTCCGACTACAGTTTGTTACTCGAAGGGTTTTATGATGGGTTTTTTTCTATATTTTGTCCTCAGCTTTGCAGACTTCACTCTGCTGGATATGAGAAGCTTGACCCTTGAGTCACCTTTGACCCTGGGTCAGCTAACTTATCACATGAGGGCTACAGCCAGCAGAAGGGCAGGGTATCTGCAGGAGAGCTGGCTGCAAGACTCCGCCCATATCGTCAGGGAGAACCGTGATGTCATTGAGGCCTGGATGCCCCAGGAAGACGAAGTAGGTAGTAGGTTCCATGGTGGAGATGTGTAGGATCAATCAGTGTTAGAAAGTTCCATTAATGCGCATTAGCATTTAAAAAGGCTGATCCAATCCCAAAGCCATAAAAGCATTGATTCTATTTATTTAATGCGTGAATTGCTAAAGCATTTGGCAGTCTAAAAAGAGATTATAAAATGGCCATTCTTAATGATAAGGAACCAGATCTTGAGTGTCTTCTGAGTGTGTACACCCATTCTGTCTGTCTGTGAGTTGTCCTGTGGTTGACTGGAGTGTCTTTATGGCATCTGCCCACCTCTGTCTGTCTGTGAGTTGTCTTGTGGATGATGGCGGTGTCTGATGGTGTCTGCCCACCTACAGTTTGTCTATCTGTGTGTTATCTTATGGATGATGGGTGCTTCTGGTGGTGCTTGTGCACCTCTCTTTATCTGTGAGTTGTCTTGTGAATCGTGGTTGTGTCTCCATGCTCTTTGTGTGGGACAGGCACAGAGGAAAAGGAAGATGGCACACTTCTTTGGCAGCGTGGCAACTCTGATGTCCCGACTACTGAGGAAAGTGCTGGCGCAATCCCTAGAGGAACTGTCCACCTGGCTGGATGTTTACAGCCATGGGAATAGATACATAGAGAGCTACCCACTATCCCACCTGGCTCTGCCCACCAAGCCCCAGCCCATCACAGTCTTCATGGTGAGTGTGATCCAGGAGCCATGTCTGATCTGACAAGTTCAAGAAAGTCATAGTAAAGATTTAGTATTAGGACACATGGAAGGTTATCATTTCAAATAATAAATGTGTGTTTTGTGTCCCTATAAATCCCATAAAGGAAACTAAATCCTTGGAGGCACATTGGCAAATGGTCAGTGTCAATCCTTCCACATTGCTGAGCACAAATCTTGCACACAATTATCTACTACAAAAATAAGTTACTATAGAAATGTTATGAGAATCAACAATGTACTCGGAGAACCCACTGCTGTTTTGTACTGTTATATCAACTTGTACTGTAATACAGCTTAGTTTGGCTGCCCCTTGGGGGATTTCAGGGGATTTCACTCTTGAAGGGGTTTGTTTCCAGTGTAGCCAGTACGGGCAGTTCTGTGGGACTATGTAGAAACTGAAGAGGATGGTCTCATCTCACCAGTGGCCATTCTGATGTTGTGGTGCTTAGGAAGCAAGTGTGAAGTGTTTGTAGTAGCTAATCCATCTAATGGGCATAATTACCTAATTATCTAATGAACTAATTATTTGACCCAATTAACTTGTTAAGATCTAATTGACTCATTGTCAAGTGTTCCACATCATCAATAAAATTCCTTTTACTCTCCACATCCATAAAGTTAAAAGGCTGTTTTTGGAATACAAAACACATGCTTGTCAAAATTGACTGTTACCTTAAAAATGTTTAAGATGCTTTTGCAACATTTAGACTTTTTCACAGCACCACTGCCAAGGAGATGCTCACAACACAGCAGTTTTTTAATACAGTATAATATGTATACTACTGTATATTACTAAAGTATTTTCTTTCATAAGGTTCGTATGAAAAAGAGAGGATTTGCTTGTAACCAAGGTCCTGGTTTGAGGTTCTTGGACAAAGCTTAAGGATCAAAATGAGTTGGTCTGCATTAGTCTGGAGTGAGGTGACATTTGTCCGGATGGTAATAGTCAGAAGTTGAGGAGCAGTGTTGACAGATGATCACATCACATGTTCAGAAAGTAGAGTCGGTGTCAAGAAGGGGGCATGCAATTTTCAAAGCAGCGCACATATACAGTACAACATGGAACGCAGGGAAGAGCTGCGCATTTGCACTCAGTGTCTGGCAGTCAGAGAGATTGTCTGTTACATTTTTAAAAAAATAAATAGGTTTTGGAGGGCTAGGACTTAAGCAGTCCTAGCCCTCCAAAACCTCTTCATTTAAAAAAGGAAAGTAGCAGGATTTATTAATATTATAGCAGACAACCAATCAGAATCATTTGATTATTTTGCCCAGTTTACTAATAATCTTTTCTGTACTAATTTATTTGAATCATCCTTTTATCGAAAAACATTGTACATTTGCCCTCACGTGTGCAGCTGGGTATTTGAGTGGAGCAGTTCAGTTGAAGTACCTTAACCAGTAGTTCGACAGCAGTGGCGCACCTGGATTTGAACCTGTAACCCAGCAGTTACAAGTCCAGAACCCTGACCTCTGCTCCACACTGCTGCTGTATCACCTCTGTGTGTTGTTCTTTGTAAAGACTGAGCACAGGACCCGAAGCAGCGCATGTGGGCTTAAGCAAGGTGTCACAAGAGAGACAGGAGATCTAGACAATGTTCGTAGGCGTTGATTGACAAGCCCTGTCTCCCCTGTTGAGAATACATGAATATTTCAGTGCGGCTGCAGTGTCAGCCAGTATCTCGATGGTGGAGGTTTCAGCGTGTGCTGGGCGAAAAAAAAAACACATTCACAGCAGTAATAGCCTTGGTGCCGGAGAGATTGATGTAAAAGCAATTGTCAAAAATAACATTCCAGCTCACGCTCCTCAATCCCAGCCAAGCCTCGTTCGCAGTCAGGCTCAGTGAGATGGCAGGTTTGGGCCCTCTGAAATTTTAATCAGCGTGTTGATACCAGAGGTCAGAGCCCATCTCGGTGTTTACATGCGGAGTTAAAACGCTGTATTTGCATGCATATTATATTCCATTAACGGAATTGATGGAGTTTTCTTTGTCGTCTGAGGTGAAAAAGTCCATCTAGGACTTAAGTTACTTCTGTCTCACAGAGACGGATCCTGTGCTGGAGGGTAAGAGCTGCTACATGGCTCGAGATGTCTAGGTCCTCCCTAAGTCGGCTGAAGGGTGTGACACACTGATTTTACAGGAGCCAGCGGAGTGATCAGCTTTAATCATTATGTTGAGGAAAAACATATGAGAAAAACAAAGCTGATCATCAGTAGCGGGCATTGAAATTAGATTAATTGAAATCTCTATAGAGTTTAAGAGTTGCCTATATTTCCAGGAGGGTTAATTTAATATTTAATGGCTGTGACGACAATAACAGAATACTGTGATCGTACAATGCCTTTAATTAGCGGTTAATCAGTGATGAGGCCACGTCTAGTGTAAACCTGTGCAGTGAAACACAGCCCCTTTTGAAACAGACCACAGCAAGCATGGCACAGGGCTACTGGAAGAGTCCCTAGAGCAGCTCTGGAGATTTAAGGTAAGGGGCTGAGTTTAGGAGTAAACCTGACTTCTTCATTCCCAGCGAGGTAGACAGTATGCTTACGATGGCTGAAAAATGTAGTTGTGATTAAAAATCCCGTCAATATGCTGAAACAGATTTTTACTTTGGGATCGGGGGGGGGGGGGGGGTTCTGTGGTTAGCATTAAATAAACTTTAAACTGAGCGCCAGAGACACTTTCCAAACTTGAATTTGTTCATGAATTGCACGCTGCTTTCAATATCTGCGCCGGCGTCTTAATCTCCGAGCTGTGTGCAGCAGGCCAGCCCCGGCGAGGTGTGAGAGAGGCATCTCAGACAGTGGTGTAATTTGGCGATGGTTGACTGCACAGAGAAGATGGAAGATGAAACCAGAGCAGGGATCCTCTGAGACCCCCTCCCCAGCATGTCCTCCCACCCTACCAGCCCCCTCCCCCCCCCCCTTCATAGACAGAGCGAGCTTTTCGCCATTAGGTGGAAAGCAATCTGCTGGCAAGGCGCATTTGGGCGAGAGACATCAATTTGCCACGTTTAATGCGCTCGCTGCCCCCAGAAGACATATTGATTATTTCTTCCCCGCAAAGTGACAAATACCATTTTCTGGGCCGTAATGGAGATGGATTGCGATTTTATGAGAGGCTGAGGAAAGACGGCTCCGCGATGCGGAGGGGAAAGAGGGGAGGGGGCAGGGAACCGTGGTTCCATCTCGCCGTGCCCGATGAAAATGAGAGAAAAAACAAACAGAGCTAATAGAGAGATGAAGGAGTCCGTCTGCAGCCTCTGACAGGCAGCGGGATCTTGCCCCTGCGGTTGACAGGAGTAATGAAAACGAGGTGTCTGCTCATTAAGCACAATACTTGGGAGACTCTTCCACTTAATGCGTCTGTTGCAGTTTACCGCAGCAGTATTAGCGATGCATCTCTTTGCGCTTTAGGGAGATTTCTGTCTAGGGCTGCATGGACGGCAGTAGAAAATGAAGACCTTTATTTGGCCATCGAGTAGAATCCGCTCAGGCACCCACAGTGTGACCTTCGATCACAAAACCAATTGCCCAACGGGGCCCCGGTCCTGTCCTCCATTGGTCAGACGACACGGCTGTGCGTTGGTACACATTAATGCTGTGGAGGTGAAGATGAGAGTCCTGCAGATTCATTATATGTTGGAGCTGAACATGGAGCATTTGTATACCTAACTCTCTACTTCCACAAACCCCTAAGCAAGAACAGCACAGCCAACGGGACAGTGCTCACTGTCACCATTTTGAAGCGCGAGTTTGGGTTTTTCCTTCTAAAAGGAAGAATGCAAACAGTTGGTCTGCTAATACTCTTTTTGTACTTTGCAGGAGGTGACTTTTTTTTTTAAACATCTACCCGGCCAACAATTGTTAGACCAACCTCAGCCTATATTGTGAGACCTGACCAGATCAGATAATGGGGTAGTGCAATTGCACGGTTTGGGGTCCTTTGAGCATCACTCCATGGGAATTTTATATCTCGTTATAGAGTCCTGACACTTCTTTACCCAAGCCCTGTAAGTGTCAGGGTTTCTTATCAAAATGTGGAAGTTCTGTGAACTTGCAACACGTTATCTGTGAAACCCTGTTCAGTGCACCTGGAGCATGAGGCTCTTGCCGAACTGCATTCAGCAAGAGTCAAGAGGGGTTTGCGTAATGGAGGGGTAGAATTAGAAGTGGCCAGGGACACACAAGGCCACCACAAGACAGCAGGCTGATACCATCAGTCACTGTTTGTTACAAGCTCAGTTCTTAAAAAGTGTTCAGGCTCCATAGTCAACAGATTCCCCCAGAGACTCTCTTCGCAATTTGAAAGCTCAAATTGGCTCCTTGAGGGAAAAATAGATTAGATTCACATTCAGTCAAGCACATTGATCAATACCTGCATCTTTCAGGACCTTGTGTAGTTTCCTATTACCTACACATCTGGAATGTGACTAAGTGAAGTTTCGAGTAAACCCCTTGCGATGTAAATAGTGTGCGTTGCACTAACTTTCTTATGATTTGGACAGTTTGTTCCCTTTGGAGTTGACTATTCTGCCGATTCCCCTGGGGAGAAAGGATTTCTGGGATACTTTTTTGTACCGCCGCCACCATCTTCACTGAGCACATGTTTTGAAACAGCAATGCGACACTATGCACATTCTCGGCTTTTTCCAGTCATGGTCAATGAAGCCTGGCCCATCTGCCCTTGGTAGAAAATGCAGGGTATTTGATAAAGCCCGGAAAAAGCATTGCAAAAGGCTTTCAAAATCAGATAAAAGACAGCCATTTGATAAATTCATAAAATGTCGGGTCTATGAAAATGGCAGGGACTGTAAATAATTTTTGATCTTTAAGAAGAAATGTTAATTCTAAGACTTAAGTATAACCTTATTTAATTCCGTAATTTTCCTAAATTAATGTACTGTAGGCAGCTTTTTATGTTTAGTTTCGTGTGGGTTGGTATAACATTCAATTCTATAATGTCTTATGGGACTCAGTACTGGGTGTAGTTGTGTTGTACAGACTGTAGAGAACGTGTTCATATCAGTGTGCTTCGTCTGACAACATTAGTTTGAGATACCAAGATGGCTGATTGTGTGTTGCTGGTTAGAATCAGTACAATGTATTATTTTATTTATTATTTTTATAACTTCAGTTCATGGCAGTGTTTCTGAACAGATAAATTACCGAAGATACAAATGACGTCTCTGCTGAACTGTCCATTGTGTTGAATGGATTTTACAGTGCTGGACACTACAGCCTCTGCTGAACTTTTTTTGCCTCGATGCTCCCTTGCACTGAGCTGCTGTTATTCAATTTCTGGACTCTTAATTCTGCTGTAATGATTGTGATGTGTTCAATTATTGGACTCCTCTATTCCCCAGAGTTCTGTGGATAAAGTTTGTTGGCTTTTTAAGACCTGATAATTGAACACGTGGAAATGTGGTGGCAATGAGATCCCAGAGCTGTTCTCCCCATAATTAATTGGAAAAGGGTTTTAGAGTCCAGAGTGCAGAGATGTTTGTCTGTATTGAGCCTCCCAGCCTCTGAGATCAGAATCTGTGTCTGTGTATTGTATTCTCTCGCTCGTTCTCTCCTTATTGAATTTGTCTGCTTGATAATCTCTGTGCTGAACTCATTTTAATGGATTTATTTGGCTCTGATATATTGCCATACCAATTCCCCAAAGTGAAATCGTTTGGCCTAACACAATATGAGAAGCTGATTTGTCTCAGTGGGGTTTTTTTCTAGGTAATATATTTATGGTAGGCTTTCAAAAATCTAAAAATATCAGTTTTCAATCAAGATGCTGCTCACAAAAAATGCATTTCGAATGCACCTTGGGGTACCTTGTGATTAGTTTTTGAATTTTAGTTTTCATGTACATCTACATGTCCTTTAGTAGATTTTCAGCCATTGTGGTTACATTAATTGCAGAGAAGTTGAGTTATTTTCAGTCTCTATCTTAATGATCTCTGAACTAATAAGTATGCACAGTTAGAGACATCCAGTTCAGGTTCTAACTTGACAAATCAACTTGTTTAGGTTTCAAAATAACCGTAATAACCTACTAAATTACTTCAATTTCACATTATATTTCACAATCCACATTTCTCATATCACATTTTTACAAAACTGAATAAAAAAATTACGAATCCACTTCAATAAATAAATTGCCTATCCATCAGTATAAACTTGATTGATTGATAGATTGATTGATTGATTAAAAGGAATACCCAGGCTAGTGTAGGAGGTAAGAGCAATAAATGCCTGTGATACATAGAACTGACATGTACAAATGACTAGGATTAAAATACTAGACAAAAAGGATCTTTAGTTTCAGGGCTTTTCAGTCTAAATACCTTCTTCGGCTGTTTAAAAATAAATGGCATTTCTTTAGATCGATCTGTTTATCTCTCCCCTGGCTTTGTCAATTTGAAGATGTGCCTGCTCTGTGGACATACAGGACACCAGGCTCTACAATGCCTTCCTCAAGCGGTAGATTTATGTGGTGTGTAATAGGATTTTTATTTAGGTGTTTACAGTTCTTTGAAAAGGCACCAAATTAGAATCGGAGTCAGGACTCATGTTTGTGAAGGAAACAGTGCTTAATACCTGGAGAAACATAATCTGAACTGTGACTATGCCCTTCTGCTGCAAGGGAAGGGCTGTGTTTAATGGAGTCGTCTATAATTATCCGTCTTCAAACACAGGCTTCTCTGGCGATTTGGAAAATGAAATTGAAATCCCTCGCCGGGTCCTGAGGGAGGGCCTTTCTCTCCCTACAGCCCACGACTCGTTATTGTCGGGTAAGAGCTCGTCTCTCCATCATGCGCGCTGTGGCCGCGCTGCTCATCTCAGGCAGAGAGGAGCCCCGCTGAAAAGGAATGCCTGTTGTCCATAATGTGAACAACATTGCAGAAGATACCCGCTTTCAAAATACCTCTCCCTATTCTTCTACCACATTAATAGGGCATCGTTTGAAAGTCTGGGAGCTATGAAACTGTGTTTCACTTTTCTTCTCTGCAGTCTGTAGACACACTAATATCTTTGCAGCCCTGAACAGAAAATGATCTTTTTGTAGAACAAGAACCATTCCTTACAATGATATAGCGCTTTTCTAGACACTCCACTCAAAGCTCTTTACAGGTAATGGGGATCCCCTCCACCACCACCAATGTGCAGCCCCACCTGGATGATGTGACGGCAGCCAAAGTGCGCCAGAACGTGCCCCACACATCAAGGCCAGGGGGAAATTTGGCCAGGACGCCAGGGCAACACCACTACTCTGTAAAATACTAGATGCCTGGATGGGGCTTCTAAGTTGCTCAAAATGCCGTTTGTTGATAAATCAGCTTCGCATACTTGTAAATTCAATGCGGTAGTTTTCCACACAAGAGTAACAGTACTTTAGTCTCATACTTATTAAAAATGAAACAATTTGCTACAACATTTTTGTCTGTTCAAACAAATCAATGTTGAAATATAAGAAAGAGAAGGTCATTCTGCCTGTTTAATTCCTTTTGATAGTTAGTAGCTAATTGATCTGAGGATCTAATCCAGTCTTTTCTTGGAGGCAGTGATAATGTCAGCTGAGTCGCCTTTTCAATCTCCCACAAACATGAAAGAAAAAGTTTAGTTTTTTAAACAGCCTTCTTAGTTTCCATCTGTAAAATGGCTCCCAGAACCAATAATTTATACATTTTTCTAAATTGCAGAGTTTTAGAATCTTGGACCATACCGCCACATCTTCATCTACAGGAATTACATAGAGACACATTTATATATGAGCTGTATCACAGCACAGCTCATATGAACTCAGCCTAGTGAAAAAGTGAATGAAAATATTTTCATCATAACCTTCAGCAAACACTGTGCTCTATTCAGCACATTATTTTAGCTTCAATGCACCCTTGTAATGTAAAAAAAGCACTTGTTAGTTTTTTCACAGTATCTTTGTTTCACAGCTTTCAGTACAGCCTTCAGTCTCACTGAAATACGCTTTATCTTGCACACTTACGCTACCTTTAACACTACCATTCTCTTATTTTACATTGGATGTGAGCCTGTGAATGACATCCCAATCTTGTCTAGCAATAAAAATATCTTAAAAGAGGACACACATACACTTAAATGACATAAACCTGAAAAGTTTAAATGTTTTTATCTCACAGAACATACTGTGTGTTTAAGGTGTGCTCTTAAACAATGCTTAAGTAGATTAGACTATATTTTTTAGTTTTTTTAAGTCATATAGGTGAAAGCTGAGGGTTTAGTGCTTATAAATGTATTAAGGTTTTGAATTTACTGTACACTGCATAAAGGGGATGATCCACTCCATCCCCCACAGAAGAGCAACCCTACCTGGGTCACACACAGCATTCTGCACCAGCAGATCAGGTGGAGTAGGAATTTTATTAACAGCGTATTAATGTAGGTCAAGTTGTGGAAGCCCAAGATTAAATTTAACTAAGATTATCTAACCTGCTCTTATGAACAGTACCATGGGATCATTAATGACCACGAAGTCAGGAGCTTGATTTAGCGTAGCATCCAAAGGATCCAGTTCTTGCAGCAGAATGTCCGTAGTCACCATAATGGGGCACCGGCTTAATTATGGTCCTGAGGGAAGAGCACCAACTACTGGTCCACCAACACCACTTGCAACAGTAACCTGGTTTTCCTTAGAGGCCTTCGCCATCACAGTACAGACCACATCCAGCCTTGCTTAGCATCTAGGATGTGACAGGTTCATGTTACATGGTGGCAACGGCTGTATTTCTGTCACGTTAGTTAATGGTAATGATGTGGGACAATGATATTTGTTAGAGTCACGGAATTTGGTTGTTAATTTGGTGAAATGTGGTCTGAGAGGCTCTAGTAGCCATGACTGCAGTAACCACAGGTAGGGTGGTCCTAGCTTTAATTGTCCGGCACCCATGGTCATTTCACAGGGAGCAGACTCCAGCTCTGCCTCTAAAGGGTGTTAACACGTGAGTCAGCCGTCAATGGAAGCTTAAAGCATCAGAAAATGCTCATAAACACTGGCTTATAAGCTCACTTATAAGTGAGACACTTTTCCCAGTCATTTTGGTTCCCTGCAAGTGTCTCAATTATTCTTAGAGTTTAAGCTTTTGGTTTTAGGTCAGGTCTCTTGACCTATACCCTGACACTAGCGGCCATTAGCCTTCTGGATTTCTAATGCCTATTCACAGTAAAAGGAGGGATGTCCTAAATCTTGTAATCCGTGAACCTAGAGTAGGGGGAAGTAAAATACTGTGAAGGATCTCGCTAAAAACAGGCACAATTACGTTGTTAAAATCTTAATTGGATGCTTTTTTCCCTAGACATCAGTGTGAAAAGGTCGTTAAAGTAAAGCTTGAGAACAATTGACTAAAATCGTGGGCTCTCTCTTAAATTTAATTAAGGAATTACAGCAGCTCAAATTCCATTGAAATACAAAACAACATTACAGAAATGCTAGCAATCTCTCTGTTGCTTGATCTAACATTCACTGGCCAAAATATAAGGAACTACTGCTAAGGTCTGGGGAGCTTATCAAGCAAGGAGAACAGTGTACACAGATGCATGTATTTCAAAAAGTACTGGAAAATTTTCAGCTCATTGCTGTTCCTTTCCTCCCTCAGGTTGACCAGCCATTAGTTTAGATTGTTTTGAGGGTAGTGGTGTGTGGGCAGTGGGCTAGTTTTAAATAGGACTGCAATCTGGGGTTTGCTCTGGCTGAGGAAGTTGGTAGACATTTGTCTCATGTTCTTCAAGTCAACCATGCAGTGGTCTGCTATTTAAAAATGTATTCATTTGAATTGGGCTTCCTAATGCATTGTACAATAAGTATAAATGATGTACTACTTGTCCCAACCCATCCAAACAAAATTACAAGTCAAAGCAACACAGCTGAAATCTGAAGTCTGAGTGGACCTTTATTTCGAATGGCACTTGATGCAGGGTACCATGAACCATGAATATCTTGACATCTCAAACATTGCTCCCATACAGGCACCCCAAACCTTAAGCTGGGACAGTCTTGGAGTTTTTGGAAGTCTTTGGCACTAATCTAGGAGTCTGTACCACTGCTTAACTCGTGGTGCCATATGAATTCTGCTCATATCCAGCTCTTGGTCTCTGGATCATGATACCAAGGCTGAATCAATGCAGTAGAATCATCAGGCACCTTCACTCCCTGAAAAAGTTCTGCTGCATGCTACTGTATGCTTCATTTAAGCAAGACTGTGATGGAAGACAGATTTTGGGTAATGGTGATCAATTGCATCACACAAGACTAGAACAGTGGACAAAGCTACAGTATGCTTACTTGCTGGCTTGACTACATACAGTAAAGCCATCCATGTAAAATTGAAACATTGTTTTCTGTTGGTGCATGATGGCGCAGTGCTCCTGGTTCACCACTGTGGATTTCAGCACTCTGATTGCCTGTTCTTCAACCCAGAACATAGGCCAGCATTACAAACAAATGTTCTGAAACTGCTGTAGCTTGTGCCATGTAATACACAGTTTCAGGATGGTACTTGAAATCAGCAGCTGATGTGTTGTTAAAGGAGCAGTCAGAAGAGTTCTATCAGGAAATTGGTAGTCTGAAGGACAAATTGGTTGTGTGCGTTGAGATGAAGGGTGATTACATGATGAAGACAATTTCTTGATTCTAAACAACGAATGGACCTGCATTTCATCGCTCAGCTTACCCAATTAAATCCTAAGAGAAAACAGCACAGAGCACGGAGAGAACATAAAGCCATTAAGAACTTAAAGGACACTCTGACTTTAGTGATCTATCGATGTATTGATGTTTTCCATTGAGTGATTCTCAGGCCAAGGTAGCAAGCACTCTCTTAACGTACCAACAGTGCACAAACATGTAGGATATGAAACCATTAGGAAATGAAAAGAAAGGGAATGTTGAAAGCTGCTTATTTAAAGAAAATTCTCCATTTTTTCCTCTTTGCCATATTAGACAGAAGCTCAGCGTGGTGCTGTGAAAGTGCCATTGTTGGTAACCTCTTAGTTCCGTCCTCCACCTGAGAGACCCCCTGCTGGTCTTCCTGTCAATATTGCCTTTGCAGGCGGCCTAATGTGTTTATTGTTGCGTTTCTCGAACACTGTGTGACCTGCAGTGATGGTTACAAAGCCGTCAAGCCTCCACAATCAATACAGTGCTCAGTGGAGCCCTCTGCGCAGCAATGTGTTGGGGGGAGTGTGAGAGGAGGAAGAAGGGGTGAGAGAGAGGGAGAACACGAGCAAGGCAAGGGGTGGGGTTAGAGATCAGGAGGTTATCAAAACCTTTATTACTTTATATTCCCGTTCCCTCCCTTTCTGCCTCTGTTTCAGAATTCCACACTCCAGCGCATGGGGATACAAAGAAAATAGAAGAGGTTAATTTCAGGCCGAAAATTAAAAAAGAAAAGCATTTAGATGTAGATAGCGTTTGGGGCTGTGGGGTCTTTGTCAAGTGTGCAGGGGAGAAAGGGAGAGTGCAGGAACGGAAGGTAAATGAGTGGGACAGGGAAGGGAAAAGAAACAACATGGACGATGTATCCTGGAGGCGTGTGGAAGCCAGTAATCTTTAAATGAGGGGAGAGATTCGGAAGAGATCAGTTGACAAACGAGTGCTGGAGGAACTTGTGAACCGTGTTTAAGGGAAATAAGGATCCTCAGTTACTGACTAACAATCCCAAGAGCTGGATGGACTGAACGGACTCATTTGCACCCTTCCTTGTTGATACGGAGGAACCCGGCAGGAGCAGACTGCGTGACAGTGCCCGTGTGTGTGTCCGCAGGAGGCGTGTGGGCAGCAGGGGTCTGTCACTCTCTCCCCCTCCCCGGAGGAGCTGGCCCAGGAGCTGTGTGCTGTCGTGGATCACGTGGTTTGCAGCCTCCAGCGCTTCCCTCGGCTCGAGAGCCAGCTGTTCCAGGTAGGAACATCCGGGCTCCCCTTCCCGCAGTCAGAATCACTCCATTCCCTTCGTGCAGAATAGCCGCTGAGTAAGGGCTGCAATGTTGTAGAACAGAGACCAGGCTCGAATACTTTCACCGCAGTACTGCAGCTTGAAGGGATGTTGCATCCTCAGAGATAAAAATTACATCAGCATTTCACTAGCTTGCATGAGCCAACATATGGAGAGCACCTGTCATTAACCATTCTAGTTCCTAAGCAGGAGACAGATACTCTGCCCATTGCAGTCGTAGCTTATTGATCTAAAGACATCACCCTGCTGTTTCTTGAAAGTCTCTTAAATCATTTAACAATAATACCCCTTCATTCCGAAGACTGTTCTTGATAGCTACAGTTGTTGTTCCCACATTTTTGTCCAATTTTATACTAATATTCTATATTATTTGTTAATTAATTACATCTCCCATTGTATTAGAGCTTTGCGCAGTCTGGTGAATGACATCTTATCTGGGGGGTGTATGAAAGACAGTACAGGACCAGTTCTGAGAACTGATACCATCCCAGTGCACATTCATTACTCTCATTGCTAAACATGGAAATCGGAAAAACCAGATGATGGAAGGCAATTTCAGCAGCCCCGCTTCAGTGAGCTCGCAGAGCAGTAAAACTGGTGTTTAACAGCAAAAAGGGGGGCAGACATTGTGGGTCGTCTGTCTCGTTTGCTGGCCCGTTATGAGACAGTATTGATTAAGTCCGGCAGGGCCGAGGAGCTCGTTAATGAAGCATGGGATGACCAGAAGAAGAAAGTGCATTGCTTCAGCAGTGATTTACGAGTCCTGTTCGGTCTGGTGCATCATGGGCGGGCGGTGGGGGGGGGAGAGAGGATGTCTCCTGTTGTCCTGAGGTCAAAGGAATGCAACATCTTTCTCTGTCTACTGCTTCTGTGAAGCAAACCAGGGCTTCCCACAGTGCAGGTTATTACTTCTGTGAACTCAACAAGTGCAAGAGTGCATCAAAGTACAGGGGAGTTCTATGTGATTTGACTGCACAATGAAGCTTCTGCCTCAGTCTAGGGAGCACAAACTGGACTGAAGTCTGTGACAGTGGTTGAAGGAGGTGCCCAGACCTGCTATGCTACATCAAAAGTTTGAGCATGGTTTGTAACAGAAAAAATATGTTCTGATTGGTATTAGAAAATCAAACATGATGCATTTTGAAGGTTCTAACATCTGTAAACAGTTAAATATGAGAAAAACGGGGATCTATCTGCCGTTGAAAAATCTGCAGATATCTGATATTTGATTGTTTACATTGAACCACTCCTTCACATGTTGAGCATGGGGACCTCTGAAGGTAACCTTGTACTGTTATCACTGCAGCCTCGACTGAGAGAGCACATCGCACTGAGCTATTCCAGAAAACATGAGTTCTGCAATAAGAATCTCCCTGAAGCACCATTTTCGTTTAGTCATTTAGTCGGCTACCAATCCCTCCAAAGCAAATGGATTGACATCAGAGTGCTTTTTCCATAGCTCAGATGTTGACCCACAGGAAAGATGGAGTGGAGGATGGATTTGAAGGCTGGCGAGTTATAACAGCACTGTGAGAGATACACAGGCAGCACTGAGCCAGGCTAGCCTGCCAGCCACAGTAGTGGGGATACCTGATTAACACAGAACTCCTTACAGTGTGCAAGGGTATTTGATACATATAAAGGAATGCAGTAAAAGTCATCTAGAAATATTCACTAAACACTGTGACACCTCTGGTGTAGTGACTTAGCAGGTATCTTTTAATAGCTGTGACTCAGGTAACAGAAACACAGACAGAGTCCTAAAAGGTAAAAACCATGCTCTTTATTAACAATGCAATGAAACTCCAGCAAAACACTATCTCCTCTTTAAGCCCTAATTCAGCTTCTTTTGTGGTCCTCTCAAACTCTTTTGCTTTCTGGTATCAAAATCAAAACTCTCCTTTGAAATCAACACTCTTAATTCTTTCCATAAATCCAGTACTGAGTTTCCATGAGTTAGTACTGTAGATCAATCAATTGGCCACTTTCTTGCTCCTTTCTCCCTGTTGTACTGCACATAACAAAGGTTCTCCTCACTTCCACGTTAGCAGTGGCCAACAGCCTTCTGGTCACTTCCTGTTCCTGGTTTTTAACTGTCACCCCATCCAATTGTCTTCCTCAGATTGGTCATGTGACAGAGGACTTCCTGTGACCATTATGTCCACACCTCACACCCTAATTAAAATTTGACATCCATATTTTATCTTCTCTGGAGCTGAGCCCAACCCTCACTAGAAAACTGGCAACCCGCCATTGATGAAGTTGCTACTTTATATAGGCAATTAATATGTTTGACAAAGCTGGACTTTTTAATTAATCTTTTTTTTAATGAATGTGTTACTTTTTAATAGATCTTGATTTATTATACTTAAAGTCTGCAAATGAGAGGAGGCCCATCTATCTAAGGAAGACGGGGTGATTATTGACAAAAAAAAAAAGAAAAAAAAAAGCGATACTTCTGCCTTGAGTTATTCCAGAATGGCACAATTCCTAAAGTGTTAAAACAGCTTTCGTAATGCATATTCATAAGATTTGTAATTAGCACCTCTCCTGGGCGTTGAAAGCAGTAATCACTGCTGGCTTGATATCATTAACTTTGACAGGACTGAGACTGGGAAGGCATCTATGATAAACTATCCGCTTGCTTCATCCCCAGCCTGAAGGAGTTCCCCCATCGGTTTGTTTTTTTTTCCAGAAGTATTTGATTTTTCCCTCCGCAGGGCAAAATCTCACAGAAATCCGATTTCCGAATCGACCTGCTGTCCTGTGCTGAGTGTTCGCCCGGTGGTAGAGTGGCCATCAGGGGCACGGGGCATGAGAGCCCCCCAGTGTGCTGCAGCTCCTCCAAGGGTTCGACTGGGCAAAGTGTCATTGACAGCTTCCCTGGGCGGCGGTCTCTTTTTTTCCAGTCTCATTCAGCTCATCACCAAACCTTCGCACCGCGGCCTAGATGGGTCGTGTGGCTTCTCATTTGTAATCTTTCCCTTTTATAAACTCTTGTATAAAATGTTATGACTACATTATGTTGAATCACCCATAGAGTAAATGGGTGCATTGTTGGTTATATGAATCCACACAATCCACAGTCTATTTATTTTCAGGTCTGTATTTGTATCTAACCTGTGGTTTTAATGTGTGTATATGGTTATTGATGTAGTAGTTTAGGTGGGGAGCTGGGTCAGCTTGCGTAGGCACCAAAGGAACGAGTAATAGGTTTATTCCATGCTGGAAAAAAGAAGAAAGAAAACACAACGTTTCGGCCGTGGAGCCTTCTTCAGGTGTGAGGCTCCCCGGCTCCACAGCCGAAACATTGTGTTTCCTTTCTTTTCTTTTCAGCGCAGAATAAACCTATTACATGACCCACATACTGCACATACTGTGTACTTGATGTCTTAATGCAGCTCTAAATGGTGATCACTGAAGGGGTGGAAAGAGAAGGAAAAGGAGAGGGAGTCAGATCTGCTACAGACGAAACACTTGACCAATGAATTTCAAATAAAACGCACAAATCAGGGAGCTTTTTATCATCTTCCTTTGTTGTAGGAGAAAAAAGCCCGACACATTATCTCGTTTGTGGCTGAGACTCAGAGTTCAGAGGGCTGGTGGGGAGTTAAAGACTTTCGCAGCCCATGATTGAAGCGGTGGTGCTGCTTTCTGTCGGCGGCCATTATTTCTCAGGACGAACCGTTATTGGAATCCCCTCAATCAACCTGTCCAGACAAGAAGCCTGGTTAATAGGGGCTGATAAGCTCCCCGCTGTTAAACAATTGGTGCTTTCGCCCTGCAGGCTGTAGATAAAGCAGAAGCCAAATTCATCAGCTCAGTCCAGACAGAGGAAGAGATGGTGCTGTTCCTGAAGGCCAAGATAGCAGCTGTGGTGACGGAGAACAGCTATGGGCCCCAGCGGTGAGTGGAGCTCCTACATACATTTTGAGCTCCTATCATGTTTTCTCTCATGATTTTACTTTGCTTTCACCGTGTTCTCCTATGCCTTTATCTTGATTTCTTTCTGCTTTGCCAAAATAGATTATGAGGGTACCATGGAATTTTTAACCGGTAGCGCCAACTAGGTGTTAAGAACGTTTGCTTTTGAGCTTTTAAGTGTCCTGTGGCTTTCCTGTCTCAGTGCAATGAAAGCAAGAAGCCTGTAATGAAAGAAGAAATCTGTCACTTTGCCATGCAATCATACTGTGATAGTATAAGTTATCGACTGGTGTACCATGGTACTATAACGCTTAAATGACTGATGTTCCATGGTACTATATTGGATATCAGTTGGTGTACCGTGGTACTATAAAGGGTAATGATTGGTACTGTACACTATGGTAGTATAATGGTTATTGACTATTGTCAAGCTGTAGTCTCAGAGGACTGCAGGCAAGTTCTTCTGGACTACATAGCCCATCTGTTCGTGATTTCCAAATTGAAGCAATTATTTTGCTTCCTAAAATTGATGTGGGTCACATAATAAGCTGGTCTTATGCATTTGTTTCAAACTTTTGCATGTGTTAAGAGGCACTATTAAACACATAAGACTAGAATTCTGACTGACACCTAGGAATGCAATTACCTTTTTCCTATTCTGCAAATAATTATCACAGTGAAGTGACTGCAGAGTCTGGGCAGGTTCAGAATTAGACTGGCCTTGTTTTAAGTAACAATTACTGAAGCAGACATTGAATTCCACTGCTTTTTAGATGTTGATGGTCACCAGGCTACCTTGTGCAACTACAATTCCACTTCCAAATCTACAATTATTTCAGGCTTTCAGACAGCTGGAATTATGTCACAGACCCAGTTTTGATATGAATTATTTGTATGCTTTGTTAATTTCAATGTGTGTGTTTAGTTCAACTGCCTCTTCAACACTGGTGACAGGTTACAAATGTAGAAAAGCACAGTGGTGTGTGTATGCTGAAACAGGAGATCCCCAGACTCAAATTTAAAAGCATCAGTCAGTGCCTTACAGCCAGAAAACTCTGAAACCCTGAAAGTAGTGACTGTGGCCAAGAGTTGTCAGTGGAGTATCATCTCAGTATCCTGGTACATCATCACAATAGGGATTACTTACATTAATGTAGCAGGTTACATCCCAGAGGATCCCAAAGTGTTTTACATACAAAAGAGGACAAACCTCACCCACCACTAAAAACAACCCACCCCCCATTCTGCACCAGTAGACCCCCTACCCAGTAGATGAGAAATGAGAGACTGTTTCACTAGTCCAGTTAAAGAGAAACTTTAGGCCAGCTTGTACAAGCAGAGAGTGGTATTAAGCCAGGATATCGCTATTAACACCTCTGCTTTTACAAAATGTACCATGATGACTTCAGAAATTCAGGACTTGAATTTAACATCTCATTCGAGAGACATCACGTTACCAGTGCACCTCACTGCCCTTTTATTTGTGTGGGTCATGGAAACTGATAAACTTTGAAACCTATATGTCCGAAAAAAATATTTTATTTACCAAAGTATATGTTGCCGGAATTGTCTTTACTCAAAAGACTGAAAAACAAATCCTCCTTCCTCCTCTTATTCTGTGTTTGCTTGGTTAAATTTGCTGTTCCTCCAGAAAAAAAGGGAACTCCCATATTTGTCTGCAGTGCTGCCGTAATCTGCACCTGTTCAAGACGTGGGTTTTTTGTACAGCCGAATCCCACTCTTTCCAGTCTTTTGTCCCGAAGAAGGAAGCCTGAAGCAGCCATCTTGGAAGACGCCTCTTGTGTAGTGTTTATTATCCTGGGCTCCGAGTGGGAGAGTTCCAGCAACCTTTGACTGTCCTTAATTGCAGGAGAAAACGTGCAACAAGACTAAAAAAACTCTAACAATATAAAAGGAAGTAATAAAAGACCAAAGAATCCTTCTTTACTCTTCACAGAAAATAACCGTCTCTCAGCAGACGCCATGACACCTGTTCTCCTCTTCAAATTCCTTCCAGTGTTGTTGCTTCTCCCCAGGTTTCCATCCCAGGGGCTGCTTCTGGTCAACTATCCTCCTTTCTATAATCCTGACTTCATCAGCTCTCAACTCTCCCTTCTCCTACCCCATTTCAACTGCAGGCGTCCCACCCCCACCCCTCACTTTTGGCACAGGTCTACCTCCAGTGTTTCATCTGTTCTGCTCCCCCAAACCTCCTTTCGCTCATAACTCTGTGTGCCCACTGAGCAGATAGCATCAGTCTGCCCTGGGCTCGGGCTCGTTCACAGGCCCAGCCACCCCCACTGCCCACCCCGCATGGCCCAGGCTGCAATAACCTATAGTGAGTGTTTCTGATAGTTGCACGGTTCTAACCTTCTACGGAATTCCTGTAGTAATTGTAGTGTTATCACTGTCGATTCTAGCACATCACACTGACAGACTGGTACATTTCTAGACAAGCACAGCGAATAAAACCTATTGTCAAAGAGACTATGGAAGTCTATTGTAAAAGACAAGGTACCCTTGTTATAATTGTGGAATTACACTGCACAATTTCTGGACCTGTACTTTTTCTAATACCACACTCGTAGCCCTACTGGTGCCCCTTCGATCTCTGCACTGCGCCTGTCAAACCCTTGATCTCGGCCATCAATAGACCCCATTCCAGCATCCCTCACCCTCCCCTCTCCCACCTACCTCAGCCCCCTTCTTCCCACCACCAGTCTGACCTCTCTTTCCGAGCTGATGCTGTAATTTATCTGGCTTCATTCTGTGGCCAAAAAGGGCAATTTCTTCTCCGGCAATAAGAATGACCTTTCAGCCTTGATAATTAAGTTGGGAAAGGGGAGAGATGTGATTGAGGAGAGGAGGGGGAGGTGAGGTGGCGATGAGGAATGCACTGTCTTCTTTTTATTTAGAAGGGATTAGTCTTTGCCGAAACAGACTGACATCTCTTTGCTTTTACAGATTTCCCCAATACAGGCAGTCCGCATACTCAGAGTGGCAGCATTTAGAACCAACCTCATTTTTCTCAATTAAAACTTTTTATTCTTGACAGTGTCATGCGCATGATGTTGCGGTACCCGCTCTCCCAAAGAAAAGGGATCCTGTTCCCCCTCCTTCCTCTCAGTGTTTCCTCTGCAGACAGGAAAGAACTGCAGAATTGCGCAAAGTCATTTAGCTCCTCTTGAGCTGTCATATTATACTGTAAGATTCCTGGCATCTTCTCCTTTGATATGAGACTGTAAGCAGAGAAGAGAAGTGGTGATGGTCCGCACCCTCTCCAGGCGCAACACTCTCTCTTTCTCCATTGTTTTCTTTCTTTGCTTGCCCACACTCCCTCTTTCTAAGCAGTCGTAATGGACATTAGAAATTGCAGAGACGATAAACAGTTCCATTAGAAAACCTATGGAAATTTAAAAGGGACCTCCTCGTCTTCTACACATAATCTGTGGATCAAAATTACATTTTCATCGGAAAATGTTATCTCAGAACACACTACTGTTATGATAGCGGTACTAAGAATCTTCAAAACAGCAATCTTTTTTAAATGCCTGTCTGCTCTGTTTCACTTAATTAAGGTCATGTTTTTTTATGTTTTGTGTTTCATGATTTTCCTCCTCAAACATTTTACCCTCTTAGTCTGAGTGCCTATACTGTCCATCAGGTGCTTCTAGTGCTGGCTGCAGATGCATATTATTACGAGCTGAGCTGCTTCTTGCTGGCGTGTTTTTTAGTAGTTTTCACATTACACACATCCTTAACGCAATCCTCTCGGGGTGGAAACAGATTGCCCCGCTCAACGGCGGCTATCAACTTTCACGAACGAAGAAAAAAAAAAACAGATTCTCGACCTCAATCTCGGAAGAGTCTTTGTGCAGGATGAATAAAACCGGCCTGTGTTTTTCTGTGTCGTTCTGGGAGTCTCTTCTCCGGCGCCTCGACTCCGACTGTCAGGCAAAACTGGAGCAATTTCACAGTGTGCTGACCTTGAGCGCACAGAGGGGGCAAGGTAATCGCGTAGCCCCACACTGCCAAATGAGCCAGAGCCCAAAAATAGCAGCCAAAGCAATTAAGTGCAAATATGAGTAATCCGCACCTGTATAATTGACTGATAATTCCAGCCTGATATTCTCCAGGCTGCGCGATGGTGCACTCACTGTATTGCTCCATCCCTTCCTCCATTTTAATTGCTGTTTTTTTTTTTTTTCTCGCCACCACTTCCTGCCAGAGCTGCACCCAGTCCACGGGCAGTGGAGGGGAGAGGCAGTCGTCACAGTGTCTCGTTTTTAGGGCGAGAAAAAAAAACCCTGTACTTGAACATCTCACATGCAGACTGATGAATGGGGCCGACAGTCTGGTTAGTCATGTTTCCAGCTGACTGACTGCCTTCAGAAAGTGAAGTAAACTGTCCTGAGCTCAGTCTAGGTCATAGACTTTCAGCTGCTGGATAATTTCTATCCCATCATGCACTTGCTTGCGAAAGTCTACCTAAGTATGTTCTTAGTCATTATTTTACTCTCGAAACATCTCGTGTGCATTAGTGCAGACGAGACCGGCTATCTGAAAGTCAGTGTGGATGAGTAGTGCCGTAATACAATAAGTGTCCACTGTGACCACGGTCAGGTGTGATAATAAAGTGAAAATGTAATAAGATTGCAGGAGGCCAAAGTGAAACGGTATTGTCACGGTAAATGTGTAGCAAAGCCATGCAGATTGAGTGTGATGTTAAACTCTCATAAGTTAACATTAGCAATGAGTTAGAGGAGGAAACAGGCTAACTGTGTTAATGGAAAGGCAAAAGAAAAACTTGTGAAAGTGCAAAACTACCCAGAATGTTAAATTATCCATCTCTGCCTGAAAATATCGCATCTGTTCCTCACCTTCTGTCATTATAATGGATGGGTTTCATCTTTCTTTTAAAGAATAATTAATTCTTGTCTGTTTAGTCACACATATGGTGGGGTTCCTCTCTCCCTGAGGGATGAGAAAATATACAGCAGAGCTGTAGAGAGCATTATTCATCATTCCTGCAGGGGGGGAGGGGGTCATGATTAGACATTAAAACGAACTTTAAATGCAAGCCCTAGGGTGACTCTTCTATATCATTTTGAGAAAGAGCTCTGTAATAGGAATTTGAACAGGTTGTAAAAAAATGTGAGGCTAAGCTTTCATATAAATTTCAGGATTCAATTGATCTCAGATTTAGCATTCCTGGTTTCTGATTATAACAGATCCATCATAAAATAACCTCCTCCCAAGGCCTTTCTGTCAGCCTTCTGCGTGGTCATCTGCATCAAGCCCTGCTGCTTCAAGCCAGTGCTGAGCTGAAGTACGGAAGATGTGTTTGTGCTGTGTGGAGTTAAGGCTGCTCTTCTCAGCATTAACATTGGTATTCCTGGTTTGCTTGGGCAGGATTTTCTTGTTTGTTAGACTCTGGTACTTTAGGGTTGATCCTGTTTTCCTGCGTTATGGAAAGGCTGAATCCTTGGAAACGTCACCAGACTGGCTGGTCTATTACACACCTCCAGAGAGTTCAGGGGGTTGCGTGGGGCAGTAATGACATTGCGGTGATTCACACGGCTCACCAGTGGCTTTCTTTGTTATATTCTTCTTCTGTTCTCAATTTGTCTTAACACAATGTATTAACATTACAGCTTTCTTTAGTGATCCTTCTTGCAGATTCTGAAAGAGCTGCAGCATCCGGTAAACACCCCAAAACAAAAGGATATCTGTCACAGGCTGCTCACAAGGTTCCTCCTCTCTATAGCCGGTATGCCAAAGGGCCGACTGACATAAACTTCTTAGAACAGATTTAAAATAAAAGGCACAGGGATGACCCTAATTCAAGAAGTCTAAATTAAGACGGTGTATCCCACAGACTAAGCAATTACTGAGCCAGCAAACTATAAATGACCAATATAGTGTAAACAGATTGTCAATGGAGAACCTACAGCTCTGTATCCCTGGTCTTCTGGTATATACTAACTGCCCTACCTGGGTTTGGAGTCTCTTATTGCCGAAACCCTTCCTCGTTTTTACAATTAATTCTTAAATGAAAAGTTACAAAATAGCCCACCAAGAAGACCAATTACTTCATTACTAAGATGGATGAAAATGAAGCTTTTATAGTCAATCGATGGTATCTGTTTTAGCAGTGGAAGTTGATGTTTTCTTCTTGAAAGCTAGATACTAAAACACAGACACTAATGAAGAGCTTACATGTGTGATCCTTTTCTGGGATCATGCAGTAAATCATGGGAGGAAAGATAAAAGATACTCGGAAATCGACCTGAACGTGTTGCCATTGCTGATGATGACCTTCGTGAGCTCTGTACTCTGGACATCACGTACGAGATTCTGGAGCTGGGGTTCTGGCAGCATTGATTGTAACTAAGTTTTGGTGTTAAACTTAAATGCATTACCTTTTCAATGAAAAAATGGGAATTAATGCTCTTACAAAGCTATCTGATGCAATTTCCATCATCAATTTTTGGATTGTTCCTAAAATCTCTTTTTTATTTGCTATTTAAATGCATGGAAACTTTTTTGTATTTTCTGTCCTTTCAGCTATTTTGAACCATGCACAAAAGGGTTCAGAAACAAAACTTTTTACGGTTTCAAGTACATTTAGCAAGTAAGGCTTTAATGGAGAAACTGAACGCAATTAAGAAAAGTGGCTACAGCTTTAAGAAGTACAGAGAGACTGCTTAAGACAAATAAAAAGCTGCACATTCACGTTCTGCCTGTGTGTCTGTACATAGGTACCAGGATGTATACGGGCCCTACCTGACCCTGCTGTCTGCACAGATGGAGAGGCAGCTGCAGGCTTTCGTAGCACAGGGCCCCAGCCTGCGCAGCTGCACCATGCAGATGCAGCAGCTGCAGACCATGCGTGCAGAGATCGCTGCCTTGCCTGTTCACCTGCCCATGGAGCTGCTGCTGCTCGACTGCACCCACGTCAACCAGGTGAGTCCCCGACAGACCCAGCGTGTGCGCTTTCTGCTTCTCTGCCTTTCACAGAGCATGTGCATGGCCCCGCACATACATAAGACATATCTGACTGTACAATCTGTTATAGTCTCTGGTCAAGCCTGGAGAGATCGGCTTGGTTAAAACTAAGGCCCAGGGAGGGGTGAGAAGAGGTATGGGGGTGTACAGCTTGTATGCTTGTATGTACAGCTTTAACACTATCCTTGTTTTCATTACTAAATAGCTAAGAGGGGCAGATTCAATAGAAAGCGACCCCCGTGAGTGTGGACACTTTATTAATTTACACCAGGGAATCTGCACCTATTTCTGGTTTACAATTCTTGAAGCTGGATCTTCTGCCTTTGGCGTAGATCTTAATGCTCATTATAAGCCCATGCACAGAGCTCTGCTTGCCGTGCTCTGAGTTCTTCTGATATCTTCTGGTATCTGAGATGGGCCGAGCAAAGGTGCCAGATAAAATGAAAGTCCAATTACGGATTTATTGATTGATGAGATAAATGACCAAACAATAGTCACACGGTCATGCTTTGCCTTTTGAGGTTTATTTTTCCTTTGAGAGATCTGCAGATTGCTTGTTTTTCCTGCTTTCCTCAGTGTATAACAGTGCATCTGTTTTACCAGCACATATTCGAACACCCCTGCAAACACCCACTGCTGTTTTTATCACAAGCCTGAAGATCGCTAAGCTTCGCCTCAGTCTGCCAGACTCGTGATGGAGCAATATAATAACAACAGCAACAACAACAACAACAACAACAACAAAATAATATATAATATCTCATATAATATAATAATGTAATTTTATTAAGCTGTAAATAGTGCTTTAAAACAGATTCACACAGCCAAACCCAAGCCTTTAATCTTTCACATTTCTGACTGGGTTTTGCTTTCTGGGACATAATGAGTAAAAATGGTTCACCCTCTCTAGGTTTAATTGTAACAGTGACATCAAGATCCATCAGAAGAGTGAATGTTCCCACAATGGCAAAAAGTGTGTGGCTCAGCATGCTGCAAGTATAAGAAAGGTTTTAAATGAGAGGTGGTCATTTGACCTCTCTTGGTCCCACAGTCGAGTGTTTACAAATGTACTGTACCTCCTGTTCATGGATATGAACACCCTTCTATTTGGATTCACTGGTGTCTTCTAGTTTGTGTTTCACTGCAGATACTGATGAAGTCCACTGGGTTGACTTTGTCAGTATCTGGGGAGATTTTAATTCTCCTCCTGGTCATCTCTCTTCAAAACTAGAAATGTCTAGTCAAGGTTTGTGCTTGTCTGCATTGAGTGTCATCTGCCAGGTCGCAGCCCCTTTCCGAATTCTATCGCAACCTTTGGGAATTTTCATTGCGGCTTGTAGAGCATTTGCTTCTTCTCCAGTGCTTTTAAATAGATTTGATAGTGTTAAATGAAATGAGTAATTTAACTCTTGATTACCAGCTGTGCTTTAGTCTCGTCTTGCTCTGTCGTCACTCGACCTTTAGGAGCTTTCAGAAGATGCTCACCCAGGAACGATGTGGCGTAATAAAAGCCGATCGTATCGCCACAAACTACCGATCCACATTATCGGTTTATGAGGCCAGTTAAGGACATACTGCCGAGTCCTTTTGTTAAATCCTTATGGCCATTTGTCATGTCAGTTTGATTTCGTAGCCTTCAGTAAAAATACCACTTAAAATGCCACTGTCCATCCTCTGAGAGTTGATTGGGAGGTGCGCGGAGTGTGTGTTCCGAGAGATAAGCACTTCCTCCTGAGCTGAACATGGCAGACGGATGTGATTTGCTTCCTTACTGTGCTTAATAGCCCTACTCTTCAACTTGTGGGCTGCCTACATTCATCCAGAAGGGACAGTGAAAGATGGCTGACCTTTATTCCGGGACTTTGGAAGGATTTTCCGCTCCAGGCCACACATCAAAGTTCCGGGTGATAAAAACAAAACCTTCGAGAAAAAAAATCGAAAAACCCTTGGCTTTGGAGGCAGTTCATTTATTAATCACGAAGGGCTCTATAGATCACAAGAAGAGCTTTGGACAAGTCTGAGGCTTCTCTCCCTCTCCTCTGTCGTCCTTCCTTCTTTTTCTCTCCCTCTCCATCTCTCGCCCTCCCTTTTCTTACCTCTACTTGTCTTTCATTTTGTGTCTTTTCTTTCCCTTTCTCTCCTCCTGCCTACCGAATCCATCCTGTCGACTAGCTGAGAAGGCAGAGACCACCAGCACAGCTCTGCTGAAGTCTCACATGGACACAGACACTCATCTCCCCAGGCCTTTCTTTGTGTCGGTCCGCTTCCAAAGGGACATGTGTTCTTTTCTTGACCCTGTTGGAGGCTCTTTGACTTTGAGGCTCTTTGGCTAATTGTGACTTGACTTATCTGAAGGCTGAGAGCTTCTTCTCCTTGTATTGCTCACTTTGTGCGAGATGCAGGGAACTTCAGCTGTTTTACTCACACGACCCAGGGGACAGAGCTAGGTGGGTAGGATCCCAACTCAGGACTGTGTAGAGATTGTTCATGATCTGTTATGATTAGTGTATTAGTGTATCGCCTGTAGTGTGTGTGTGTGTGGGGGGGCAGTGATGGGGCCAGGGACCAGGGTCCAGGGTTCCCTAAAGGTTTCACTCATTGGATTCATCTGCTTTCCCCTCCCCTGTGTCCCAACGTTCATATCTTGCCACATCAGTAATTGCAATATAATTCTGTTAAACCCTCTCAGACAAAGCTTTGCGAAAGGTGCCATAACAAATGTTTGATTGATTGATTGATTGATTGATTGATTGATTGATTGGTTGATTGTTTGTTGGTTTAATTGATTGATTGATTGACTGACTGCTTGATTTTATTTTGGTGTTCGTTCGCTATACTCTGCCATAACCCGTATTTTGCCTTTTGCCATGGTGCCTACCATTAAAAAATGTCGGATAAAATAACCCTTTTAGGCAAAGCGGTAAATCTCACTCACCCTCTTTCTATTCTGCTCCTCTCCCTCTCAGTGCCTGCTGGAACGTACTCACGTGCTGTCTAGACTGATTGTGAGCAGTGTGATGTCATCTTCAGAGAAGTTCTGCCGCGCAGTGTGCCAGCGGTATGAAAACATCGTTGCCAGGGTGACAGAAGTCGCCACGACAACAGCGTCCCTTGTTGAACTGCAGAGCTATGTGGAGGGGCTGTGGAGCGGAGAACTGCTGGAGTTACAGGTAAGACGCTCTGTCCCACCTGTCTGGTTATTTAGGTGCTGCCCAGGGGTTCAGGTCACTGCTCAGGGGCAGCTGGATGACTTGATAATACCACCATGAAACCCATCCCGACAGCCCGAATCCCTGCCTGGAGGACTGTAATCCATACAGTTATACTTTAGGACAGAAAGCATGAGTGAAAATAAATTATGTCCTTGCTTGAGCAAAAAAGTCCATTATGAAAGAGTTACCGGCAAAGCCTGTAACCTTTAAAATTTGCCATTCTGGTGACAAATGATCCATCTCATTCCCCCTTTTCTTTACATAACCTGTGTCTTCTTTTGCAAAATATCACATTCTGGAGTGAACTGTGAAATATTGATCTAGGATAAGTGCATGTTTTAATAACGGAACTTTTGTGAGGCGGCAGTCTGTCTCCGAGCATAGCTTGCTCTCGCAGGGACCATCCACGAGAAATTCAGCTACAGTACCTCCCGAAACAGACCTCTGAGATGTACAGCAACCTTCACCACTCTCGCAGAGCCAGTCCATACCACAGAGAAGGCCCTTTAATGGTTTTCCATCCATAAGATAAAAATAAAGCAGCCTTCTTCTCCACCCATGGATCTATATTTTAACTGCTTCTTCCAACTCAGGGTTTGGGGGGGGGCAGAGCCTATCCCATCAAGCAACGGGTGCAAGGCAGGATACACCCTGGACGGGACACTAATTCATCAGAGGGCACACACAAACTCATACTTAAAGCTAATTTTCCCAAAAAACTACCACTAAGCTCCCATTATGGTTTTGGACTGTGGGGGGAAACTGGAGCTTCTGGAGGAAACTCCAGACTCCACACAGAGAGCACCCCTTGACTTGAACCCAGGACCCCAGAAGTGTGAGGCAGAAATGCCAACCACTGTGTCACAGTGTTGCCCACCTTGTCCTCATGGTCAGTTTATGTTCATGAATCAGTTTGTTCCATTTTTTTTGTCATCTACGTTCTTAAATCGAAACTTGCACATGTACTCTGATGCTGTGTAGGTACTTATCTTTGTCCTTCTATCAGTATATTTTGCTTGGAGTGCCAGCTTTGCATGCACTTCCTTTCTCAGGGAATAAATATCTCTTTTAGGAATTCTTTTCCACTTCTATCACATGCCGATTGGTCTGAGATCTGATTGCAGCAGGGAAAGATTCTGAGCCGTGCTATTCTGCTATGGGCTGCCTTGCGGTTTTTAATGAACTCTCTGAGCCGACGCAGGTCTGACTCTCATCTGTTCTGTGCAGCATCCTGAATCCTCCGGTCTGTTTTCGCAGCGTGCAGATGGCTGGGTGACTAGATGGCAGCGCAGGTCAACCCTCAATGCAATTTGAAAGAGAAAGGAAAAATTAAAAATTGATCAAGGTTTTTTTTTTTTTGTTCCCGAGCTGCATATCAATGAGGGAGAGATGTGTGGAGGATTGCAGCAATGTTCTGTGAATGTCAATGAAGCCCAGCACCTGCTGTCAAGCTCAGCGGGGCTCTGGGCACAGGCAGGGGTCCTGGAGATGACTGCTAGTCTGCCTGTGTGCTGGGTCAGAGTCTGGGTACAGCCACAGCCCTTCTGACCCACAAATTAAATTGCCTGTGACTGTAGCCCTGTTCCGTGAAAGGTGGATTCATTTCACTTTCTGCAGGGAATGTTACCTCTCAAATGAATTCCAGTGTCGATGCCATCTTATAGTATTAATAAATTTGATAATGACAGAACCCATTTCTGTTTATATTTAACCAGATATATGAAAATGTGTCTATGAGGCTCGGACTGGGCTTTTGCATTGTGGACACGTTTGATGCAAGTGGCACCTGCTACTACTAGTAATATGCAGGTGCTTTTGCTGAACAGTTGTTGATAGGAAAGCTAAAAGATTTTTTGCAATGCATTGAAGTGCTTTTTTGTAACACGTTTTTCAATAAATGTTATGCCCACCCACTTTGGAATCAACAGCTGGGTTTTTACATCTCAGTCCTCAGCAAGGACTCTTGTACTGCACACATCCACATAGTTGGGCCTTTTATTATTTTTTCTTGTTGCACCTTGCAGCACAGGAGAGTTGGCGCTAGTTGGAGGAGCAGAGCATCTCTCTGCTCACCCGCTGAGCTTCAGTGGGCTGCCAGGTGTGAGTTGCAGGGCTGCTGGCTATATTAGCTGATCGCTTATGGACTTTTATTGCTGATGCCATTGTGCCAGGAAAACATCTCTCTAGACTGTGTGAAATTTCTCATTAACATCAAACTGTCTTCTGTGCGGGGCAGCATAGCGTGGTGGGTAAGCCTTTGGATTCATAACTGACAGGTTGTGGGTTTGAGTCCGCACTGCAGACTGTTGTAGACTACTCCCATTGTAAGTGGAGTGAGGTACTTTTCCTCTCGTTGCTCCAGTCCACCAATGCTGCAGGATGAGCTCTGGGCCAATGTGCTGCTGTGGCTCTGGTATGGATAATATCGTATGATTTAGCCCAAAAAAGTCAACAACTCATCCTTCACGCTCACATTTCTGATCGAGTCGCCCTCCAAGCTGCACGCCTTTTTACTTTTGCTTCACGGTGGTCGTGATGTGACTTATTGTCAGTGCTATTAAAGTAGAAGGAATTAATTGGGTGCTTTTACACTATCAATCCCTATCCCTTGAAGTTATTACGGTTTAATATCCTAGAGAAAAAAAAAAGTTAAAACGACTTGTCATTTGCTTGTGAGAGCAGTAGACTGCAATTTAATTTACTGGGAAAGTGTCCAATTATGTTTCTTAATGCCTTAAGTTCACAACGATAGGGTAACTAAATTAAAAGATCCCTTCCCGTGCTGGAGGGCACATTGAGCGTGATGATAGGTCTGCTCAGGCCCCGGGCAGCTGAGGTTGTGCCAGCAAAGCTCGTTGAAATCCCCGAAGATGACATGAGTGAGCCAGAGAGGCAGCGACGAGCAGCCGCGGTACAGATTGATGACCGATGGCTGTGTCTCTGTCGTGTCAGGATGAGAATTTAATAGCAGAACGATAGATATTCCGCGCAGGGCTGGCTGTGTCAGTCCGGGGTCAGTGTGGCGCGGGAGCATTCATCTCCTGCCTCTCAGCTCGCCCGCTCCTTGGGGAGCCCGCTTAAATACCATTCCCCACGTGCTGATTATGTTAACGAACGGCCTCGTTAGCGCAGGGCCATAAATATCCACCGTGCCCTTCACTGCTTTCCTGACAGCAGCCCACGCTGGGATAAATAAATCCGAGCGGACAGGGAGAGAAAAAAAATCAGCCGGGTAAATCATTCAGAGCCTCACGCCCTGTGCTCACACTCCACACTCGTTCAGATGACATGGCGCCCAGTGGACATGTTGGCACATTACTGATTAGAGGTTCGGCACAGAAATTATCGGGGTGGTACGGAACAGGGAGAACGGTTTTGAAATCCGGTACAGCTCGTTTCGAAATGAATGATTGAACCGTAATGAGCAGAGACAGGAATTTCGATTGCATCCAGAGACCCTTTTATGATTGCCAAATACAGGAAATATCCTAGAGGGTGTCCAGAGATTGTGCCTCCTGGTTAGCACCCCTGCAGTGAAGTCTCAGCTAGCCCTGGTGGCCAGGACAGGCCAGTGGCAGCTGTAATGTACATAAATATGGACATTTTCTGCAGACCTGCTAACAAGGAATTTCTCTTTTTAGTACAGGAGAAGGTGAGCCGGAGTCCCAGCAGGCAATGTGAGCCACTTAGTAAAAGTGTGAAGCTTCGCGACAGATTAGCGGAGCTGGGAAGCTAGTGACAGTGTGCTTGTGTGTATTATGCAGGAGAAGCTGGACCAGGCTGCAGCCAGGCTGCTGTTCCTCCTTGAATGGGGCTGCCTGTCCCGTGAGGAGCTCATTCTGTACAGCAACACCTTCTCCTGGCCACACAGGGTAGCCCCCATCCTTCACAACAGGTTTGTCTCCCTGTGTCCATTTCCCTGCATGTATGCCCTTCTACTGTATGTCCCCATGGTATATATCTTTGACTGGCAAATGCACATCTCCCAGTGTACCTCCGGGAATTGACTTCAACAACATGGCAGGGTAGCTTGTTCCATACTAGAAGTTCCCCCTGTCTTGACTTGAAAGCCAGGGTATCAGCTGCAACAGTATGGAGGGGTAGCTTGTTTCAGGCAGCCATAACCCTTAATAATAATAATAATAATAATAATAATAATTGCTTACACTTATATAGCGCTTTTCTGGACACTCCACTCAAAGCACTTTACAGGTAATGGGGTCTCCCCTCCACCACCACCAATGTGCAGCCCCACCTGGATGATGCGACGGCAGTCATAGTGCACCAGAACGCTCACCACACACCAGCTCTCAGTGGGGAGGAGAGCAGAGAGTAATGAAGCCAATTCATAAAGGGGGATTATTAGGAGGGCATGATTGGTAAGGGCCAATGGGAAATTTGGCCAGGACGCCGGGGTTACACCCCTACTCTTTTCGAGAAATGCCCTGGGATTTTGAATGACCGCAGAGAGTCAGGACCTCGGTTTTACGTCTCATCCGGAGGACGGCACCTGTTTACAGTATAGTGTCCCCATCACTATACTGGGGCATTAGGACCCACGTGGACCAAAGGGTGAGCACCCCCTGCTGGCCCCACTAACACCTCTTCCAGCAGCAACCTTAGTTTTTCCCAGGAGTCTCCCCTCCAGGTACTGACCAGGCTCACACCTGCTGAGTTTCAGTGGGCTGCCAGTTGTGAGTTGCAGGGTGATATGGCTGCTGAATACTTTGAATACTTCAACAAGCCTCATACTTCCACAGCCCTTCGTTCGCCAAGTCCACCTCATCTTTTAAACCTGAGTCTCTCCCAGTCTACCTCTCCTTTAAACCTGTCTCTCCCAGCCCACCTCACTTTTTAAACCTGTCTGTCTCTCCCAGCCCACCTCACTTTTTAAACCTGTCTCTCTCTCCCAGTCCATCTCTCCTTTAAACCTCTCTGTCTCTCCCAGTCCGCCTCTCCTTTAAACCTGTCTGTCTCTCCCAGTCCGCCTTTCCTTTAAACCTGTCTCTCCTAGTCCAACTCACTTTTATAACCTGTCTGGTCTGCTCCGAGGGGGCGAGAAGCCAGTCCTGGCCCCTACTACACTTTCTCCCTGCCTCCGCTAGCGAGAGGCGGACGGCTGAGAGTTTAAGGAAGCGGAACGCTGCATCGTTGTTTTAACGGGAACCCCTCCTCGGCTTTGTCTCGTTTAATTGAGCCTTTGTGCACAAGCGGAAGCCGGCGGGATTGTGCGAGGGGATCAAGCCAGGCCATTAATGCAGTGCCTGAATGACAAGTGTGCACTTCTGTAGAGGGATTAGCAATAACCGGGCAAGGCAGGGGCTGAGCTGGGGGCGGACAATAAACTGCAGCCTTGGTTTCCCCAGGAACAGTATTATTGCCGGCTTCTCTTTCTAGATTTGATTTTGTTTTATTTCATTTGATGAGCAGAAATGTTAATGGCGGCTGTGCCTGTGCAGAGGGCGAGGAGATAACCCAGGCGTGGAGAGACCTCTTGACGGGTTCTCTTTGTCTTGCATGGGAAGCGGTGGATGTAGTAAATCCCCCCCTAGCTATTACAGGCACGCTGGCTATTTTTCTTTTCTTACCCAGGGATTAAGAGGCGATTTGGCCTTTGTTGCTGCGATTAACCCTGCAGGAATTAACAGACTGCGCTAAGACGGTTCCTGCCAATTTGAATGCCGGTTAGAGAAGGATCAGTCTCTCCGGGGCTCTGTTCTCAGTCCAAGTCAATTAACCCTCCCACCCCCTTCCCAAAAAATGCATGGTCGGAGACTTGGCACGACTTTCAAGAAAAATTCAGTTCTAGTTAGAAACGAGCTAGCTGACAGCAAAATGGCCGGGGTATTATCAGTTGTTTTTATTGGGCTTCTATCCTGAGAAATCCTACATTTGTAACCCAGTTTACACCGCTCTGGTTTACTAGAGGTGAAGTACCTCAGTTTCCCCGCTCAGACCTTCCAGTTGAAACAAGAGTCTAGAGCCCTTACCGCTACTCCACAATGCTGCCTCAGGTATTAGCAGGTATTGTGAGGCAGGTGGGTCCCTGGAGAAGGCCGAACTGATTGCAAGGCCACTGTGAAAACCGCAGGATAAATAGGTTGAACAATGCCAGTGTGTTAATTGATGCACCTGTTTGTCTTTCTAACTTCAGTGACAATTTGCATTGTCTTGAGTCTGAGGCGGTGCTTCTGTAATGAACAATAAATGAAGTACAGAAGGAGCACCAGGTTTGGAGGCTGGAATAGTCTGATTCCACATATGTTATTTTTGTAAACTGGTAGCTAGCGCTCGCAGTTAGATAAGAAGGAAACCTTCCTCCATTGATTGCTGCCCTTGTCTTTCGCTCTTTTTTCTCTCAGACACACTCAACCTCTCTCCTCCTTTCAGAGTCACTGTCTCTCTCTGTCCCCTTTTTCTCTGTCAGTCTCTTTCGCTCTCTATCCTGTCGTTCTGCGATACCCTCTCTCACCCGCTCGCCTGATCCTTCTCTCCTTCTCCCAAATTCACACTCCAATTCAAAGAGCTTTATTGGCATGACCAAGGAATTACAGTGTGGCCAAAGCAGTAACAATCACCCTGAGTGCTTGGTATAATTGAGGCACCAGAGTTCATTATTATCTGGCATGAGCACACCACTGGTAAAGGAATAATAAATCAGGGGCCAACTGAGATGAACAAATATTTATTAAAAATAACACAAACTACACAACTCACAATGAAACATTCAAAATATCCAATTTACAGACAAGACGTCTCAGAGGCCTATGTCTGACCACCCAGAAAAACTCAGACTGCTAACTTAGTATTCAGAAATCTCATATAACACCTCAAAAAAAGTTAAATCCACATCCTAAATAAAACAGAATACAACCCAGCGATGAATCTCATCTTCCTATGAAAATTCCAGTTGCTCCAAAACTAATGTGAATCTGTCACCCTATTCTAAAAATGCGTCAATATCCAGGAGAGAACGTCTTTAGCCCAGAGATTCCTTATAGAGGAAATTAGAGTTTCCAAAAATAACAGAGTGGCAAGCTCTTTTAAATAAGGCTCAAATACATACTGCCTCTAGAATCTGGTCTTTAAGATTGATTAGAACAAAGTCCTTGCACCTGTCATGCTTTTTCTCCATATTCTCTGCCTGTTTGTCCTTTTGCTCTTCCTTCTCTCCTTTTCTCTGTGTTTAGTCTCTTATGCTGTCTTTCTGGATGTTGAACTAACTAGAGCAATTCTCCAGAAGGTCCCCTTTGTCCTTTGCTTCTCAGACCACCTCGTCTTCTATCCATTGTTTCTAGATCTGATAATGTTGTTGTTGTTGTTGTTGTTGTTGTTGTTGTTGTTGTTGTTGTTGTTGTTGTTGTTGTTGTTGTTGTTGTTTGAGAGGTTCAATCTGTTTCTCAGGATGTGGTAGGAGATCAGCCAGATACTAAGCTTACAGCTCTGTTGAGTCCCTGGTTGAAATGATAACTGCTGTGATTCTAGCAGGTTTGGAATTCCTAGGTTTTAGGTCACTATTTTAAGGGATGAATACTTGTCAAATTCTAATCTCTGTCTCCACTCTTTCCTGCAGTGGGTGCGCAGTCCGTTCTGTCTGGGTAGCCAGGTCAGACTGTGTCACCCAGGTTTCTATGCCCAGGCTGTAGCAACTGACTTCATCAGGATCTGTTTCAGTATCGTACAGTAGCATTTCCAGTTTTTGTGTCAGAGTGAGTGAGTTCATATTGTTTGGCTTGTTCTGTGATTTGGTTGACTCTGATTGGTGGTATGGATGTAGTGCTGCCTTGAGTCTGGTTGGTGTGGCTCCAAACCGGGGGCTTCAATACCAGCTGGCTGAGGGGGTTCTCTCTCTCTCTCTTTCTCTCTCTCTCTCTCTCTCTCTCTCTCTCTCTCTCTCTCTCTCTCCAGTGAAGTGCAGTTGCAACGTCAGCGGGACCAGGCTGTGCAGAGACTGCGGGCAAGGCAGGGGGCGCTGGCAGGCCGTCTGTCGGAGATTGCCGCTCTTATCAAGGGGTTCCAGCGGAAAGAGAGGATGGCTGAGGCTCAACGCTACGTGGAACAATTACAAGACATCAGCTGGACAATTCAGGGCTTCATTCAGGAGGTCAGGGCACGCCAAACCAGCATTGCACCTGTGATGTCACACAGCAGAAATGGCTTTTAATAGGATTCTGAATCCTATTAAAATCAAATAAACCCTTGTTTATATCAACTCATTAGTAATGGCAATATTCAGCCTCACCATTTGGGTCTCCCTAGAAGAGGCTGATGCACAAGGGAAGTCAGAACTAGATGGACACACCAGCTTTTGCAGGGCTAAACAGCAGGTCTAACCCATTAGGAAGGCGAGTCAGCTTCTCAGATTCCAAGAATCCCTGGTTACAAAAGGATAGGCAATTGGAAGTCCATTCCACCCATCCCAAATCTCCTTTCAACCAGCCCTTACTTTCTTTAAGTGATCTTCAGCTGCATGGTCTGAATAATATACAAAGAGCAGTTCAGGGTCTTGCAATTCAATGGAGAAGCCCTTGGATTAGAATATATGGAAGTGAGAAAGTTTCCCAGTCAAGGTCTTTTTAAATGGCGCATGATCAACCGTGCCACAAGCACAGGTTTGGTTTCACTCTGCTTGGGGGTTTGTCAGGTCCATTGCCATTCCACGTCATGGCACATTAAAAGTCCCACTGTCTCACAAAACCTTTGTTTAAAAGCACTTAAAACCACTGAGAAGAACATAACAAAGTAAAAATATGCAGATAAGCCATCTGGCCCATCATGCTTGTGTGGTTACCAATACCTAGAGGTCCATGGTTTGGGGGTTAATGGGACATAACTGCTTCCCAGTTAAGAACACTAAAACTAATTACTGAAACTAAACCATATTTTAAAAAAAATCTCAAACAATATTACAAATGCCCATTTGATCCCATAAACTCATTTGATCCCAGTTTGTAGTTTTATGAGATTCCCATACTGTAAATGTTTCCATGAGTTAAGATTTCACTTAAGCTTGCCTTCCTTCCGTGTCTCCCTGTGTTACTTAACTACGGGATGTACTGTAATGAATGAGATTCATTCCCTTTGTGAGTAAGATTGTCTGCCTGTTCGCCAACCTTTGCCCCTGGTCAGCTCTCTGACAGCATCTGTGCAAGACAGGAGCAGAGCCTAGATCTTAAAGACAATTTTCACAGCAGGGTATGACTCAGGCATGGATCTGTCCGGGCTGGCAGCAATCTCACCAGTCCTTACAGAAAGGGAAAGAGACTGTTCCAGGCCGGTCCAGCACTGGCTTCAGGAAACAGCGCACTGACACTGACGTATCTGTGCTTAGATCCGAGACCAAGATGAGAGCAGAGCATTGAATACATCCATTTTCTTTCCATTTTAATAAGAGTTAAAAGACATTTGTTCGCAGACGTTTTTCCCAGTCTGGTAACCCCATCCCAAGGTTAAGCAAGGATAAACCTCTAGGAGCTGGCTTTTAAAAAAAACGGAATACGGAGAGCCTCCCCACCCTTTGAAAAATACAAAGTGTGCGATGCCTGAAAAGAAAGGTGACTCCATTCCAGGCTGCTTTGTTATCTCTTCCATCAAGTATAGAATATCTAGAACTGCTCCAGCTTATTAGGGAAGGTTGTGTTATCATTCAGCAGTCAATGCATCATTTATTTCATCAGCAGGGTTCGCATATGTTCTAGGAAAATATTTTCGCCTAGAATAGTCGTGGAAAATGGAGCAACGTTATAAAGTCCTATTAGATATAATCATATCTAAAATATTGCCAGAACACTATATTACATGAAGGATCAAAGCATGAGAGTATTTTACTGTTTAACACAGGAATTATACCTGGTACAACGTAAATTAACGACAATCTTAATTCCTTAAAGCGTGCGTTTTTTTTTAAAGAGCTGACGATCAGTCTGATGCGAGCAATGATGACCTGATGACCTGAGGTCATGCAGTTTAATGGAATACCAAGCTAAATGGCATTAGGAAGACTCAGAACATTGTTCTTGAGTGACTTGAGGGGACCCTTTAGAGCAGCCTGGCAAAGGAACTTTTGGATATTTTGTGGTGAAACCCATATCATTCAAGGTCTTGTGAATTCAGTACAGAGTTTTGTAGCCTCCAGCAGACTAAGTGTGTCCCCTCTCTCTCTCTCTCAGAAGGAGGGGATTAACCAGGAGGAGGGGCTGCTGGAGACGGGCTCTCTCAGCCCCTACCCTGAGATCGCCGAGCTGCAGCGGGCCAAGGAGCCCTACGAGCGCCTCTGGGGGGCAGCACTGAGCTTCACCACACAGTACCAGCGCTGGCTGTCCACTCCCCTGGCCCTCCTCAACGCGCAGGAGGTGCAGGAGCAGGTGAGGCACCAGGAGAGCGAAGTTTCCGACTTTGGCCTTCTCCAGAGTTAAAAAGATGGTTTTACTTGCTCCTTGTCTGGGTCACAGGGAGACTGCAGGAGGGAGACAGCTCTGCACTTTACAGCTCAAGGGTTTAAAGCAGGTCTGCCTGAAAATTCACCACTGCTCTTTGGAATATATTGCACCCAGTTTTCTTTCACAGTCGGACGGTAATGCAGTAAATGGTGAAAATGTAAAATGCCAGACAACTTGCTGTCATCAGAATATGGGATGTTTAAACATTTCATTTGGTTTGCTGATCTCTAGTGGCAAAAGCTGGGTAATAATGTGATCTACTGTGCCCTCCCTGTTTTCTTTTATTAACTCGTCACACTGTAATCATGACTTGCGATACTGTACATGATTCAGACGTGGGGTTTTGTTCCTGTGAGAGAAGTCTTTTACTTCTCTTGCCTTTTCTCATCAAGATGAGAACGGTTTGCATGAATGCAGTGGAAAATGCATTTGATTGCCTAAATAAACTCTGGAAACAGTCTGGGAAAACTGAGAGGATTTATTTTGCAGAATTTTTTTTATTACACCGTGACTCCTCTAAAGGAGACCAGAGAAAAACCAATGAATAATAAAGAAATGTTTGAAGTAAAACGGATGTAAGAACATGAGAAGAGTGACAAACGAGAGGAAGCCATTCAGCCCATCTTGCCTGTTTGGTAGACCGTCGTTAACTGATCCAAGAATCTCATGTACAGTAGTTGTTTCTTGAAAGAACCCAGGGTAACAGCTTCTCAAACATGGCTGGGTAGCTTGTTCCACACTCCCACAACCCACTGGGTAAAGAAATGCCTCCTATTCTCAGCTTTCAATGCACTTCCATATAGTTTACTTTGACATACCCTGGTTCATGTTTCATAGTTCCTTCTGAATGAGTCCTCTGGATGAGCTTTGTCAGACCCTTTGAGAATCTTGAATGCTTGCGTCAGGTTCAAGACTGAAATGCTACAGCTCCTCCAGCCTGCAAGTGTAGAACAATAAGTGTGGAGCATGAATGAGACTGGAATGATTCCAGTACGGCAATATCATTTATGTAACATGTTGACCAGAACTGTACACGGTATTATAAATGAGATCCTTTCTACGATGGAGAATGAAAATATCAACATCAACACCCGAGCCTTTCTTAAAAATTTCACTTTAAGCTTAAACTCAACTCATTTCCGATTTTGTAGTTATGGTTATTTTTCTGCATGTAACTCTCAGTCTGCGTTGTATCTGCCAGGTGTTAGCAAGGTCCCAAATTCTAAATAGAAATGTTAGGATAAATTGGGAATTATCTGCGAACTTGACTCGTTTTCTCACTCTGCTAGAATCTACAGTATATCATTGATATGCGTTAGGGAGCGGAAAGGTCCTCATACAGATCCCTGTATTGTGTGTGCCATTGCAAAGAGAAACTGTGCTCGTCCTGTCTTTGGCCAAAGCCTAGACATGTTCATTCACTTCATTCTGGTAGTATGCAAAGCCCTGCTGTGTGTACAGTAAATGAGCACAGAGACAGTGTGTGGGCAAAACAACCAAGGTACTACCCAGTAGCTTAGCTTTGCCTGTAATGCAGGGCCTGATGCAGACGCTCAGGCAGGAGACTGGTATTCAAACTACAGCTGCAGGGGTGCTGTAGAAAACCTGGAGGTGTCCCTGATTGCTGAGCAGCAGAGTGTTGTGTTACATTCCCTACGCAGCTGAGCACGTTGTTTTCTGTCTCCTGCGACACCCGGAGAGCTGCCACAGCTCCGTGGCTCATTTTTCCTTCTCCTCCGAGACTGGGGGGGCTTGCAGCCTGTCCCGGATAATTTGTGGAGCTCAGTTACTATTGTTTGTATTAATGAGCTGCGTTGTGGAAAAAGGAGCACGGAAGCACCGGCACATCAGCAGAATGAAGTCTCCAGGCACGAGGGCAGCCTCTTCCCAGCACGCTGCAGGGACACAGAGGAGGATCAGGATCCAGAAAGGGCAGCCCAGAGGCAATAAATTAAGACGGAGCTCCCGGTTTATTATTTGTTTGAATATGAAAATTGCTATTGAATGGGGAATTTAACCGAAGAGGCTGTGTGTCCTTGTGTGACATTGAGCACAGCGTAGGGAGCGTGCATGTTCATCAGGCTGAGTCTGTAAACGTTGCACCAGGCGATCGCAGGGTCTGAGTCCGACGCAGGCCAGCTTACTTGCTGCCAAGTCTCAGCTGGGCTTGGAATGAGGTGCGAAAAACAGAGCCCTGCAACTTGGTTAGTTTTGATGATGTGTGATATACAGTACATTCCTCGAAATTAGCTACGCCTATACTGTATGTTCTGCAACAAGCTGCAGTGACAGAGTATCCCGATATACATCGAAATAATGGAATAATATTGAAAGACGTCCACATTTTTAAATGACACGTCACATGTCACCTACAGCACCAAAGTATTCCACCCCTTTTTAATGATGTCCCAAAACTGTATAGACATTTCTGGACAGATTCCATTCAACTAACTGTTTGACTTCTCATGTCATTTTATGCGCCTGAACTAGTCTAGCTTAGCCCCGGCAAAGGAGGTGAATGCTTTTCAAATGGCCATATTTTAGTTTGGGATTTCCACTCCGCAGTTTTTGTTGGCATTTCTCTTCTTTCACCCTCAAAAGTGTTCAGTTTGAGCCTTCGCGTTTTGATTCAAACTATTCCTTTTGAAAAATGTGTGCGTCATTTATAGATCAACACAATGGGTGAGCAGTGGAAGGGCGTGAGTATTTTGCGAGCCACTCTATATGTCTCTTTGCTGCTCTGTTCTGCTGCATTTACTGTAGAGCACTGTGAGCAAAACAGGAAAATAATCATCGGATTGCCGTAGCAACAACCTCCTCCACCCCACCTCAGTGAAGGGTGCGGTGTTGATTAACACATTACAGACCCGACTCAGCAGAGGGATCAATACCATCTTATATTAGTCCCTATATTAGTTTATTATGAGAAGCAGAATGAGCCTGCAGACTGAGCTGTGGAGAAGGCCAGTGGCTTTGTAGGAGTGGTGCGTGTGCTTTGTCTGCTTCTTTTAGCTCCCACTTATCCTGCTGCTACTGTGCCATTGTCCTTGAGACTCACACCTCTGACCCTCTGTTCCTGAGCGTCTGGAGACCTTCCTTAGTTGTTCCCAGACATTCTAGAATCTCCGTGGTAAAGCTTTGGAATTTTAAGTGTATAATTGAGGCCTTTGTCAGTGGGTCTCAATACCAGTAGGAATTTAGCTTGATTTGAAGGAATTTTAATTTGAGGACGTGTACTTTAGTCATGTGCTGTGCCCTAACTGTCCTCTGCTACAGCTTTAAGCAATCCTAGCAAGTCTGTTCCATTCCACAGCAAATCTGCGTCTTCCAATGAATGGATAATTATAGAAGCAGCTGTATCGGTGAAGCAATCTAAAGCTGATTAATTAAATCAGGTGCCGATGGAATTGGAGGCCTGCAAAGAGATGGAATGAAAAGCATCAAGCTCTGCCTCCACTTTAGTGTTATAAACTGACTGTAAAGCACCAGAAAGGCGCTATATGGAGCCTAAATTTCGCCCCTTGATTGATGCAGTGAGTGATTGAGTGGCTGCCCGAAGGACTGGTTTATCGGCCATGTAGCTCTGTAGGAGTGTCTCATGTCCCATATGTCTCCTGGTCTCAGGTGCAGGAGCTGTGGCGGACCAGCTACCGGCTGACGAAGGAGCTGCACCCCCCAGAGCTCCACGGTCCCCTGAAAGCTGCCACCTCCATCAAGACCAGGCTGGACAAGTTCCGGACGCACCTGCCCCTCATCAGTGCCCTCTGTGCCCCGGGCATCAAGCAGCGCCACTGGGACCTCATGAGCGAGAAGGTAAGGGCAGGGCAGGGAGAGAGCGGAGGGTAATGTACAGGTGCCCTCTACGAGAAGGCATCTTGGCACGTGTTTTTATTTTACTTCTACAGTTGTATAGTGCATTTACTGCAATAGGCTGTTAACGTAGCATGCTGCACAAAATTCAAGCATTCATGTGAGACACTTCTGTGGAATATGAAGGCATTATGAAGGGAAGCTCAGTACTTGAGGGGTACCGGTGTCAGCAGCAAGCAGAAGTATCTGGACCTCATGGTAGGGACTGAAGACCAAGGAGACTGTTTAATCAAGATGAACATCTTCATCTGATTTGTTTTCTTTCTGCATGAGATGGAAGTGCTTGCTTGCAGCTCTGTTGGGGAAGGCTGTAACTCCTGGAATAGACATCTTGGCAGCTTTAAGACGAAACTAAACTGGCTTCAGAAAACCCTGAGGTCGTACGTTGGCTCATTTTGACTCCTCACTGATGGCGAAAACAAAATCATATGGAGATTATTTATCTGAAAAACCCAATGCAATCGTACACCATTTTGCTGTACATTAGGAAAGTGCTGAAATAATGTTGGCGTTCCACAATGCAGTCATTCCAAAATATCAGGTTAAAATCATTTTAGAAGAGGAATTCCTTATCTGACACTCTGTGACATAAAACTTCTCATGCGTGCTTGAGGTGAAAAGGAAAGTACGAGTCTATTTGCATCCGCAATCTAATGTTCATTTAAGGAAACCTTCTTCCTTATTAACATGTTTGGCCAGCTGTAGCTGTAGAGGGATCTGCTCATCTGACACTCGGTGACCAGGGTCTGATATAGATGTAGATTTATATGAAAAAGGGTGTAGATGTAAAAGGAAGTTCTAAAAAAAATACAATCATATGCCATTTTGAAAAACAACGGCTGAAAATGAGAAAAATGACTTAAAAATTAGGAAGTACAATAGTACTGTCACTTCAAATTAGCAAGTTAAAAAAAATAGAAAAGGAATTACTTATTGTATATCACTATCTGGGACAAAAATCTGTTCATACCTGCTTGAGGTGAATAGGAGAGAATCTAATCTGTTTATCCCAGTCTCTGGCTTGTTCACAATCTAACGTTCATTTCAGGAAATCTGTGTGTCTCTTCTTCCTTATTAACATCCTAATTATTATTTCTTCTTCCATGTTAAAATGTTTGACAAGATGTAGCAGCTGTCTTAAACTACTGCTGTGGTGACAGTAGTGCTGGAGAACATGAAAGTCGGATTTCCAAATCATGACACTGGCGTTAACGAACAGGTCGTTAATTAGCATTGATCTTGACGTTTCACTTTCAGTATGGTTTTACTTATATTTGACGTGAAGAAATCACATCTCCAAAAGTAATCGTGCTCATGCAGTTGGCGGTCAACGATATTTGACATGTTGGTGCTGGCTTTTTTTGAGGAGAGCAGTGCGAGTTGTCTTTCATTTGTTTCTGCACTCCATGTGCTCCAGGCAGTTTTTATTAACACGCAAGTGTATCAGCACTCTGTGCTTTGGTTTAAAAAATATATATACTGTATAATTATGTTGCTAGGAGCCGCAAGAGTATCTGCAAAATCTTTGCAGTTGCATTATTAGTGCCAGGTATAGTAATGAAATTTGCATGTGCAGGTGATCAAATGTGTTCTTGGCTTTTCCCATTGCAATCTATACATGAAGTGAGAAAGGCTGTCAGAAGAGCACACCAGGAATATGGTCGTTTGCTTTAGGTACAGCCCTCAGTGGCTCGGATCTGCGTGGCGCCTTTTCTCCTGCGCAGCACAGCTGGAGGTGGAAAAGGGAAGGGAAGGAGAAGGAGAAGCACCATCTATCCTCTTCCCGAGACAGCTGTTCCAGAGGCGACAGGTCATTGACTTGTATTCTCCATGCACTTTCCTGGAAGTGCAGAGAAAATGTTCATACAGGCCAATAAGTATTCAGCAGCTGCTTCTGACAATGTGTCGATTATTTATCATGGCGGACCAGCTGAGCTGAGTAAGAGAGTAAAATCCATTCGAAACAGAGGAATTTCTATAACATTTAGAATCAAAATGATGAATTGCTGTTGTGTGGCTGGTGTCAAAGGTCAACATGATATTGTATGCCGGCTGTTATAATGCTATCTTTTGGAGGAGTGTGTAGTTGTCACAAGGCTCAGTGTACAAGAGCCTGTTCTAGACTGTGATGTTTCCCCCTTGAGACATAGACAGTGCAGAATCCTGCTGCAGCAGGAGACCTGGTCTTCTGGCAGAGCTGAGTTCACTGCTGTCTAGGGAGCAGTGTTATCTGGCTCTGAGCCCAAGGGCAGCCTGGTGAAATCTCAGTAGAGCAGAGCTGAGTCTGTCACATAGTTCCTGATAGCACCTCCTTGCTGTGACAGTAAGGCACTCCGAGAGGCGTGATCATCCATTTTCTAATGAGCTTTTACAAGCACTAGACATGTCACTGAAATCATGGCTATAGTGGGTATTAACAGGAGGCTGTTATTTATGCTTCAACTGGAGTTTTAATTAGCATTCACAGTGATTTTGTCAATAACTGACGTTATTAGCATAATTAATCCTTAGAAAGAGACGAGGCTGACCACTCGTTCTCTGAAGAGAGACCATACTTAAAAATAAACTATTATACATAAGGACAATGCCTTAATCTTTACAGTTTCACAGATTGACAGCTACTCTCATCAGTGGATAATGTCAAGGTGCTGCTGGCAGGTCTGATAGTCCTGCTAATAACAAGAATTAGGTGAACACAAGACTGTTTAACTGTTTATACTGAAATCCTCCTATTTCTTGCAAGAACCACAGGAATCTGGAATCTATTCCTGGTGGGGGCCATGTTAATACCTACTCCTGGCAAAAATTGTGTTAATCCAGTAACCATTCCTGGTACAGGATGTGTTAAACCAGGACTGTTTAGAGTGTTTTCATTAGCAATTGCCAAATTCTATGCCACTCACCAGACTAGATGTGATCTCCGGAAGAAATTGGTAACTGGATTATCAGACACTGATTAATCCAATAATCCATGATCTAATGCGTTTGAAGTATGACACAATGTTAAGTCTTGACATTTGTTGTTATCCATAGGTTAAAAAAATTAGACCCCCTTGAAAATAGTTTATACTGTTTGAAAATAGTTGAAATAGTTGAAAATAGTTTGTTCTATTTTTCAAGAATTTAATTTGATCCTCTTTTAATTCAGTTTCATGTTCTATCCACTGTAGACCAAATAATCAAAAGTACAGATCCAGTGTATGAAAATAGGAGGTTTTGGTCTGAACAGCACAGATAAATTAGTTTAGGAGTTGCTGTATTGAAGTATCAGTATTAAACACGTAGAAGGATCTCCATTATTCTGAAATGAAAATGAAAGTCATGAATCCCAAATTAATGGCTTTTATACATCAGCATTCTAGCTTTCTGCTGATATGTATGTGTGCAATCAGGAACTTTGCTTAGTTGTATAATTACAGTTAGCCTGTGGTAACTTTGAAAATAATGATCTTGTTTCCTACAATTTTTAAGACTAGTAGAACCATCAATGCAGATTTGTGCTTCCAGTGCAGAGATCTGTCTCGTCCCAGTGTTTGTCATGAATGTATCTACAGACATGAATTCTGAAGGAAGTTGGTTGTACTGCAAACAGTTGAAACCCCAATGAACAGGTCTGATGGCAACATACTGTATACTAACATGAGGTTAGTGCTCCTACTGTATATAAGATAAATAGACTATCTCTGTCCAGAGGTACAGAGAGATGAGGCTCAAAGCCAGCCCTCAGTGAGAAAGCCTGATGCCAACCTCCCCACTCCCACTGTAGATATGACCCCAGCAATTTGGCATTTGGGTTTACCTGGGGCTGTGAAAAAAATGAGCCAGTTCTCTGTGCAGTATTTGCTACGCAACCTTCTGCATCAACACCTTATCAGAAAGTGCAAAAAGTGCAAGCCTTCTGTTATTTCTAATATCTTACAAACATAACATGACATCACTTTATAAGCCCTATACAGTTTCTTGCTTTAGGAATTTTCACATACCCCAGCTTGCTCTCCATGAGACACACAGACAAGGAGAGAAGCTTGGGGTCAGAGCTCAGGGTCAGCCATTGTACAGCACCCCTGGTGCAGTTGGGGTTAAGGGCCTTGCTCAGGGGCCCAACGGAGTAGGATTCCTCTACCAGCTGCGGGATTTGAACCAGCAACCTTCCAGCCACAGGTGCAGATCCTTAGCCACAGAGCCACCACTTCTCCCCGAGATGATGTAATAACACGGAGCACTGGAACTCGGGGTGGTATTAAAGTGAGGATGGTCCTGATTGGGCATGCACACGCAGTAGAGGTAAAACTGTTTCTTTACCTGCAGTGCAAACCATGTTGCCTCATGTGTTAACATCTTGTAACTGGCCCAGTCAGCTGCAGCAGGCCTTCCACCAGATTGCAGGGATCCAAATGTCAGTATACAGAGAGCAAAACAGTCAGATCCCCGACAGAACTGGCATTCAGAGCAGTGATTGGACTTCAAGATGTAAAGTGGAAGTAGGTGTCCCCTGAAGGAAATCTTCAAGTGGGACAGAGATCATGCAAACAAGCCCCCACCCCCCGAGATTGAAATAAAATGGATGAAAAGCAACAAAATGAGACACCAGCCCAAGTCCACCAGCAGAAAAAGAGACCAGATCGCGAAAGCAGCACACAGGAAAACAGTCCTGCTACACTTCTGCCTGAATGCAAGAACTTACATTGTTAAACAAAGTGAGAAGAAGAGAAAAGAATCTGTTATACAGTATTTGACACACTGTATTTATATGAAACGTATATTCCAATACATTCCTAATAACTTTTGTGACCCCATTTCTCAGTTTAATTTAAAACTTCCACACCAGCAATGCAACTTTCACGTTTTTGAATTAACTTACTATCCATTATTTATGATGTTTACCGATAGGCCTAAACTCTTTAATAACATGAAAGTGCTGCTCTGAAGTTTGCAGCTTAAAGTACATCATAGATTTTTGCAAAATCAAAGTGTCATAGAAATTGTATTTCATAAGTGTGTTAAGGACATTTTTAATGAATGTAATAATTTTGTGAAGGTGGCAATCTTTTAACACCAGAGCACCAGCTCAGGAGATTAGACACATTTTAGCTACATCTTCATAAACATTAATGCCATGGGAACAAATTAACTAAGTAGCAACTTAATTTATGTGTTATGTCCATTTTAAGGCATGTTATCAAAGAATCATTTATGTCTGGAATTATTCCCTTGGTCCTCAATTTTTAACTCCCTGTAATTACCTCCCTGTAATCATAACTTAAACACCAATCTGCTCTGTGATTTTCAACCAATATCTAATAAATATCTTGATAAAGGTTCTAGAGTGGACTTCTGTGGTTCAGTTACAAGCTCACCCATCTGCAGTAAAGACATTTGAGTCATTTCAGTCTGGGTTTAAAACTGCACTGTACAGAAATAGTTCTTCTTAGGGTTACTTATGATCTGGATATGACTGTTGACTCACAGTTTTTAACTAGCCTTGTCCTTCCAGACCTCAGTATTTCATTGATACTGTTAACCAGTTAATCATACCATCTTGCTGAACAGATGAGAGAGGGTTATTGCTCTTACTGTCAAACTGGGCTTTGTCACTCCTTAGTAAAGTTAGTCACATCTGGCATTCCACAGGGCTCTGTTCCTGGTCCCATTTTGTTTTTGTGTGTTGTCATTCTTTATAGGCATGGCATCACCTTTCATATCTATCTTAATGAGATCCAAATTTATGGTGCACAAAACCTAATATTAATCGTGCACTCTCCACCTTCTCAGGCTGGGTAGATGAGGTTAAAAAGTGGGCGCAGCACATTTTACATCTGAACTCTGACAGTAAATCAGTAATGCTTATGCTTCCTCCTTACCAACCTCACAAATATGTCAGCCAGATCCTGAAATCACCCTGAGTATTCAGGTAAGGAATCAGGGGGTCAAGCCTGAGATTTTAGCATCTGTATCTGTGTGGATACCCACAATGTTACAAAGATAAAAAGCACCTTCAGTGAGTCTGAATGAGTGCAGTGTTGAATGATCTGGCTTCTTACTAAGTACTGCGCTGTTAATGTAGGCATAGTTAGTGTAAATTACCTATGTAGACAATATGTTATAAACACTTAAGTTTGCGATGACTTCTAATGTGTGGTCTGTTTGCTTACGCATGAAAAATCTGCAGGTGGTACTTTTTATAGTTTAAAATGGCAATGCCAAGCTGGCAGAGTAGAGGAAACACTGCCCTAGGTCACTGTAATGGTAATGACAGCCACCTGCATAAAAGGCTTTATTTTAAAAACACAGGGTTTGTCTGCTCATTAGCAAACCTGTGTGATGTGTCCTTGCTTCTCTGCACAAATTATGCACTGCAGACTAATTAGGGAATTTTACTCTTATTAAACGTTTTTTTTCTAACTGAGCTTTAATGACCTTCTCCTGGAGTTTATTTTCAACACATAAAGCCCTGCCAGCCATCCTCTCTCCTTCACTGGAGGACACCCAGGGAGCAATTTGCAGCCCTGTTAGTTATGAACTGTGCAGAATCTCACCTTCCATTCATTCCAATCTTCAGCTGACTTACAGTGCCACTGGAGCAACACTAAACTGCAATTAGAGCCTGTTTACATTGCTGTGAGATTGCAAGGAGCACAGGGGCTGGGAAAGGGTCAGAGAAGGTGAGGAAGACAGAAGACAGAAGCACTGACTGCAGAGCTGGGAGAGGGTCGGTGAAGAAGAGGGAGACTGACTGCAGAGCTGGGAGAGGGTTGGTGAAGAAGAGGATGATAGAAGCACTGACTGCAGAGCTGGGAGAGGGTCGGTGAAGAAGAGGATGATAGAAGCACTGACTGCAGAGCTGGGAGAGGGTTGGTGAAGAAGAGGGAGACTGACTGCAGAGCTGGGAGAGGGTCGGTGAAGAAGAGGATGATAGAAGCACTGACTGCAGAGCTGGGAGAGGGTCGGTGAAGAAGAGGATGATAGAAGCACTGACTGCAGAGCTGGGAGAGGGTTGGTGAAGAAAAGGGAGACTGACTGCAGAGCTGGGAGAGGGTCGGTGAAGAAGAGGATGATAGAAGCACTGACTGCAGAGCTGGGAGAGTGTCGGTGAAGAAGAGGATGATAGAAGCACTGACTGCAGAGCTGGGAGTAGCATTAAGGAAGGAAGAAGGAGATTAGGTGAACTGAGTGGCAGCAGAAACACTGGACTATGTGTTTGAGAAAAAGCAGAAAGGAAAGGGGAAGGTCGGTGCAGACTGTTGAAGAGCAGGGTACAGTAGGGCTTCAGTTCACTAGAAAAGTGATTTTGTCCTCAGGGGTGAGGTGGCTCAGAGAGATTCCACAGTCAGAGAAAACAGAGATATGCCTTCAGGGGAAAAACAGGGGGGGGCTGACCAACCTCCCTTCTGGGCGTCAGGTTTTCAAACCAGGGATGCCGAATGGTCAGTAGACTTGGAGTTCCTCCTAAAGATGACCTTGAAGCCCAATTTACGCGACATGTCACTCTGTGCAGCAGGTTGCTGGAGATGGTGAACTCTGGCTTTATCCCAGTTTATGCTTTGAGACACCGTGTGAGCATTTGTTCTTCTCCAGAGTCCTGGGCAGCTGAGCTCCCGTCCTCTGAATCAAAGCTTTAATAGATCCGCTGATATTCCTACATCGACCTTTGGAGTTCTCAGCTCCTCAGGAAGTTGCTGGTTTTCTGTAGGCTGTCCAGTATGGACAGTCCTGGGGAGCTGGGGGGAGTGTGAATTGACTTGTGTCTCCTGTCTCTGCCCACACCTCTGGGAAGAGGGGAAGCAGAACTGCCTGGCCTGGGGGCGGTCAGCGGATCTGTGCCTCCTTATCTGACAGTTTTCCATCCCAGGGCCGCCTTGTGTAGACGCCGACACACACACAAAGTGACAAACTGATGAGAACAAAAACAGACTTTTTACAAAAAAACGCCATACGGTTTTAAAGAAAGTTGGATAATGTATATAGGCCTACTGACTGGGCTATTTATATTGATGTATCATTTCAGATCCACCTACAATCTGGTCTTGTTTACTGACCATTAATTAATCAAAAAATATTGCACATTTTTTTCAGTTCACTAAAAGGTGTTAATGGCACCGTTAGAACAGCTGTGCCCACACTACGGATTTAATTATTTTTAGATTGCCAGATGGCTAACATTTATTAGTCATATGAGCTGTTTTTTCTCTCAGTTATCTGCTTCTTTTTTTAGACATTAACAAAAGACAAGGAGGCCACATATATATGTGGAGTAGGTTCATGTGATGCACAGTAGTTCGCCGGAAGCCCAAAGGCGAATTAAATAAGCAGGCGTCCACCGTGTTCTTCAAGTCCCCACCGTCCAGAGAAGACTCCACAGCAGGACACGAGCACTCAGCTCCTCAGTCCTCCGCTGGCCGAGCTGTGCCAGAGCTCGGCCATATGAAAAGATGTATTGCTGATCGGCAGGGTCAGCAGGGCTACCTCCCCTCATCGCGGCCAAGCACGGATTCTGTGAAGAAGAGCTCAGCCCCAGAGAGAGACAGACAGGCCTCGCTCTGCCACAGCCCAGTCCTGACGCTTCCAGAAGTCGCAGGCAGTCCTGAATGACGCCTGTGTGCGCTTTTACAACCCAGAGCTGTGAATCAAGCTTTGTGACGCGAGCAGTTCAGAGGCTGGTCTTGGGCGATCCTCCACGTGGGCTTTGAGTGACTCCAGAGTCATCAAGAGCAGGAAGCCCTTCCAGACTTGTGTGGAGCGCATGTGTTTCCTATTGGAATCCCGAGACCTGTCCTGCTGCCCCCGGAGGAGCTGCGGTGACCCCATTCCATCTGCCGTCGCCCCCCCCCACCTTCCCCACAGCCGGTGGGGGAGGGGGTGGGACGCCAGCTGGGCTCAGCCTCCACCAGCGTGGGCTGAGCTTCAGAAAGCATCAAAATTCTCTTTCAATTAACTTGCCGTGTTCGAGACAGGACTTGAAATAAAAGATATGGCTTTTTCGCAGCCTTCGTTTTTTGAAGCCCCGCTCTTTAGTCCCTTCTTCTTCTCGGAATGTAATAAAAAGCCCATTAGCATGCAGAGAGCTGTCTGCGGAAAATAATTTTTTAATATGACGGGTTCTTAATGAACGGCGCAGAAGCCTTAGCGTGGCGGGCGCAGGCGAGCGAGCTGCCAGACTCAATCAGATCCTCTCCGGCTGTGATCTGAAATCAATGCCTTAATTAGCAGCTTTGAAATGTTAACTCAACGTGATCAGATCGGGGGGGGGAGGGGGCGCAGTCAGGGCCTCTGTCACTGGGAGGGCTGCCAGCAGCAGCAATAATTCTTCGCAGGATATCGATCAATACACCGGGCGCTTCTGTTCTAATTACTCTGCTTAGCAAACCCCACTTTCATTAGGAGCAAAAAAATCGTTTTTAAAAGACTTAAGGACCATATTAACAAAGCATTTAGTACAATGCTAATTTTACTCCCTTTTTTTTTTTACAAAGAAAAGCCTAGCAATTAAATAGAACCCCTATTAAGAATATAGACTCCCATGGATTAGCCCTGTGAAGTTTTAGAGCAAAGATGCTGCTGTGACAGTTGTTCTTTACAGCTCTTTTATTTTTAAACAAACTAATTCTCATTTTTGGAGTAACAGATTATTGTAGAATCAGCGAAGAAGTGTTGATTCTCTGTCATCACAAACATCAGCCGTAGCCTCTCAGCCATTACAGACTGGAGCCGCAGTTATGCCTCTTAGAAACAGTGGGTAGAGAGTGGGTTTGGGACATTTTCCCTAGAAAAGCTGATCAGCGCACCTGTCTTTTCTAGAATTGATTACTGCAATGACCTGCTCACTAGGGTAACTAAATCCAGGCTGAGAAAACTCCGATATGTTCTGACTTCGGCAGGCAGAATCCTGACCTTGTCGCATGCAGGCGATTACAGTGCACCTGTCTTGGAATCCTTATACTGGCTTCCTCTCAGGTTTCAAGTCCACTTCAAAATCCTCGTGCTCACCTGAACTGCTCCACATGGCTTGGCACCTCAGTACCTGTAACAGGTTTATTCCGGGCTGAAAAGAGAAGAAAGGAAACACAACGTTTCGGCTGTGGGGCCTTCTTGTTGTGTTTCTTTTCTTCTCTTTTCAGCCTGGAATAAACGGATTACTTTTTTCCTTTGCAGCCTACGCATGCTGACGCAGCTCCCCACCTGAACTACCTCAGTACCCGTCTGACTTATTGCCTGTCTACTCCCCACCTCGCATGCTTCATTCGTCTGACTCTGGAATTTTGTCCGCACGGTTTTCAGAGACTCACCCACCATGAGTTCATTTAAATCCGGACTCAAGACATCTCTTTTCACAATGGCTTTTAGTAAATTAGTGTCTCTGTGTGCTCCTTTTTCTAACTTCTGCTGCACTTCCAACCACTTGCCTTAGTACATGCTGTCCCTTTAACTGTTTCTTTAGACAAAGCAGTTTCTTTGTCTAACTGCTTTGAGATGCAACTTTAAAAAGTGCTAACTGGAATAGATTATTATTATTAATATTATTATTATTATTATTATTATTGCACCAACTCTGGAATGCTGTATACACAGCATGATATAGAAAGACTCCAGTTTCAAGAGATTCAAGATTTTCAAGAGACTTGTCTCAATATCTCCACTGGTCTGCAAGTCTTGCCTCGGATATCTGTTTGAGAATTCACAGTTTTAAAACAGGGGATTCCAATTCTTCTGTCTTTGGCTCTGTAAGACTTTTACAGTGTGTCAGAGGGTGTTGAAGCTCTGTTTCTCAAATTGCATAATGCACTAGAACAGCCCTACGCCACCAGGAGGAAGTGAAACTGACTAGTCAAATGATTGCCAAGTGCATTTAACAAAGAAACGGTAATAAATTAGCGATAGGTTTTGTTAGGGATGTATTTGTCTGTAGTTTTCTTCTAGTGCTTTTTGTAGCAGTACATGGCCCTGGTCTCTTAAGGATAATAATCTGGTATTGTTCAGCGTGAGGTTTTTCACATCCTTTAGATTGAAATGTATGCTGCATTATTCAGTCACACAGCTTCCTGAGAGAAGAAATATACAAAAGGCAGTTTGATTTAGTGACAGTTAATGGCACACATTGAACAGAGCTGCCCCTGCTGACAGGCACTGACGCTCATGTAGAATGGATTATTATTAGAATTAGAATATGCATTGTTAAAATTAGAATAGACTATTAGAATTCTCAAATTGACATTTAGAATTGGAATTGCAGAATGACATTCGCAGAGACCTCAGTGTCAGAGAATTCGCCGCATTCTTAATGGTGGCATTTAAGAGCAGAGTGACAGTGGCCTGTGAGGTGTAATGAGATGGTAGCTTGATATAGGCAGTGTGTGTCTGTGTGTGTGTGCTTAGGGGGAGAGACAAAGCAAGAGAGAGAGAAAGTGTACTTTATTGTCTCAGTCCCAGCTAGAACCTGCTTAGAATGTGGTAGTTGTTTGGTCGGCTCTTGCCAGAATCAAAATTTGATACCCCTGCCAATTCCAGTGGTGAAACATGTCACTCAGTGACAGCTCTGCGTTTGACAGAGGATTCTTGGAGCTGTTTCTATAAAAGTCACCATCGTGTACTAGGATGAAATGTAGACTTTTTGATTACGTTAGCTTCTGGCATACCGCATACCTGAGTGCGATGCCCGGGACAGTACTGTGACAGGCCACGACAGCTTAAGGCGCAATACTGATGCCGCCTTTGCCCCCGGGCAGGTGGGGGTGACCCTGGCGCCCCGAGAAAGCGTGCCGCTGGGTGAGCTGCTGGGCCAGGGACTGGAGCGCCACCTGGAGGCCCTCAGCGAGGTGGGCACGCAGGCGGGGAGTCAGCTGGCACTGGAGGAAGCACTGGGGGGCATGGCCCAGGAGTGGCAGCCGGTCCGCCTCACGCTGGTGCCCTACCGAGAGAGCGGGACGAGCGTGCTGGCGGCAGTGGACGACGTGCAGGTACACACAGCGGGTCTCCGTCCCCCTGTCTCTCTCCCCGCCTGGCCCTCTGTCCTGGGCTTGTGTGTGTGTGTGTGTGTGAATGTCTGTCTGACCCGTCCCTCTCCTTGCTGCCCAGACCCTGCTGGAAGACCAGCTAGTGAAGACCAGTGCCATGAAGGGCTCCCCTTTCATCGGACCCTTCCTCGGCCAGCTCCTGGAGTGGGAGAGCCAGCTGGTACGCACTCTGTCTCCCTGGGGTCCGCCTGTCTGACTCTCACTGCACTGCCCGCCCCCCGGTCCAGCTGTGAGGGCCACCATCTTTAAAAGCGTCATCTCTTCCAGCTCAGTTTTCTTGTGTGGGTTCTCCAATCCCCTGTGTCTCGTGCCGCTCCTCGCCGCCTGGAGCTCGGATCTTTAAGGATCATTCACAAATAGGCAAATGCACTTTGCTTTGCTCAGCAGGTGTCTCTGAGTAGCGTGAAATAAAGAGGAGGTGTTACATCATGATTTGTTGCATAAAAACCCCAAGCATTTCAAGCCCTTTCTCAGCACTGCAAAACTGCCTAGTGTTTTTATCTCCAAATGTGATCTGGCTATATTTTCTAAACTTTTTTTTTAAGGTGAAACCATCTGTGATCAAACTTCGCAGTCAGGTACAGTGCTAGGCTTGGACCTGTAATATTTTGCATACCTCTCCCCCTCCACTTTTCTCTCTGGGACATCTCTGGCCCTCTGTGTGCATCCTGCACTGCCTCTCTCCCCTCTGTCTCCCCCTTCTCCAAACCCTGTCCCCCATCTTCCTCTGCCTTCCTCCCTCTCCTCCGCCTCTCCTGTCTGTCCTCCCAGAGGCTGCTGCAGGATGTTTTGGACAGCTGGGTGCAGGTGCAGACTGGTTGGCTGTACCTGGAGCCCATCTTCAGCTCCCCCGACCTCCGAGAGCAGATGCCCAGCCAAGGAGTACTTTTCCAGGCTGTGGACAGAACCTGGTAATGCTTCTTGCCTTCCTGGATTTCTGTCCCAGACTGCAGAGCCGAGGTGTTTGAACAGCAGTCTTTCTAATCTGCCGTATTGCAAGATCTTAGCACAACTGACACTGTTCCTTTTCCGACGGGCTGAAAATCGATTTGCATACTTAAATAAAGCTCTGGCTGTTCTAGTTCAGTGGAATTGGTCAGAATATTTGACTATTTAAGATAGGATAAGATCACTTTATTAGCCATATACACTTGCTTGCATTAGGAATTTGTCTTTTCGCATACCCCAGCTTGCTCTCCATTAGACACAGACACACAGACAGGGAGAGAGGCTTTAGGTCAGAGCACAGGGTCAGCCATTAATACAGCACCCCTGGAGCAGCTGGGGTTAAGGTTCTCGCTCAGGGGCCCAACGGAGTAGGATTCCTCTGCCAGCTGCGGGATTTGAGCCGGCAACCTTCCAGCCACAGGCATTGATCCCTAGCCACAGTGCCACCGGTCCATCCTTGTATAGATTATTTGTAATGATCTATACAATTATAAGACCATGAAAAGAGGCATTTTGGTCCCTCTTACTCATTTGTTTTCTGGTACAAACTCATCCAGCCACGTCTTGAAAGAAGCGATGGTATCACTGTCGACAGCATGTTCCTGACACCCATCACCCTTTGGGAATGGTAGCACTTCCTGTTCATGCTTCCCATTAGTTTTCATTTATGTCCTGTGATTTGTGTTTTACTGCTGTTAATGAAAAAGTTCAGTAGGTTGACTTTGGGGACTTAAAGGATTGAATTATGTCTGCTCGTAATGTTCCCGATTCAAAACGTGATGAATTTAATTCTTTTAATCTGTCAGAGTACTCTTTTCTGTTGGACAGATTCTAGGATAGCAATTTCTGTCTTGCCATATGGAGACCAATATTCTGCCAATGAGACCAAAATATTCAAAATGAGGTCTTACGTGTGGATCATACAATTTTAACATAATGCCTCTGGATTTAAACTTTGCACTTTCAGCTATATATCCTTACATCCTGATTCCCTTTTTTATTGTTTCCCTAGGGTATATAAAAGACATACATAATGTATCAATATAAACATCTCAGTCTTTTTCATAGCCATCTGCTTCAAGCTCAGTGCTGCCCACTCTATAGTTGTAGGTTATGTGTTTGCTACCTGCATGTAATACTCTGAACATCTATTTTAAACATCATCTGCCCATCTGCCTGGTGTTTGCCCAGTTTTCCATCTGATCTAAATCCTTTTGAATTTCTTTTGAAACCTCTGCGGTCTTTGCTAATCCCCCTATTTTGGTATCATCTAAAAAACATAACTCATTAACTACTGTATACTAGATTCTAGATTGTTTAAACAAACCAGGAAGAGCAGTGGTCCTAACATAGATCCCTGAGGTACTCCACTTATTGCATCACGCCAGTTCACCAACTCTCGATCCAAACACATTCTCCCAAATGCTTACGATCTCTTAGTTTGATAGTAAATCTTTAATGAGAAAATGCATCAAAAGCCCTCTAAAGCCCAAATATACTATAACATGCTCCATGCGTGTCCATTACTGCTGATCCATGTTAAAAGAGCTCTAATGTTAATTAAGCAAAGACCTACCTTTTCTAAATCTATGCTGCTTATCCCTGTACATGTCTGTCTCATTACCTTTCAGCTTGCACTGTCGGTCAGCCCTCTGATCCCCCTATGCCTTTATAAAAACAACTAATACATTTAAATATACTTTAAGGTTACAAAGCGAAAACAGAATAAATAGTGGAAACACATCTTCATTATATGGGGAAAAAAACAGCACTTATCCCTGCAGGGTGATAATATTCCTTTAGACTCCCCGTTGCCCCCTATCTCTCAGTCTGTTCTCTTTGTCTTGTGCAGAGAGGACTTGAATTTAAATACCATCCTCCTGTGCCAAACTGAAATTTGTTTTCCCAGCTGCTGCCAGGCTCTGAGGTTCCGTTATTTAATATTTAGCTTCTAGACTTGTCACATTTAAAACCCTCTGAAAGTGCATTATTAAACTTGCATAAGCTCATTTCCATACAGAGCTGAGCGCTGGGCTTGATTCATGAGAGTTTCTCAGGGCTTGCGCACAGACTGAGGGGTCACAGTGTGGGCAGTGCATTAGGAGAACTGTGTGAATGACTGGAGCTCAGCTGTCTGTGACAGAGGGCACTGTGACAGTTTCAAGTGTTTGCTTGAGGCGTGAAAGATGTCATAAACCTCAGATGTACAGCTCCGTCTAACAGCGCTCATCCCAGCGAGACATTTTCATTGGAGTTACACATTCTCCACCATTTGAAACATTTGATTCAGTACAAAGTAGTCATGCAAATTGCTGACCTGGGTTTAAAAAAAAGGCTTTGTTTTTTTGTTTTTGTCTTTTTTGTTTTGCTGGTAATAAAGTAGTTGCTTAAGAGTGCGGTGTGGGGCATGGGTTAGGGTTCTGTACTTGTAACTGGGAGGTTGTGGGTTCAAATTCAAGGTGAGACACAGCTGTGGTACCCTTGAGCAAGAAGCTTATCCAGTAAAATGACTTACCTGTATAAATGGGTGCAAATGTAAACTGCTTTGGATTAAAAAGTCAACCTGATTGATTAGTCATGGCTCGAATGGAAAGTAAAAACTAGTAACCTTCCAGGAGCTGTAAGTGTCCAAACCTCTTGGGCTCTACAGTTTCTGTCTCTACTGCGGGAGAGGACTGTTTTTCAATGCAATATATGTGTGTGTGTGTGTGAGAGAAGAAGAAGTCAGGCCGACTGCTCTGTTCTGTGTGTCCTGTCAGGAGAGAGCTGATGCACGATTCAGAGCAGGAGGGTGACGTACTGAAGCTTCTCTCCCAGCGCCCCCTGCTGGACAGACTGCGGCAGGCCCAGGACATGCTCGAAGAAATTCAGAAAGGACTGAGCGACTATCTGGAGAGGAAGAGGCTCTTTTTTCCAAGGTTCCACACCTTTCATCGTCACCATCATAATTACAGCAACTGCAATACAGTAACATAGACATATTGGTATCTTTCTTACATATTCAAGTTAATTTTGTTCTTAACTCATTTTTTTTCTCTCAGTTGAACTCTACTGTATATTGCCTCCTGTTTTTAATTCTGACACCATCGTTTTATTTGCTAAAACATTTCCCAGCCGTTATACCCAAGGCTCCGAGGCTTGCCGGTGAAACGTTTTTTAAAAAGCGCTGGCAGGCAGCTACAGATTGTGCTGACGGCCTGGCGTGGTGCTGCTGCGGGTGATAAATCCGTTTTTGGGGTGTGGCAAAACTGGGGCCTGAGGCCACGTGAGGGTACCCCAAGAGGAAGCGCGTGGCGTGACCCTCTCCCGCGCTCCCGTCTGCTCCTCCCAGGTTCTTCTTCCTGTCCAACGAGGAGCTGCTGCGGGTGATAAATCCGTTTTTGGGGGTGTGGCAAAACTGGGGCCTGAGGCCACGTGAGGGTACCCCAAGAGGAAGCGCGTGGCGTGACCCTCTCCCGCGCTCCCGTCTGCTCCTCCCAGGTTCTTCTTCCTGTCCAACGAGGAGCTGCTGGAGATCCTGTCCGAGACGCGGGACCCCCGGCGCGTCGAGCCCCACCTGCGCAGGATCTTCCCGGGCGTGGCGCGGCTGGGCTTCTCCCCGCCGGGCCCGCCCCCTGCCTTGCTGTCCTACCTGGAGTCGGCGCGGGGCGAGAGGGTGGCTCTGGCCCGCAGGATCGTGCCCTCGGAGGCCCAGGGGCTGGTGGAGAAGTGGCTCTGGCAGGTACTCGCTCCCTCTTCCCGACCCTCCTGAGCGTCGCCCGCCTCGTCCCCCCCTTCCATCCCTTCCCAGTCTGAAAGACATTCAGATATCCTGATGGAAACTGGAAAAATCATCTCCGGTGACAGACCAGAATGATTTGCCTCCCTTTGTCAAGGATGCCCCCTCCTGAATTAGAGAAGAACTGATTCCGGCGCTCAGACGGAGATGGGCTCAAAATTTGTCTCTGCAATGTCAAAATAATTGGATGGGAAGCAAGTTTATGAATTCTTTTGGGGTTTTTTTTTATTATCTCATCTCTCAGGCATTAATGTCCAAGATTCAGAGGAATGAGCGTTCAGCATTGCAGATTATAGTCAAATGTGTTTGATCCGAACTCGATTCGCATTTTAAACCGCACAGTTCTTAGTACTTTATTTACTTCCATAGACCATTAAAAGTGCTGGGACTCATTCAGAAACTCAAAAATCAAAATGTCAGGCGTGCCCGATTCAAACGCTGCACAAAGCTCAGTCCAGAGGGAGGAAAAAAAAAATCAATTTTCCATGTCTGTGCTGTCCCTTGTCAGATTTCATACTTCGTTTGTTTTTCTTGTCACTTCCTCCCCCCCAAAAAAAAACAAACGAACTTCATTTGCTTCGGAGCACAAACCTCTACAGCCAGCCTGAGCTGGTGGAACTATTTCCGAGCTGCACCTCTGTCATGTCTTCTCAGGGCAGCTTCTGCTGAGAGCCGGCTCTTGCAAACCGCTTTTTCACTCCTCCTCCTCTCCCTGTCCTTCTCTCTCTCTCTCCCCTTGTCTCTCAGGTAGGTGAGGTGATGGCTGAGCACTATAGGCCAGTGAGGCCTCACAGATCCGCTGCCCATCCCCCTCTTCCTCGGAGCATGTCTCCTGCTGTGTTCTATGGCTTTTTATTCCTACGTGATTGTAGTCTGGGTTCATGTAGGGGTAGAAGCCACGAAACACTCGGTGAGAGGTCACCACAGAGGGGGAAAACAGGGCCCAGGACAGGGATCAACAGGTTTGCAGGTTTGAGTTACTAAGAATTACCTTATCGTCAGTGAGACACAGTCAAGCCTGTAGCGAGAGGGAAGCTTCTTGGGTTGAGCAAGTCCGATGAGCGACAGTCATCCCTGACTAAGTGACTAGAAGCCATCTGTGAGAGAGGCTCCGAGATCGAAGGTGCCTCTAGGTGGGCAGAATCTACTGGCACATTTGTCAAGCACTAGACTCTAACCGTGGGTTCTGATCCTGTGTGACATACTGCAAAAACACTCTGGGAAGGTTTTACGTTTCCTCTGTATTATACTCTGAACCCCACCCCCACATTTTCCACTAGATACATCAATTCAGTCCCGTCATGCTGTCACAGTTCCAGTAGTGACACTGCTACTGTCTACCGTACCCCAGTCCGGACCCCAGAAGACCTCTGTTCCTGATCTGTAACGTTAGGGCTCTTGTGCAAAGCTGTAAGGAACAAGAGCTTTTTCTTTCATGTGAGCGTGTAGCTGAATACTTCTCCTCACTGCCAGGGCTTGTTTTCCTTTCTTCTCAGGACCACTTATTTTCTGTCGAGCCGTGTTTGCTGTTTTCTGGCATTCCAGCAGCCTGTGCACCTGTGCAATCAATGCGGTGATGGGATTAGGGAGATAATTAAAGTCTATATGGGCCAGCAGCAGATAGGAATCTCTCCATCTCTGCTTGTCTCTTTCTGTCTTGTAGTGACAAGGACTGCTGTCATTTACCTCCTCTGTCTGTTCCTGACTTTCTGCTCAACAACAATAAAGCCTGGTCAGCTCTCCCTCCAATCTCTCTGTCTCTGCCTCTTCTTTAATCTCCTGTCTCCACAGGAGTTGTTTCAGACTCATACACTACCCGGTCTGACTGACACACTGAAAGAGCGTTTCAGAGCTTAGAAAGCTGAATCCGGACAGGTTAAAATGGCAGGCTCTTACATTCGCTCAGAGCAAATATTTTTGATCTCTAAAACATCTCACCCTCTTCTTTGCATTAGCCTGCAGAAATCCACCTTGATCTGGTGAAAGGAAAGAGGAAAGATTGTACCGCAATGGATCAGAGAAAACAGGGTTCTGGCTTCTCAGAGTAGGCAAAGGGCTAAGTGTTGGGTAAGGACTATACAATTCACAAACAAAATTAAAACACATGAAATCGGAAGACAATTCCACCAGAAATGTCCCAGGAAGATGTGCAAAGGAACAAGTTAAAGGTTTATTCCATGCTGAAAAGAGAAGAAAGGAAACTCAGCGTTTCGGCTGTGGAGCCTTCTTCGAGTGGTGTGGTTGTTTAAATAAATATAAGCATCGATTTATGCTGCAAAAAAAGATATAAGCTCTTAAATTTAGAGTACTGCAGAAATAAAAATCAATGTAGAAATGTTTAATTCCCTACTTTCTTGAACTGAGCATGCAGAACCAGTTACTCTTCAATTCCAGAATCCTATCTCAAACAGATCTCGCTCAGCAGTGCATGAAAGTGTGAATCTACACTCCGTCTTTACCTCTCACACCACAGTGCAGTGCAGCCCTGGGTCCCCATGTCAGCCTGGCATCCTGGCATCATATCAGATTGGATTTAATTTATCTGTACTGCGTTTGGCCACTCTGATAGACTTATAGCAGTCCTAGTGTGTCTGAAGCCCTCAAGAACATGGTTAATTTACACAGTTTGAAATAGGTCACTTTCGGCCTCTGACTTACACTTCTTGTGTGAGAGACACAGGAGGAGTGTGAATAGTCTACTGGGTGAAGTACAACTGCGCATTTCTAACTGTGTGCGAGAAGTTGTGTCACTCTTAGGTCACGGTCAGAATCTCACTTGTAATGAGATACAGTAAAGATGAAACCCAGCAAGAACATTACCATCCGTCATGCTCCCATGGGGAATTTTGAAAGCCTTTCCTGAGGATTGGGGTCTCCTTTCTGTATATCCTTCACTTATGACAGAGCAAGACCAGGTGAAAAACCAGTGTGAGCCCCCAAAACAGTGCACTGGCAACATCTGCTGACATCTGTTTTACAGTAGATAGACTCACATCTTTAGGGGCTGCCAAAGGTGGTTCCACCACATACAGTAGATTCAGGGATGTCAATACACGTACTGTCCTTAATACATATGTGAATCTACGCATTTTCTAACCACTTCATCCAATTTAGGGTCACAGGGGAGCCTGAGTCTCTCCTGTCCTTCAACGGGCTCAAGGCAGGATACACCCTCAAGGGGACACCAGCCACAAAGACACAATCATGCATAAACTCACACCAGGGCCAATTTTTCCAGACACCAATTATCCTACCAGTATGTCTTTGTACTTTGTACTAGAGGAAGCCCATATGAAGACGGGAGAATACAAACTCCACACAGATAGCACCACCAGGAACAGAACCCTGAGCCCCAGGGCTGTGTGGCAGTAACACCAATCGCTGAGCTATCGTGCCACCCAAGGTGAATCCATATCAAACAAAATATTCTATTGATTTTCCTGTGCAATGTTTGCTGATATTTCACCCATAAAAGTGTTTTAGTTTGAGCCTTCAAGTTTTGATGAAAAATATTGACTCTTTAAAAAATGTGTACAGATCAAAAGCAATAAAATAGGACATAATTGGAAGGCTGTGGATACAAGACACTCTACAATAGATACTTTGGGAGGGAGAACACAGAAAGACAGGAAAATATTAACCTTCGATTCTGATAGGTGAATTTGTCTCCCTATGGAATTATGGCGCACTTTGAATGCAGCACCTACCTAGGCACCGCGAAATATGTATTAATTCATCAAATAGCCCTTAGCTCTGTGAAGGACATTCACTGTTTGCAGTGACGACAGTCCAGGATTATTTGATTACCAGCTGCTCTTATCCAGCCTGACTTAGGAAATATCCGCTAATACATAAAGTCAATACAAAAATTAAAAAAGAAGCCAGTCAAGTCAAGTAAAATATAGAAGGAAAAACGCAAAAAAGGACAAAACAGTGAGGCAGGCACATGTGCTAAGTACAGTCCCTGTGCAGAACAGAGTAAAATCAATGCCCACAAGGGCTAAACACATGAGCAGCAAGGACTGACACCGAGTGGAGTGCTGGACTGGGAGGCAGTGAGAGTTCACACCAGTTACTTATTTCATCTGGGAATATATTGGAATATATTATTCATCTTGGAAATGTATGAAAAATTCAGGCTCTTTTGCAAGTGAAGTCTAGCCAGGAGTGGAAAACATACAGTGACCAATGAATCAGATTCACCCCAGGAGCGAGTAAATCCAAGCCTCGGAAGTTGAATCCCAAATGGTTCAATGAATGAAAACGACTGTACGAGGAAAATTGAAGCACTTTAAAAACTATTAAAAAACAGAGACAGAGGGAGATAGAAATGAATTTTGAATTGGAGGCTAAAATAATGATTCAGTATTAAAATAGCAAAGGAAGAGGTAGAGTGTGTGGGTAAGGACAATGTCAAACTTTCATGTGATGAAAGGAAAATAGATGATGGGCTAAAGGAGTATTTCATCAGGCGGATGAAAAGAAATAAGTCACCAACGTGCCTCAGGTAGCAGAGGGAGGAAAGTCTGTATTAAACAGTGTTAACGTAGAAGAGGCCGATGTTTCAGATACCAGAATCAGTCAAGATTACGCTCCAGGGCTTGATGTTTTTCTGCCGTTTGTACTGAAGGAAGCAAGAGCTGTTACTCATGAGTAAGCAACCAAATCCTTCCAACATTTGTCCAGGAAAAAAAGGTGACAGAGAATCAAATATGTACAGATACAGAACTGTAGGTACAGTAGGACATCTAGTGTGTGTAAGGTTAGAGAGATGCAGTAATTATGAAGCAGATAACTGGAGGATGATCTGTGTGACAGTAGAGTTCTAGGGATGGTTGGCACTTGATCCTTGTTAGAATTCTCTGAAAAAGCGGTGAAATGGCAAGCAAAATATAGGATATCTAGTTAAAAGTGTAGAATTGAAATCAAAGGGTGTTAAAATGAGCAATGCACTGGTCAGGCCTTATTAAGAATACTGTGTACAGGTTTGGTCACAGTAAAAGAAGATGTTTCAGCTCAGATATCAGTCCACAGAAAAGCAACCAGATACAGTACATTACCGAGCTTAAATAGCATTTCTGCCCTAACATTCTCAGAGCTAAACCTAGTCAGTCTTGACCAGAAAACACTACGATGTGAGCCAGCTTAGTGTTCAAAATCCTAAAGTTCACAAAGTGACCTTGGCTTGTTCTGAATCAACATGAAACACAAACCAGAGGATGCAAGAAGCGGGGGCTCTGTGGCTCAGGATCTGTGTCTGTGACTGGAAGGTTGCCGGTTCAAATCCTGTGGCCGCCAGAGGAATCCTACTCCGTTGGGCCCCCGAGCAAGGCCCTTAACCCCAACTGCTCCAAGGACGCCATATAAATGGATGATCCTCCGCTCTGACCCCAAGCTTCTCTCTCGCTGCCTGTGTGCCTGTATGTCTCATGGAGAGCAAGCAGGGGTACTGTATGTGAAAAGACAAATTCCTAATGCAAGAAATAGTATATGGCTAATAACGTGATCTTATCATATCTGAGTAGAAAGGAAGAGGAGGACATTTAAAACTGAGAACGGGAGGTTCTTCCTTACACAAAAGGTAGAGGGGGTATGTATCAAGCTGCCAAAGTCAATACACTTTGAATAAATGGCTAGCTGAGCTCCAGAGATCAATGAGCTACTATTAACCAAGTGGGCCGAATAGAACTCCTGCAGCTTGTACCCTTTCCCACGTTCTCTTTTTAAATCAACGCACAGACAATACCAGTAAGACACACCACAGTGAGGTCTAGTTACAAATTCTTCACACGAAGAATGACCAGCCATGAGGTGTTGAAGGACTTACTGTAATTAACTATCCAGAAAAAGGCCATATGGCAAGATCATTTCCCAGACTGAAGACAATCACGTTTTTCTCCTGGAGTTGACTTATGTCATCTGGGAGCTGGGTCTCAGCTCAGAGTGCCAGGGCTAGTCACCAGCCTCTGGTCACACACTGCCTGTGATGCCTGTGAGGGAGGTCTTGAAATATTTCTACTCCCTTTGAAATTGGGCATTAAATTGGGCAACAGGAATGTGCCAAAATGTCCAATGAGTGAATATGGAAACAAGCGGTACTGGAGGAGAAAGACAGAAGTAGTTCAAGTAGGTGGCTGCGTCAGCATGCGTAGGCTGCAAAGGAACAAGTAAAGGTTTATTCTATACTGAGAAGAGAAGAAAGGAAACACAATGAAGTGTTCGGGTGAAGACACCCGGAGAAGGCTCCACAGCTGAAACGTTGTGTTTCCTTTCTTCTCTTTCCAGCAGGGAAGAAACCTGTTACTTGTTCCTCCGAAGAGAAAGACAGGTTTGCTCATGGAGGCAGAAAAGTACTGGGACTTGTAGCCTCTATAACAGAACTTTACGTCCTTCCCTTGTGTACAATCACTGCCAAACAGTGACAGGGGGGCTGCGTTTTCTTTTTAAATTGTTTAAGGCTTTGATGTGATGAGGAGCAGCGTGTCTTTGAACTGCTCCTTATTCATCCTGGATTCTCTTTTGCGCCCTCGCTTTGTGTCTCTCGTCTCTCTGACGGCGGCGTCTGAAAAGAGGTGCCCCTGCCTCTCGCCATCATGCCGGCGGTTCGCGCGGTGCCCTCTCGCTCTGTCTGATGTGGTTCGCCGAGAGGCGCTGATGAAAGGCGAATCCCCACCTAAGGTGTCACTGCGGGCGCCGCGTTTGAGACGCGCCAGCAGACAAATTGCCGGATCGTGCGCTTTCAAAGGGACTCAGCCACTGTCGGTCAGAACTCATCAGTCCCAGGCTGCACCTTGTCAGATCGATCCGCATCTCAGAAAGAAGACCGGCACAAAGACTCCCCTCCCCCCCCGCCCCGCCATTATTAACGGACAACTTTAGTCTTTTAAAAATGATAACATTGAACTTTATTTTATATAGCGCCTTTAAGGTGGCTTCACGGAATGACAACAGCAATATACAGTACACAAGATATGCACAATGAAAATACACAATGAGAGGAGACAGTAGATGGGAGGTACAGAAAACGAGCAAAGAGGTGAAGAACAGAACCAGTGAAGTAAAGGCTCTTCTAAAGAAGAAGGTTTTGGGTGTAGATTTGAAAGAGTTTAGGGAAGGTGACTCTCTGATATCCTAAGGGAGAGAGTTCCAGAGCTTTGGGGCATAACAGGAGAAGGCCCTGTCACCCATCGAGTGGAGACGGGCTTGGGGGACAGATAGAAGACCAGAGTTAGAAGAGCGAAGGTTGGGAGGTGGGGAGTAGGAGGATGGTGGCTCAGACAGGCACCAGTGTGCAGCCCCCACCTGGATGATGTGACAGCAGCCACAGTGCGTCAGTACACTCCCCACACACCAGCTCTCAGTGGGGAGGAGAGAAGAGTGATGAAGCCAGTTCAGAGATGGGGGTTATTAGGAGGCCATAATTGTTAAGGGCCAATGGGAAATTTGGCCAGGACACCGGGGTTACACCCCTACTCTTTTTGAGAAACTCCCTGGGATTTTCAGAGAGTCAGGACCTCGGTTTTACATCTCATCCGAAGGACGGCACCTGTTTACAGTATAGTGTCCCCGTCACTATACTGGGGCATTAGGACCCACACAGACCGCAGGGTGAGCGCCCCCTACTGGCCTGTCTGATACCTTTTCCGGCAGCAACCTTGGGTTTTCCCAGGAAGTCTCCCATCCAGGTACTGGCCAGGAGTACACCTGCTGAGTTTCAGTGGGCTGCCAGCTGTGAGTGGCAGGGTGAGATACCCAACCAAACTCGATGAAGATGAACATTTTGCTGCGGCGACTCACTGACAGCCATAGTTCAGCAGTGCGTTCGTGCGGTTTGGAGAGGCTGGGGAGTTGTGTGTCTGGCGTGGATCCCTGCTGCACAAACACTCTTCGGGTCGGTAAGCAGCAGGTAAACACGCCGGTCTGTAGCCAGGAGTGGAAATGCTAATGCAGCATTTGTTCAGCTGTGTGTTCAGAGAGCTAGATCTGCGTACTGATCGGGCTCAGGGATTCTCGATTCACAGCCAAGCCACAGACTTGTGTCTCTTTCTTTATCTGCTCTGGGCAGGTGTGGAGGCAGCCTGGGGGTATTTCTGTGTGCAGCTCTCAGAAACTGTAAACTTACAAACAAACTTTGACATGAGTTCACCAGCGTGTAGTTTCTTTTCCTTGTGCCTCAAACTATACAACATAAAATACAGGTACTTGTTTTTTCCACTATGGGCAAAAGGCTTATCTAATTAACTAAGTCTGTGTGCGTGTTTTGCCAAAAAATGAGGAATTTCGCACTCTACAACTGGTTGCATTGTTCTTGAAAATGTGTGATGTTCGTGTCCGAGACGTTCATTTGTGATCTTCTGTACATTCACCACACTGGGAAATGAGAAAGCTAGAGAGCTCCCCCTGCTGGTGTCTTTTAGCATAGCTCTTCAACATCATGGCAATGTAAACTGATGCACCTTGTTCAGTGGTCTTCTGTCTTCACCAGATCTCCTGTATATTGGGGCTGTTGGGGCTCAGTGATAGCCAGAAGTCATGCTTGGGGGGGGGGGCTGCACTTCAGTGGTAATTGAAATATGTCCCCTGCTATATAGGAAGTGCTTTAGGATACTTTGGGGTTAAAGGTGCAGTAGAAATGCAAACAGCTGAATATTCTTATTCATTACCTTGTCAATACGTGTTCACAGTGATGTCCTCATAAACTGGTGACCGTTTAGAGGTTTTATTTTACTTGATGGTTTTCGCTATGTCAAATCCCTGTTGTCTTCTTTAGAAACGTGTGGATGCATTTAGTGCAGCACGAGCATTATAGTATATGTATATGTATATATGTGTATATATAATATACATACAGTATATTCAAATGATATAAAAACATTAAAGAATATTCAGTCTATGAATAGAAATCACCATTGTTCTTAAATTAATATACTGTATTTTACAAGAATCTTGTCTCTTATTGTGTATAAAAATTGACGTTTCTATGAGCTAGTAATTAAAAAAACTTTTAGGGTTTCTTTAAAGAAAAACAAAGTATAGGTTTACTAACTAATAAGTTGTCTCTGTCTGAGTTACATAAACCACCACCTGTAGTTCAGTCGCCTGACCAATTGCTTCTGCCCTGGGATTGCTTAGGGTGACATCTATTAAAAATATATGATTAAAATATTATATACAGTATATGCTTTTATATTGTATATAAAAATGTGTGATTCAAAGTCCCATTCTGACACACTGGAACATCTCTGACCATTCTATGTTACTCGCACTTGATAAAGGACTTTGTTCGTTGTTTCTTTATTTTTAAAAATAAAGAAATGCAATTTCCACTCAGCAGTCACTCATCAGCACATCGGCACTAATTAAAAAACATCGCTTTTCCAGTACTGGCAGAGCAAATACACAAGCAGGAGATGCTTGCAAACAAACACAAAAGAGCACTTCTCTCCCTTCATTTGAGCAGCGAGGGCTGTGTTGTTTGATTAATTCATTTACTTTGCTTCCTGAGCTTGCTTGTATCGGGGCTTGCGAAGTGCAGGGTCTCTTGGAGGACAAAGCAGATTCAGAGCGTGTGATGTCAGCACTCCTCTCTAGCATCAAAGCAGGCTCTTGAGCCTGGAGTGCCCTGCGTGAACGAGGGGTCCTCTGTGTAGCGGTGGGGGCTAGAGGCTTATTGATGGACGGGTCTGTGCAAAACCAGCACAATGCAGCCCTGAGTGCATGGCCTCTATTCACGGGCACTGACATGCTTCTCAACAGCACTAAGACGGCCTGAACAGAGCCTAATTGCATGTTTTGTGTTTTATGAATACTGCATCCACATGCACAGATCAATACATTCCATCACCCTTCCGTTTTGTAGCCATCGGCATCAATGAGAGCTGGAAGAATTTGAACACGACAGAAAGGTGAATGGAAGACAGTGCCTGTACCAATAATAATACACACCGAGTGAGCTTCTCAAATAATAATACTACTACTAATAAAACCCTTTTGTTGAGACGTATACTGCAGATTCGCGTTTATTTTTTTTTTCATTTTCTTCAACTCATATTTATACCCGTGAAAAGACTGGGTCTAAGGAGGATGATTAAAAGCCCCCTGTTCTCAGATAGTTTCTGAGACCATGTTATCGTCGTTCAAACAGACAGAGCGACCTAAGGACCTGTCAGGACATGATAAGCCATAGCTGGGCAGCGTGGGCCTGTGGCCCAGCTCTCAGGGTCACTGTGGGGACAGAGCCAGTTTCTGAAATCACTCTTTTCCAGCCTCATTCCTTCCTGTTCCTTGCTCTCAGCCATCAATGTTTGTCGTGCAAAATTCGAACAGCACTTCTCCACTTCTTCTGTGTTTCCCTCCCTTAAATCCTTTGCTCCCTGTGCAATCAGTATATAACCCGGCAGCTAAGCGACTGTTGCCTGTCTGGAGCTATCAGATTATGTGTAATATGAGCAGATGTGTGCATATGTTTTGTTGCATGTCTAGGACTATTGTTTGTTTTTCATTTATATTGATTTTTATAAGCTGGAGAAGGCTCCACAACCGAAACGTTGTGTTTCCTTTCTTCTCTTTTCAGCATGGAATAAACCTGTTACTTGTTCCTTTGCCGCCTACGCTTGCTGACGCAGCTCCCCACCTGAACTATTTATTTTTGTGTTGAGCATTATTTGTACGCTGTTGCCAAAGACAATTTTCCTTTTTTAATTAGCAATAGTACCAGATTAACAATACTTTATATACATTTACTCTGCTTTCCCAGTTTCCCTGCTTACGCCTCTCTGTTTACCCTGCTTTACTCCTCTCTGCCACTCTTGTACCGGGGTAAAGGTTGTAGTAAGCTTCTCCTCTCCCCTCTGCTCCCTGCGCTCTGTCCAGTGGTTAGGGTTTTTCTTATCGCAGTGCACAGGCCTCCTGTCATCTTTCTTTTGGATTTGTGGGGCTTTTCCCGAGAGCACAAATTAAAACTCTTCTCAGATCTCTCCTGCTCTGTTCCCTCTCTCTCCAGCTCATTCGCATGCACGCGCTGCTCTATTGACAGAATCGGCCTGGTTCCCCAAAGCAATTAAACAATGCAAATCTCATGAATACAGAAAGGACTGATCATTGCCTAATGATTGCAGTGTTAACTCACTGTCCTTCTGCCTTTAGTCTCTCCTAATGTCTTTCTCCTTTTCGCTTTCCCTCTCCCCATCATTTCTGTCTTTCTCTCCCCCTTTATCCTTCATTCCCCTAATCCCTGTCTCTCTCTAGCATAGAATAATAATGGATGTGCTTCCATTATTACAGGTTTCTAAGCAGGCTCATTGGAGTCGTTTGAAATATGCAACAGGCTAGGTTGCTCTGTGATCCTCTCTCTCTAATGTCTCTGTTTCTTCCCTCCACCCTCCTCCTCCCCCCCCCCCTTTGCCCTCGCAGGTGGAGAAGGGGATGCAGGAGTCTCTCCGGCAGGTGCTGCAGCTCTCTCTCCGTGCTCATTCCCAGAGCCCGAGGGAAAAGTGGCTCCTGCAGTGGCCCGGACAGGTGGTTCTGACAGCCAGAATGATCTTCTGGACCGCTGAGGTGTCCCAGGTCTGTGTGTGTTCCTTCTGTCAGTGCGTGTGCCCCACAGGCACGCAGGTTAGAATATCTCTTGGTCTCCGATGCTGCAGAATTTACGGAAGATGAGTATAAGACACAAGAAAAATGTAATCTTAGATCACAGGCGAGCACACACCTCATCCCCCTGGGGTCCCTATAGATCAGTGGTCCTCAATTGTGGTCCTGTTAACCCACCACACCCACTGGTTTTCATTCCATCCCAGATAATGGAAGCCTTACTTCATCGAAGAAGTTGCTTCAATTGAATATTTGCGTTTTGTTTCTAGTCGCAAGTGTGGGCTTTTATTTCACTTACAAAATACAACGGTTTAAGCTCCAACATGTTGAAGAGCTGGGAACAACCAGTTCAAATGAAGCTCACTGTTATTATTAATTCAATGAAGGGTTTGATTGTGTAACTGAGGGCTCAGCTGGAACAAAACCCAACTGGCGTGTGGCTTTACATGGGGAGTACTCTGGAAGACAGGGAGTCCACTGTCCAGAAATTCTTAATGAATGAAATTCTCCAGAGCTCCAGCCCACAGCCTCTGGTACCTGCCTGGTAGGTTAGAAAATGTTTTTATTCGCCTTCCAAGACAGGCTTATTCAAGCCCACTGTATGCTGGGAAGGCTGCTCGGAGCCTGTGTTGTCATTACATTGTGAGACATTGTCTGTGAGACCGCGCTGGGAAGTGGGCTGTGACAGGCTGGTTCCTCCTCGGATACCCCTCTGCTGAAAACCCGCGTGCGTACCGTATGTGTGCAAGCTCAAGGTCTGCTGTTCCTGCCCTGCTCCAGGTGCTTTCCCAGAGAGGAAGCCTGCAGGGCTGTCTGGACAGGAGCAGTGCACAGCTAGAGGAAATGGTGGGGCTGATCAGAGGGCCGCGCAGCGAGCTGGACAGGATCACGCTGAGCGCGCTCATCACGGTGGAAGTGCACGGTAAGAACCCCTTGTTTTAGGGGGTTTCATTTGGAGCCTCCAGTTGCTATTTTCTTCTATTTTGTACCCTGTCCATTTGATATGTCCAGTAATAGCTCAGCTCCCCACTCTGAGTACTGTGCATGCTTTCTCATTCATGCCTGTAGTCTAGTCATTTGCACTGTGGTGCTTTCAGGAGAGTTAGCACCCTCTAGGAGAGAGAGGAATCTCCCGCTGACAAAGTTACCTGCCATGAGGCAAATCTCAGGGGTGGCTGCTGTGCAGAGATCTGAGGGTGCCGTGACAGTCACAGTGTAATGATATAGCCCAGGGTCAGGATCCTGACATTGGGATTACAGGGATGAAATTGATCATATTAATTGATTTCTCCCCTCAGGTGTCCCAGAATGGGAACGTTTAACAATGTTAATATGATGCTACAGGAAAGAACAATAAAAAAGAGGACTTAGCTGAGGGCCTCCTAAGTGACTCGAGTGGTAAAGACATTCACCCAAGCATAGTTTGAAGCCCATGATCATGGGTTCGAGCCTGGGTCTTGTTGACTGTAAATGGGATCCAACAAGTACAATCAACTAAATGCTGCCAAGACTAGGGTTAGGACTAGGGATTAATGGGCAGGACTCTCCCTGCGATACAGTGCAGTGTCCTGGGTGCCTGCAGGTGAGCGGTGCTGTCAGTGGGACACGCTTTCCTCTGGTTGGCATGGTTTAGGTACTGATGGATTATAATAATATGTTATAATGTTTCTTTATTAGCCCTATACAATTTCTTGCATTAGGAATTTGTTCTCCATGGAGACACAGACAGGGAGAGAAGCTTGGGGTCAGAGCACAGGGTCAGCCATTGTATGGTGCCCCTGGAGCAGTTAGGGTTAAGGGCCTTGCTCAGGGGCCCAACAGAGTAGGATTCCTCTGCCGGCCACGGGATTTGAACCAGCAACCTTCCAGTCACAGGCGCAGATCCGTAGCCACAGAGCCACCGCTCCGCCCCAATTAAAAAAGCAAATGTCTTTAAGGTTGCAGGTCAGAGGAGTATACTCCTTCACTTCCTCATTGTGCAGGGAGTCCAATCCTAAGGACAGTAGCTGCAAAGCCAAAGCATGAAAACACCCACCTGGCTATTGCATATCACGATGATATATCTAAGTAATTGGTAGTTCTGACTTTTTCTGAAAAAATAAAAAGGAAATGACTGAATGTTGATTGAAAACTTAACTGATGGATTAATTTGTGGCATTTTACGTGAGAACCCTTGTCTTCTCTTCTCAGCTCGAGATGTGGTGGTGCAGCTCCATAACAAGGGGGTTTCCGATACCAGTGATTTCCAGTGGGTGGCGCAATTGCGGTATTACTGGGAAGGGGAGCAGGTGGTGGTGAGGATGATCACTGCAAGGGTTGACTATGGCTATGAGTACCTGGGCAACACAGGGCGCCTGGTAATCACCCCTCTGACTGACCGCTGCTACAGGTCAGTGTGCATTCCTATCACATAGTTACCTAACATACAGTAGTAATAGCACAGTGCCTCTTGGAATAGCTTCTAATTCTTATACAGTAACACACTGCAGCACTGTTGTTATTTTAGTAGCGTGTCAGGGCAATGGCCTTGTAATCATTCTAAAAAGCTTTAGAGGCCATCTCCTTTCTTTCTTGCCCCTTCTCTTTCTCTCTCTCTCTCTCTCTCTCTCTCAGGACGCTGCTGGGGGCTTTCCAGCTGAATCATGGTGGGGCACCGGAAGGCCCAGCCGGGACGGGAAAGACAGAGACCTGTAAGGACCTGGCGAAGGCTGTGGCCAAGCAGGTAGAGAGAGGCTCATGCAAGTCAGCACTGGCACGGCACTGAACTGGCTTGGACACATGCTGTCAGCACATTTTAGACCCTCTTTAGAGGACACTGAAACCTCAAGAAATTCCTAGTGTTCCACTGCTGAACGAGTGTTCACTGTTCTTTAAAATTAAAAAGCATTGTTTGTTTGTTTGTTTGTTTTTTCCACTCCACAAGAGACAAGCACAGGAAAGGAATACAGCAATACAGAGTGCAGTGACCTAGCTTTTAGAGTGCACTCAGCACTGTAGATGGCAAGAACAACAGTGGTGTAACTTCAGAACATATCCGACCCAGTTCACTAGAGGCTTGGCATTATCTCCTCACAAGGAGGCATCAAGGTCAAACGGCACAGGTTATAAAACCAGCCTCAGGCCTCTTGCCCTTGATTGGCCCTGAGGTCAGTCTCTTGCCCCACTCCTCTAGTACTTTACTGTTTTCATTATGGGTGCTGTTACCAAGCAGCACCCCATTCCAATAGGTATACCTGAAAGAACACAGTGCATAGTTATTGTTACAGAAGAGCTTTTGTGTGGAACACTGACACATTTAGTTAAGCTAAAAAGTGATGTAAAGGTAGGCTGTTGCTCTCAGTGACACAATTGAAAAAGGTTTCCTCCTCTAGAAGCTGTTTTTTCTTGTCTATGTCTTCCCAACGGTTATGACGAACTGTGCCTGCAGATTCTCACACAGATAGCACTCTGCTTGAACAGTGAGGATATCTTGTCAATGGTAACCAAGGTCTGCTGCTGCTCAGATCGCCTCTCTGTTCAAGCGCAGCATGGATGTCTGTGCCGGCTCATGTTCAGCCCTCTGTGACGCAGCTAATGTGTCTTGTGTGCTCCTCAACAGTGTGTGGTGTTCAACTGCTCTGACGGGCTGGACTATCAGGCCATGGGGAAGTTCTTCAAGGGCCTGGCCCAGTCAGGGGTGTGGGCCTGTTTTGACGAGTTCAACCGCATTGAGCTGGAGGTACTTGAGTCTCCTGTCTTACCCCTGTCCGTGGCTCCTGTGGCAGAGACCCTCTGACTTGTCTGCAGTGCTTTATTTCCCATTACGCACTGTAGGCACAGTACCTAGGGCCTACGAAACTTGTAGGGCCTACGAAGGAGGGAAACACTAGTGATGAACGAGAAACAAGCTGAAACAACATGCCTGCGATCAACTCTAGGTGCTTCAAATCAATAATCATATGCTATCTAGCGGTTCTTCTAGAAACTAGAAGTTTCAAAGTGATGGTCGCTTGACTCGCTCCTTTAATCACGGGGTTCAGCATTAGAATAGTTTAAGGTGCATCATGTCAATCGACGTCATTCAGTTGGCGTTGACCCCCTCTTTTTGCACATTTCGGAGTGAAAGTGCCGAGGGCCTACGACCACCAAAATCCGGGCCTGCTTGTCTGTTCCAACTGTTCCGATCTTGTTCCCCCTGGATATATTGTACAGTATAGCCTCTCTATGCCCTTCCTGGTGCCCTCTGTCCCCTTATTCAAATGATATTCCTCATTCCACACAGGAAACCCTAAGTAGTTTCTTCTCCCATCTTTGATTAAATATGCGCCATCATGGTACGGGCCACAGCACACAGAATCTATCCCTGAAGTGTAGAGGGTGCACAGCAGGACTGAGAGAACACTACCACTTTCACCCTGGAGGCCAGTCCATCTCAGAGCCCTTAGGGTATCTAATCAGTTTAGCTCATATGTCTTTGGAGATGAGAGGGCACAGGAGCTCTCTGTTCATGTGTCACACAAGTTCTGTCGATTGTCTGGCTAACTGAGCCGAGATAATTGCTTTTTTACAACGTAGTATGTGATGCTGAGCAGTGTATATGGAATATTCTCCTCCTAAAGAGTGATTGCAGCCTGCAGTCTCTCCCTTTCTGGCATGCTACTCTAAATGCATTTGCCTTCATCATCTCCAGAATGGGCAGGACTCCCAAGGAGAAGATTGTGATAGATGGCCAGTGCAGCAGGGGTCATTGGCCAGGCTCAGTAGTCATCTGCCCTGCAGGGGCAGGTGTAATGATGGAGTGTTTGCTGAACAGGCAGACTGAGTCAGGGATGGGGTTGTGGGTTGTGGGCAGCAGGTGGGCAGTTTTAGCATGTCCACAGTACACCTCTGGGTTTCACTGCTGTGACTACTAGACGTTTTTATGCTTCCTATTTTATAGAAGAACATAACTGTAATTCCCTGAGTTATAGAAACAGTAAAAGAACCTGCATAAGCATGAGTCAAGCTGTGTGATCCAGGCATCATAGGTTGAGCCCAGGCCATCTCTCTAGCTGACCGTGACCCGGTTTCCCTGGATGGTTGTGATTAGCCGATCAGGGCTCTCCTGGATGACTGTGACACACTAGCTCTGTATTCTGTGACATAGAGCTGCCACATTGAAAAGACACAGCTGGCTCTTCCACATCAGCTGGGATTATGACAAAAAATAGTTATCTTAAAGTCATTTTAATAGTCTCATTTAGATATGAGAAAAAAATTATAAAGGTTCAGTTATTTTAGCCTGTCCTTCCTTTACATCCAGGAATGTACAGTAGCTTATTTACATTCTCTTGACTGATTCCAGAACAGCACTATCTCTTTTGTAGTATATTTTTGTGTGGTTACCAGAATTGTATATTATATTCTAAATGAGATCTTACTAGTGCATTTTTCAGTTTTAACATAACGTTCCTTAAGAGTGATACACTCTTAAAATCCTATCATTCTGCTTGCCTTTTTTGTCGTTTCCCCACAGCCTGGAAGATGAGAATGATGTGTCAATATAAACACTGAAGTCTTTTTCATCAGTTGCTTCTTCATTTCCCATTTAACATTTCTAGGTTATATTTCTGCTGCCTACACATGACATTGAGTATTTGTCTACATTAAATATCATCTACTATATGTTTCCTGATTATCTTATTCTGGTATTGTCTCCAGAAATGACTATTATGGTTTGCTACAGTATCTATACTTTTGTAGAGTTCTGTTAATTTACTGGCACAATTTATTAATAGCTTTTTCTTGGCTATTAGGAATCAATTGACAAAAAAACAAGCAGTCTACACACAGATTCAAAATCCACAATATACACAATATAAAAACAACAAAGTAAATACTTTAAACAATCTGCCTAGATACAGAATGGCAGATCATATCCTTAAGGGTTATCACGATACAACAGTGTGGGGATTAGGAAGAGATACAAATTACAAGAATTGCACATACAATATATCGAACTCATTAATTAGTCTTATGTAAATACTCAACATTCAGATATTCACAGACAAGTAAATACTTGTACTTATATTAATTAAATTGGAATCAAACAAGGGTAACAATTGAATTCTCCACTTCAATAATGTTGAATACGGAATTATACTCACCCAGCAACAGTGGATTCGTGACTTCCATGCAGAAGCAGATAGAGACAGCTGACAGTTCAAAGTGTTGACCAACCCCGTGTTCTGAGTCTAGGGATCAGGGATAAGGAGATGGTCCTGCTGTAGCCTTGTGTTGTCAGTTCTCTTTGGGAAGGACCTCCTGGTTAGTGTTGAGCTGAACTACATTTTAAAGTCTGTGCACAAAGTGGACTGTGGTCCTGGTTTGTCACTGGTGGGGAGAAATTCGGTTTGCTCACGGCCTAGTGGCTATATTAGTATATTCAGGTGTGTCGACGAAAGTCCACCAGTCTTGTTCCAGTGATCAAGAGGATGCGTGGTGGCTGAATTAATTGACAATTCTGTAGCCACATAGAGGGCTTCACTAAAAATCCACAGCCACACTTAATCCTGTGGTTTATTAATAAATATTGCTGCTACACTATAATTCACAGTAGATCATTGATATCAATTAAGAGCAGAAGTGGTCCCAATACAGATCCCTGTGGTACTCCACTAATTACACCATGGCAATTTGAACCCATTACCTTTTCTTCTGTACATGAATTCTCTATCCAAATACAGTCATTATGTCAAAGACATACAGTCTTCAATATAAGGATTCTTTATTTAGAATGTTCTAAATAAAATTGTTTTTTATGGAAATATAGCGAGACTTACCATTTCCAAATTCCATGCTGACTGTCTTCTAGAAACCTATTGCCATACAGACATCCCTCTAATTAAGTTCTATCATCTCCATTGCCTTACAAGTAATAACAGTACGAAGACCTACTGGTCTTTGTGACAGACCTAGTTCAGGTATCACACGAATTGTAACGTCAGAGAAGATACAGTAGCAGTAACCCACCACAGCTTTGCAAATAAACAAAATGTAACAGAAAATCAAGAAATATTTGCCTGGGACCTCAGGGCTCCCTGAAAAACAGTAACAAAAAAAATAAAATCCCAGAACAGGGAAAACCTTTGTTTTCAGTCTTAAATTATGTTGCTCAGTTTATTTACCTCTTTATATATTGGCACTACGTTTGTATATTGTACCCACTACAATCAGTGGGTATTGCCAGCCCATCAGGGCTGTCTCAGGAGGCTGTTGGGACTGTGTTAGCAGTCTATAAATAACATCCCTCATTTCCTTACTAAGCCTTTCTTAAAAATTCAATACAATCAGTATAATATCATCAGACCCTTGGAGATTTGTTTAAGTGCTGTAATATGTCTGCCTCTTCTATTCCAATATTATTTAATATAGAACCTTCTGTTCCTCAGTCTGAATAGAATTCCCAGCTCAGCCGAGAGACATGAACAAGGAACTTGTTTCTGAAGTTTCGACAGACTTAAGCAGATGGAGTTGCTGAGAAATCACTTTTTTATCTTGAGAAGAGAGTTCAAGGTCTTAATTAGGTCTCAATCCTGAAGCGTCCCATCTTTGAATATGTTTTAAACAGTGGCCAGTTTAAAAGCTACAAGCATGGTTCCCAAATTGATAGCTCTGGAGGTATCATTTCCTTCCTTTTTATACTCTGTTCAGATGGTTTCTAGTCCCATCGCAGTCAATAATGAAACTAGGTCTGCAAGCAATGTTTTAAGGTTAACAAAGAGACACAGGTTTAAGGAGCTTAGAGCTTAATATCATCTTGGCTCTGGGTTTTCAGCTGTGAACAATTCACCCCTTAACTAAATAAACAAACCCTCTAACAGTACAGTAGCCGGTTGTCTGTTTGGCATGTTTTTATATGTCTGTGTTATTTGTTTTTCTATAACAGAATACTATTTTATAGACATGAACTACTCTCAGACAAAGGCTTTATAGAACTCACTCTTTAGGAGGAATTCTCTGCTGCTTCAGTCATGCCTCCATTGTGTCTTTGCCAAGCTTGTGGAACAGGTGCTGTAAAGGCTGGTGTACCGCAAGGTTCTGTCTTGTTCATCGTGCGCATGCTGTTTTTTTGGTTTATCATTAGCAACCCAACCTTTGTGTTTATTCCCATGCTCTTTCAGTCCTCTGTGTGCCAACTGCTTTCAGTCCTGAATGTTTCATTTGTTATTTGGTTGTGTGCTCTGTGTGAAGGTTAGCAGTTGTTTCGGAACTGAGGTCTTATCGGCAGCTCATATTGTCTGTGTATTTAGGTCCTGTCAGTGGTGGCTCAGCAGATCCAGACAATCCAGCGAGCTATATCCCAGAGAGTCCAGACCTTTGTGTTTGAGGGGACACTCTTGACCCTGGACCCCACTTGCTGCATTTTCATCACCATGAACCCCGGATACGCAGGCCGGACTCCACTCCCAGACAACCTCAAGGCAGGCCTCAGTGCTCCTCTAGCTGTAGACTCAGTCTATGAAGTAAAGTGCAGTATACTGTGAAGCAAACAACAGTTTGTACTTGCACTGGTCAACAACTTGTCAAAGTGCTCTGTGGCAATTTGTCGTAAAGTGCAATACACCAAGCAAAATTTGATTTGAAAAATTGAGTTAATGGTCTTTTATTGAGCAACACAGTACTCATTGACTCACGTGAACTTAATATGTACGGACAGGCTGAATCAAGTACTGTACTGATTACCTATAAATAAAGCACATAACTAAAGAAGTAGTTCAGAACATGGCTTTTATTCATTATTCACTAATGACCACCAGCTTCTCATTCTGAACTAATTATGTGATATACCCTGATAATTTTAAAGTAAGGAGAGGACAATGCAATGGGCATTTTTTAAACAATAGAAAAGCCACCTTTCTTACTCACTTGTGTTATGAGAGGACTCTGGATTATGTTATTCCGTTCTCTTTTTCTGTGTTATGCCTCCCAAACCTCATTTTGAGATGGATCAGACAGACAGTTGAATCCAGCTGCAGAGTATGGTCAGCCTCGCAATAGTCTGTTCTGCTGACTCCCTTTTCAAACTCTGACACACCCACGTGGAGTAAAAAGGGCTGTTGGTGCCACCTGCACAGGTGCTGTTCCGCACGGTGGCGATGACTGTGCCCGACTATGCCCTGATCTCCGAGATCTCCCTCTATGCCATGGGCTTCATCCAAGCCCGGGGTCTGGCCGCCAAGATTGTAGCTACGTACAGACTCTGCTCTGAGCAGGTATGTGCTGTCTGCTTCCTGTTCTACTTTCACACTCTCTATACCCCCCCTCTCTCTCCTCCCCCAGATTCAGCCCATCGGAAAATCTTGGCACTAGAGGAGAAGATTATACATTTATGGATCTTGAGATGTCTGATAGTAATAGTAATAATTATTATTCTGATTATACCGATTGCTGTAAATTAAAAAGATACAACCTCCCCCACATTGTACTTTAAAAAATTGAAAGTTTGGGAAATAAAGTGAAACATTTGCTCCTTTTTGACATATGCTCAGTGACCTTCAATAAATTAGCGAAAAGGGACGAGCCGTCGCCTATGTTTTTATCATTTTGGTTGCTCAGAAAGAGCCCTGAATCTGGTGGGTTGATCGGGCTCATCAGGCAAAGTTTCTGAAATGTGCAGACTCGACATGTGCCAGTGTAATCCTCTGTTCTCGTCTAGAGAGAGATGCTCACGTCCTCCGTTTTGTTTGATTTAAAATTGTTTTCCCAGCCGGTGATTGATTAGTCCGTCTCTCTGCTCAGCGCAATCTAACCCAATCATTAAGAACAGAAGACCTTACGCTTGATGGGAATACTCCCCTCAGGTGTCGAGCTGGGATAATTAGAGCCGGCGAGGAGTGGAAATAAACTAATCGCTTTAGCTTGGTGGTTTCAACAGTTCACAGTCATTATGTGGAGTTGATTAAAATCAATTAATTTGTTCTCTAAAAGTCAATTACTGCAAACAAAATGTCTGCCCTGACTCTGAGGATTATGAGCTGAAAAAGTCTGAAGCCTACACTCTTAATACTTTTATGATGTTAATTCCAGGTGTCTATTCATTCAGGTTTGTGCTTTGGTCTCACACCAGCACAGCTGTCCACATCTGTCTGTATGTGCAGGGAAAGTGCTGACATAATTCACCATCCTCACAAGCCATACATCTCCATCTGAACACGAACATCAAACCTAGTGCTACACTGCAAGCTGAAAGCGCAGGGATAAGTCTCTACATGCTGATACATTGAAAAAAATAAACAGGTTAGCCCTATGTACTGGAGTTTGATATACCTGCTGTATCAACAGATATACACACATCTTAAACTGACTAGTCTAGCTGAAATTGAAGGAACCATTTAACTTTACATGATTATTGAGCATATAAAGACTTAACTCTTAACTTTCCTCTAATCCAGCAGTAGGTGCCGTGAAAGGTGTTGTATAAAATAAGGGTTATTAATAGCAGGAGTAGAAAGTGATCTATCTTGTAGGTATCAATTAGAAGACTCCCTGAAATGTCTGTCACCACCCAGTCTCAAAGCAAGCGCATTTATGTCAGTCCTGCAATTTTAAAGACTTGCATCCTGAGCAGAGCTGGAATCTTGCTTTGTGTGAAGTCTGATGTGCTCGGGTTTTGTTGCTAAGTTATATTCGTATCTAATAAAAAGTAGAAAATAGTAATAATTAATTACCTGCATCTCTGCAGTTTGCTTCTGTTTCATGACAAACCAACTGAAGATAAAAAAACATAAAAGCGATGTCATTCCTCCATAAAGTGAATTGGGACAACTTTCAGTTGCTAAAAATAAATATATTTTAATTATAAATTAGCTACTGGCTGCTAAAACCCTTATAATTATGATGCATTTCTGGCGGTGCTATTAACTGTGCTGGATGACTAATTGCTTGTTGCCTGTTAATTGATCTCTGGGATCTCAGATTGAAAATAGTGGATGGGCTTTATGTTTTCTTTGTGCTTTTCTGCAGGCTGTGCAGGTGCAGCTGTTGTAAATTGGAGTGGGTCTGCGATGTGTGCTTCCAGTTTGTAGTGTTTCAGGCTGCATGATGGCAGTGCATTTGAGCAGCTGGGTAACCCTCACTCTCTCTTTCAGCTCTCCTCTCAGCACCACTACGACTATGGGATGCGCGCAGTGAAGTCTGTCCTGACAGCTGCTGGGAACCTGAAGATCCGCCAGCCAGAGGAGAGGGAGGACATTTTACTGTTGCGCTCCATCACGGACGTCAACCTGCCCAAGGTGAAATGTGTTATATGAATCTAACAGCAACCCAGGTGATGACTTGCTAATCGTTCCAGGCACTACAAAACTGGGGCCATTGTAGAGCAATACAATGATTTTGTGTTTGTCATGAACAATCAGTCTATTGATTCACATGGTACTTGCTGTCCACTCCCCAGTTTCTCTCCCAGGACATCCCACTCTTCCGCAGTATCATTCAGGACCTGTTCCCTGACGTACGGTTGCCCACCCCCGACCATGTGCTCCTAGAAAGAACTATCCAGGAGGTCGCGCACAGCCTGGCTCTGCAGCCCCAGGCATGGTTCATCACCAAGATCATCCAGGTCAGTGGCCATTGCACCTGAGGAGCCGTGTCAGAGCCGTGTGGGCAGGCTTCCTCCAGAGTGTGGAGTGGTGGGTAGGTGGCTGGACACCAGACTGAAGGCTTGCGGGATCAAGCCCCAGGAGGGCAGATTTCTGCTGTACCCTTCAGCAAGGTGCTTCACTCCAGCAGATACTAGAGGACCGGGTCTCCCAAGTCATCGTTCCGAATGAGAATTTGTGTTCCGTTGACTAACCTTGTAAAATAAAAGAAGAAAAAATCCAAGCCCTTGTGCTTCCAGAGCTCCACGCGACCTCATGCAACTGTTTATTCATTATTTACCAAAATTAGACCACATTTCTGTGGATTCTAAATGAATTCATTCGAGTCTAACAGTACAGATAGCTTCAACTCACATTCTCTCTTTCGCTCTCCCACTTCACTTACCACCCCACATCTCTTATAACCCCGTCCATCCCCCCCCCCCCCCACACACACACATTCTCTGAGCTGTAGCTCCTCCACAGCCATCCTGTCTTTCAGGAAATCGAGAAGTAAAAACCAGAGATAAATCTCTCACCCACACCTCTCTCAGGACTGCTCTTCCTCCCACTTGAGCCCAGATTTGCAATTAGACAGGCTGTGTGATATGACAGCTGAGAGAATGAGAATCAGTCAGGTACTCAGTGGTTCCTGCCTCTTGATTAGAGCCTGAGAGACAACAGAGAAGACCAGGTTAATGGTGTGTGAAGAAGTCTGCAAGGGAAGTTCTCGTTTGCCGAACACATTGAGCCTCCGTGGCTGTGCATCACAGCCAGCTGGAACTGAGCCTGTTGTGGGCGGTTTTACAAATCCGTCTTGTTCATCTACTGTCCACCCGTGTCTCTATTTTCGTGGCCATGTCTCACTCCTCTAATCTACATTTGTGCCTCACGCCATCTATGATGCTGTCCTTGTCTCTCTAACTCTCCTTGCCTCTCTCTTTCCTTTCTCACTGTTCTTTGTCCTTTGTCCTTCACTACTGTAAATGTGTAGTTGTATTTGGACTCTACATGTCTCAAAAATACTTAATAGATACTGTACTAATATAAAATGATGACAGAATATAATACCAACATCCACCAGTAACACTAGTACTTTACTCTCCTAATGTTGCACTTGTTACCTCGCAAGATTCACCACGAGAAAGCTGGTCGAACGCTTCTAATTTCACTTCTGACATGACATTTCTATGCCCCTTCTGCGCTTATTTCAACCATAGAACTGAGCTGAGATTCAGAGGCCCATGTTCAATACAATGCTTTAAAAGGGCAAGTGCACACAGAGAGGCGGAACAATGCAGACTCAGCATAAGTGCATGTGAGAATGTGATGCCACAGGGGGGAGACACGTGCCGGGAGGACGAGCAGAGCAGGGTTTTATAGGTAGAGCGCACAAGCAATACGGGTGAGGGTGACTTGAAATCACAGCTTCAGGTACATGAAACAGGATAAGAGAGCTGATGAAGCAGGATACTACAGGAAGAAACTGGGGATACATGGTAAAGCACAGCTGGCAAAGTACTCCTGCAACCTGACTTCCGGACTCGAGCACAGCAGTCAACTCCATCTCCATAGCATTTTGCCTCTTGCTCTCTTCAACATGCTCTTTACCTGGCTTTGAGTCATTTTATGTCGACTCAAGCAGTACAAGGAATGGGAGTTTTCCTGCTTCATAGGAACATTTTTTACAGTAAATTGCGGTAGGTCTAAAACTGATCTCCTAGCTGGTGTGTGGGGAGTGTACTGGTGCACTTTGGCTGCTGTTACATCATCCAGGTGGGGCTGCACATTGGTGGTGGTGGAGGGGGGCTCCCATTACCTGTAAAGCGCTTTGAGTGGAGTGTCCAGAAAAGCACTTTGTAAGTGTCAGGAGTTATTATCATTAATTAGTTCTTCTTATTATTATATCAGTAAGCAGTCAGTGTACGGCGTGGGTCTCCTCCCCTCTCGCAGATTTACGAGCTCATGCTGGTGCGGCACGGATTCATCCTCGTCGGCGGTGCGGGCGGGGGGAAGTCCAGCGCCCTGCGGGTCCTGGCCGGGGTCCTGGGGCAGCTAGCAGAGCAGGGGCTGCTGGGAGAGCTTCCCGTGGAGGTCTTCACCCTGAACCCCAAGGCCATCTCCATGGCGACGCTCTACGGGCGCTTCGAACCCACGTCGCGGGAGTGGAGCGACGGTCAGTGGGAAACGCTCTCGGGCGTGATGTCAGCCCTCACCGGTGCGTTACAGGGCACGACTTTCGGCTGCCGCTGGTGCACAGCTCCGCTTGTGCGGAACAGAATGAGCATTCAATGTCTCCCTGTAGGGGGCGCTCTCTGAAGTGCCCTGTGCTGTCACAGTCATTGGTTTCTGAAAAAGATGGCAGTATACTTTCCCATGGGTGCGTGCGTGTGTTCTTTACAGTGAGGGTGCTGGGAACAAGCTACCTAGCCATGTTGTTGAAGCTGATACCCTGGCTTCTTTCAAGAAACCGCCGAATGAGATCCTCAGATCAATTAACTACTGGCACATAGTTCAGAATGGCCTCCCCTCCTTTGCTACAGTTCTTGTGTTATTAGTTTGCCACAGTAACTTTCTTCCAACAAACCATCATTTTCAGTGTTTTTGAGTCAAGCTCAAGATGTCTTCTCTTTCTCACCATGTTTGCAGGAACTCAGGTAAGTGCTGCTTGTACTGCACATCTTGTCCTTTTGCTGGAAAACAAAATACAAGGTACATTTTAACAAGCGGAGCTCGATTCCACACTGAGAAGTCGAAGGAGAGAAGAGGAGGAGCGCAACGATTCGGCTGTTTGAGCCTTCTTCAGGTGTGAGGGGGAGAGTGAAAGGTATTCCCAGAATTCCCACACCTGCCAGAATCAGCACAGGTTCCAGTCCGGCTGGGGGAAGGGGGGGAGGGAACTCAGCCGAGTGCAGATAAACACACCCCTGCCCAGTGGAGCTGTCTGTGGAGACTCTAGAATTGCACAGGCAGTGTGAAATCATCCTGATCTCAGGGCGTAGGAGGGCCCTCCCTCTCCAGCCCCCCCTTCGTACACCTTCCTCTCTCTCACCACGTCTGTCTCTTCCTCCCTGGTTCATCCTGGATTCCTCCTCTCAGCTGTCCAGTCCCAGTGCTTCTCTGACTTCTCATTTCTCTTTCCTTGCCGCTGCTGTCAAATTCACTCCATGAGCTCTAGGGGCATCACTGATGATTTAAAGTTCTGACAAAGCAGTAGCAATCAGCAAAACACTGCGGCCAATTACACCATAAATTATTATTATTATTTATTAGAGAAGCTCACTCAGTGTCTCTCAGGCTGTGACAGAAGATAACATACTAGCCTCAAGCCCCCTGAGTTTCTGGTGTTCTGTTCATTGTTCTAGGGAAGAAGTTTTATGTCTGATCCATGTGGGTTTCTTGTATTTCAACAGACAGTGAATCTTTGTCTCTGCTTCTCCCTGCCGGCATTGGGAGCACAGCCTGCCATCTACCTGTGTCTCCCAGTTTCTGGGGTCACTGAGCCTGTACTCTCTGGGCAGCCAGGTCTGCCTGTGTCACCCAGTTTCTATGGTCAGGCTGGGGTCACTGAACCTGTACTCTCTGGGCAGCCAGGTATGGCTGTGTTGCCAAATTTCTGTGCACAGGCCTTGGTCATTTTTTGCAGAACTCCGTTTGAAGGACTTCTATGCAATGCTTGTCCCATATGGTGTATTCTTGGTCCGTGATTGGACCCCACACTTCCCTGCCATATAATGCAGTGGGTTAGATAACACTTTCAAATATTCAGGGCCAGATTTTTGTATGAGGCTTAAAATTGAAGAGTCTCCTCATTATGGCATAGAAAGCCCTGCATGCCTTCTCCTTTGGTACTAGAACCAAAGCATCCTTTTGAGTGTCTCCCTTTCTCTCGTACTCTGTCATTGATGTCCTGTGTTATAGTTCTATACATCACACCAGGGCCGCTCCTAGCTTTTTTCGGGACCCTAGGCAAGATCACCTCCCACCCATACGCTTTTTTTACTGTGCAGCATTCAGTGTGGCAGCTGCTGAAATCGCTCTGACGTTGTCATCTTACAACAACGAGAGTCATTCACTACATCGACAGGCCTACATTTACGTTCACAATGGATAATATCATCATTCATAACTCACAAACGGCCTAGATTAGCACAATCCGCAACCAAAAGAGCCATTGGAGGCGATTCTTCAGCTCACATTGGAATGTGCTGATTAAAAACAGTCTGTTGCGTTGCACATTGAGGGGACCCCTGAGGGCCTCGGGCCCCTACACAGTAGGCTAGTTTGCCTAAGCCAAGGGCCAGCCCTGGATGACACCCTCTCTATTGCTGCCTGCACGACCATACAGAACAGTAGAGATACTCAGGGAGGTAGAGACAGGACTGGGCCTGACCTTATGATCTGTCAGACAGCCCTGCAGCTCTCTGCTCAGATTCATTTTTATTGTCCATGCTTGACGTTTCATCCCTATATTGCATGTGTAATATACACTTATAAAATTATACGTTTTTACATTGTTATACACAAGAATACGTTCCACTGTATGTTAATGTTGAGGGTATTCTGACTGTATCACAAAGACAGTATGTGGCAGAACAGGAGGCCCTATTTTCTGACTATAGCAAAGGCGTTAAAGATGTCCTCCTTGACCATTTGATTTGGGAAGTCTCTTCATTCCAGCATTCAACCCAGTTCATAGTGCATCACAGTGAATCAGTCCCCCGAGTTTTTATAAGAAAATTCTTCATTTTCCTCACCCTTCATTTTCAGAATGGACTCCTTTGCGTGAGAATGTTAAAAACGGCGCTACCGGCTGACGTCCGCCCAGTAGGACTGAAGAGATCCGGAGAGGCGCTGCCCACTCATGTGACCCTGGACATGTGGCCTCATCCAAGTTCCTCCGTGAAGCCCTGTGATCTAATAAGGCACCTGTAAAAAAAAAAAATAGAAAAAAGTCTGCAACTCGGGGGCAGATAACAGGGTTAAATATAGAATTATGTGAGATAGGTATTGATTTCTCTCTGCAGTAACTTGACATTTCAACAGAGCGCTACAGACATATCCTTAGGCCTTTCTGGAATTCAATGGGATTTTATTAGGAGAGGAGATAGGGAGACAACAACACGCAGCAGAGCACCAGTTCCTGACAAGCCTGTCCTCCCCAGAGGGGGGGTTAAGGACTGTTAGTGTGGAGAAAAGCGATTACCACCCCCTGCCCAGTAATGGGATTGTCGTAACTCAATACTTCTTTTATCAGTTTTTTTTATAATTCTTTCTCCGTCTCCTTCCCCCCCCCCTCCCCCCCCCACCCCGTTTGACAGCCAGACTAAATTTCATTTCATTTTTTTTCTTTTTTTATCACTTCATCCCGTTTTTTTTTGCTTTAATAATGCATTATGTTCCCCTAAGTCAGACAGACAGGGCCCACATTGTCCCATCTCTCAGGTCCCAGCCCACCGTGCGCTTGCCAGTGCGAAATTGATTTGGGGCTTGTAATCTAGCAGTCAATTTGGTGTGATGGAGCGCGGAGAGGCGGTAGCCTCACGATTGCTGGTGATCTATACCTGTCAGTGCGCAATCGATGGCCTGGCCTTCAGTCATACTGTTATTGGAGTTGCAGCCTCATCGCAGAGCCACTTACCTGCGATTGATTGTGCACCGAGAGCCGCAGAAGCTTTAAATCTACCCCTTCGTTATGGTCGTTATTTATGATTTGTTTTAGCTGCGTTTCTGTCAGCCTCTTACTTTATTGCTTTACTTTTATTAATAGGATGGCCTTGATGGTTTTGTGCGGAGGCGCTCGTGGAGAAGGTATTTTTAGAGGATAACAATGAATTGATTATTTATCAGTGTTATGATTATGGGTCTCTTTGCAATTTCCATTGGTCACCTTTTGCCACCTTCAGTGTGTCATTCTATCCATTCTGATTAAAAACATACAGTATAAGGGCTGCTGTGCTAATCCCTTAGACCAGTGTGTGACCACCTGATATCACAGGGGTTTAATAAAGCCAGTTGAGCCATTTCCGGGGTTCTTGCAGAAACAGTTTTGTCCATGCCAGGACAGTGTCACGTCTGCGGCTTCCTCCCAGCTCCCAGGAGTCCATTAACAGGACAGGTTTTTGGTGCAATCAGGAGTCCATTAGTGAGTTATTGTACAAGAGCTGCTAATTTAGGCTGCATCTGAAACACTGCTCCCTAATCTACAACAAGTGAACCCACACCCACACAAGTTTGATAACTTTCATATTTTGCTGTTCTTCTGTTCCTCTGCTCTGCTCTGACTGCACAGCGATAGTGTGATCGATGACACCCGGTGCTTCTGTCACTCTAACTCTTTGAATGTTATAACATTCTTGGCACCCGAGCCCACAGTTCAGACATTATCTGGGGCATGTTGAGGCCTTTCATCCGGCGTCGAGATAGTGATCTTGTCCTCCACCTGTCTGGGAGGCAGGCCTGAGACTAATCCTGAAAGAGTGCTATCAGAATCAATACTCTTCCTCCCTGCTAGTGCTCCGAGATTGCGCGACAAACCGGGATGTTCTTTCTTCCAGGGCGATGGTATCTCGGACTCTGTCGGCACATTCCCCCACGCTCTCTCTCGCTCTCTCTCCGCTGTCGGCTCAGCCAGCGCAGAATAACTGTCTGCAGAGCAGCGCAGACGTGGAGCCTTTTGTGTCTCGCCGCAAGTGAGGGAGGTTGATAATGTGTCAGCTGGCTCGAGATATTTCACTTTTCACAAACAGGGGACTTTGACGTTGGTCACATTGAGAGTCTCAGGGATTTAGAGCCTGGATTTAGTCAATCAATTGCAGTATTAACTCTTTCTGATTTATTGCTTTTGTAAAAGGCTTTCAGATGCTTAGGTAGATCCAATTAAGTATTCTGTTCTCTCTAGGTCTGCTTTTCTTCCCCCTCTTATCCTATCTTCCTTGAAATTGCCTTCTTCTTTTATTCCTGCTCTCTCCAAGTCACAGTTTTTGAACTGGAAGTGGTGCCGTGCTGAATTCCAAAAGCAGTCTGGGATGTGGGACAGCTACGGGAGACTGAAGTTCGTCTTCTCCTCCTTCAGGTGTGCTGTCCTCAGCGTTCCGAGCGCAGGCCTGCAGCCTGACCAGCAGCCGGCGCTGGCTGGTTCTGGACGGCCCGGTGGACGCAGAGTGGGTAGAGAACATGAACACCGTGCTTGACGACAATCAGAAGGTCGGTGTGACACAGTCGTGGGGATGGTTGGGCAGCTTCCAGAGGACTTCGGAGCTGGGAGGGATGCTGTCGTGGCACCAAGCCCAGCCACATGAAAATGAGCCGCCATCAGGCACAGCTGGGATGCAACAGCTGTAAAACACCTGCATACACACAACCTCACCAATACCGCAGTATATTATACTGTGTACACTCTGTATAGAGCAGGGCTGGATTAAGGTCCTTATAGGCCAGAGACACTTCTGTTTCAGGGGTAGATGCATATTCATGACTGCGTCGGAACATTCTAATACTGATTCTGAAATGGGACAATTTGAACAATCCCACTGTATGGGAGCTTTCATTTTCATATCACAGAGCACTATATGACTTGTATCTATGACTATATGTGTAGTCGTAACAAGGCTGCTTATGCTTTTATTTAGCCAACGTATTGAGTTTAAGTCCACTCTTTCAAGTGGGTGTGATATGGAAGAAGGTCTTTGTGAATGGAACTGTGGTAGTGGATATATTCTCTTATCTGATTTTGTAACCTGTTACTACGTTACAATAATAGGTGGCATGTTATTAAATTTGTAAGGTGTTTTTGGAATGTGGCTTGATGCTGTGGGATCTTTAATAGATAGGGATAGTCAAATACTGCAGCTCTCAATCCACCCCCGGACAAGTCTTTGATATGTCTTCGATACACGAGTCCCGTACTTATAATTGATTGTACAGTATTTGACCAGTCCTGTTTGGACACAGTGTAGATCCTGTTTAACAGGTCTACTGAATGAAGGTCCATTCTACAGCAGCGAGTGGTGGTATTTTTTAGTGAAATTCGGGGACTGGATACCTGCATTCAGTTTGGTCATCCCCTCATGTTACAGTAAGTGTCTCTGTGCCCTTCAGCTGTGTCTGATGAGTGGGGAGACCATCCAGATGAGTCCCCAGCAGAACATCATCTTTGAGGTCCTGGACCTGGAACGTGCCTCCCCGGCCACCATCAGCAGGTCTGAAGCTAGTGGCAATAGCACAGAATCACTACCTGTACCACGCTGTCAGGATCAGTGGGATCATCAGTGTGGCTGATGTTGCACAAGATCCAAGAAGCAGCCAGTAGAAAACTATCTGCACATGACCGGAGTTGCTATGTTCTGCACTTGGTGTGGAGTTCTGATCAGCGACTGACTCAGGGATGTCTGCGTCTCAGGTGTGGGATGATCTATATGGAACCCCGAGACCTGGGCTGGGAGCCCCTGCTCCAGTCCTGGCTGGATAGGCAACTACCCCCCTCCTTCTCCCCAGGCCACAAACAGCTGATACAGGTAAGGAACTCCAGGTGTAGCATGTGTTAGATTATAGGATATTAGAGTGCTGTTATAATGTGTTTTTACTTTCTAGGCTTGTGCAGTCTTGTACTTCGAGTTATGTCGTGCATTCAACAAAAATGCATTCATAGTTAATTCACTGGTCTTTTTAGTCATACACCACAAGCCACACTCGGTATACAAATTGCGGTAAGAAATTGATTAAATGGATTAAGGGCAAGTTCTGCACGCACTAACCACAATCACGCTGAACTAAACTGTGAACACTGGACTCTGAAATGTTCTCCAAGCAGACTGCTTCTCCATGATAACAGCAATGCAAAACCAACTTGCATAGGATGCAGCAGTGTGGTGCAACTAACTCAGGGTACAAAAAGAGGAGAGGGAAAGGTGTTTAAAAACATGCAGTTTAAATACAACTGCCTAGCTGTTCAACTGCCCTTAGTGCCTACCGAGTGACATGTGCACAGTGTACTGTCCTCTTCTCTTGCTTTCCTCTTGCAGATAACATGTCTGTTTTCTCATAGTGGTTTGGATTATGCTGTGGCAGACATCTCTGTACTCGACTACTCAACTACCCTGATCATTGTACTATATCATATTCCTTTACAATTGACTATCATTGAATAAATTACACATTAAGGAGGAGGTAGGTTATTGAGCCCTTTGGTGTTCTGTCTTTCTCTGAAGGAATTAGGATCCAACCAAGTATAATTGAACACTGGCTGCATGATTGGACTATTGAATCAACAGATCACCTTCAACTTGCTTTCTCGCAGCTGGCCTTTGGCGTGCATTTGCCTCTCTTTGTGTGTGTGCACCTGTGTGTGTATCCGCTCTGTGTGGGTATCCCCATCTCACTGTGTTGTGCCCCTGTGGGTCCGTGCACGTATCAGACGTTGCTGCAGTGGCTGTTGCCGCCTTGTCTGGAGTTCGTGGAGAGAACCTGCCGCCCTGTGGTGCCCACCTCCCCCCTGCACCTCACCGCAACGCTGCTCGCCCTGTGCCGCAGCCTGCTGGCCGAGACCAGGTACTGCACATGGAGGACCCCTCCTACCACGGCTCTGGGCAAGTGGCGTTGTAAAGCCCGCATTGCGCAAGAAATTGGAATTGATTCCAAGCGCATGAGAATTGTTATTAGAAATGGGAATGAGCTGAAATTGAAAACCAGAAACTGACCCCAATCCTATCACCGAACACGGCAGACCCTCATGCAAAAGTTCCAGCACCGGGTCTGTCATTTGCAGAGAGCGTACCACCATACTGACAGCCGGTTCTCATTATGAAATATCGTTCAGGTTATTTTAATGCACAGCTGAATGAGACTCAGCTGTAGATGGGATTTTGATGGCCTGCCTCTGCTGTGCATTGCCCCTTTCTGCATGTCTCCAGACAGCAAAGTTATCTAGCTCCTTAGAAGCAGACAGTCCACAGGAGGTTTTCTATTGCATTATAATAGAAATGTAGCGCATTCCCTGTGGGCTGGAGTGCGCCTGTGGCTGGCTGGTGACAGCTTCTCCGTGTCAGCTCCTAATGACTTCAGATCTTTCCAAACACATAAACCTCTCCTCCAGCTCGCGGATTAGACAGGGGTGATTGAGTCTGTAGTTTAAGAGAGCGGTGAATGCCACATAGATCTGGCCACTTGATGAGGAAGAATGCTCTGGTTTTTAATTTTCTTTTTTTTTTAAGCAGGTTCAGTTTCAATTCACTTTCTCTTGTTATTTTCCCACCCCGAGTCTCCACACCACCAGATTCGACATCATACCTCGGTGTCATGAACCCCCCTGACACACACACACACTCTACCTCCTCTCCTGTCTCTCCTCTGTCTCTCTCCCTTCACCTCCTTCTGAGGCCTTCTCCTCTCTCTTCCTGCTCTCTACCTCCTCTCCTGTTTCTCCTCTGTCTCTCTCTCTCTCTTCACCTCCTTCTGAGGCCTTCTCCTCTCTCTTCCTGCTCTCTATCTCCTCTCCTGTCTCTCCTCTGTCTCTCTCCCTTCACCTCCTTCTGAGGTCTTCTCCTCTCTCTTCCTGCTCTCTACCTCCTCTCCTGTCTCTCCTCTGTCTCTCTCTCTTCACCTCCTTCTGAGGCCTATTCCTATCTCTTCCTGCTCTCTACCTCATCTCCTGACTCTCCTCTGTCTCTCTCCCTTCACCTCCTTTTGAGGCCTTCTCCTCTCTCTTCCTGCTCTCTACCTCCTCTCCTGTCTCTCCTCTCTCTCTCTTCACCTCCTTCTGAGGCCTTCTCCTCTCTCTTCCTGCTCTCTTCCTCCTCTCCTGTATCTCCTCTGTCTCTCTCTCTCTTCACCTCCTTCTGAGGCCTTCTCCTCTCTCTTCCTGTCCCCCCATATCTGCAGGAAGGACAGTCTAAGTGAGACTGACTCAGGGGCACGTCTTAGACAGGGGGAGATGGATCAGCAGCCCAGTGTGCCAGGAGGAGTAAGAGGTGAACAGCAGGAGGACTGGACCTCTCTGATTGTGACAGGCGTCCTGTTCTCCACAGTGTGGGGCCTTGGAGGCCTCTTGGACAGCCCTTCAAGACAGAGGTATCTCTTCTTAAGTTACATTTCTCTCCCAATGTACCATAGATAACTCTCATCTATTGAAATGAGAAATGCAATAACCTAATATGAAAAAATATGTTAATATCTGGAACAGATGGGGTACTTCCTGTATAGTTTACTTTTCCATTTATGATCAGTTTTTTAGTAGGGTAGTTTACAGCACATTCAGAAAGGCATTGTCTGTTTCCAAAATAAGTCATGCTCCAGTATATGTACAGGCCGCTGCCAAATTATCTTGGGGGCAAAAGAGGAAATAAGTCTTTTTTTTTTATAAAGGAATCTGGGAAAACACAGCTGTGTGCTGAGGCTCATTCACATCAGGTAAACCCCTGACAGAAGGGAAATCAAGCACAGTACACAGGACCATGCAATTCGTTGTGGATCTGGTCTTGAAAATACCCATGAAAGACCTTATGGAAAAAATGGGATTGAGTTCCTCAGCTGAAACAAACCCCAAAAAAATTAAAACCTTTCCCCTATGTTGTGCATTGTTGACATAATGAAATAATGTATTATTTATATGTATTAATATATATTATATATATATATTAATATATGTAATATATTAAATATAATATTGTTTAATGACACAAAATCCATCACATCTCTCAAAACAGATAAACAAACCTCATGCCTGTCTGAGGTCCACTCCTCAGACAAGCATGTGTTTAGACACACAGGACCTCGGGCAGGCATGTGTTTGGACACACAGGACCTCAGGCAGGCATGTGTTTGGACACACAGGACCTCGGGCAGGCATGTGTTTGGACACACAGGATCTCAGACAGGCATGTGTTTGGACACACAGGATCTCAGACAGGCATGTACTTAGACATACAGGACCTCAGACAGGCATGTGTTTGGACACACAGGATCTCAGGCAGGCATGTGTTTGGACACACAGGACCTCAGACAGGCATGTGCTTAGACATACAGTCCCACAGGTCCTGTCTGACATCCTGTGTGTCTAAGCACATGTATGTCTGTGGTCCAGTATGTGGAAGCTCGTGTGTGTGATAACATTCTCCGTGCAGGTTCAGCCAGTTCTTCCACGGGCTGTGTGAGGGAGATTCCCACTGCCCCCGGCCCAAAGAGCTGCACGTAGCAGCCCGGGGGCTGCTAATGCCCAGGAGGCACAGTGTGTTTGACTGTGTGTACCAAAGCACAGGCTGGCACCCCTGGAGTGACCTGGTCTCACCCACTTCCCTGCCTGACAGCACCACGGTGAGAGATTAACCAATAAGTGTTTACTTCAGTGCGGGTCCCCCTCAAAAAGAAAAACTGAGAACACCTGAATTTTGAGTGGCCATCCAGAAAAGCTACCTCCAACGCAAATTGAAAATTACTTTATAGTTCTAACAATTTACAACGTAGTTCTCTAGAATCGGTTATTAGAACATTAGACAAGTCCCCAGATACTGGAATACCTCGGTTGAATTTTTGCATGGAAAAAATGGTTTATTAAAAGGTTAACATCATGTTCTCAGGAAACATCTGAGTATCAGAAATTGCCTCAGTTGGATTCACTAATTATGTTAATGCCTCTGTGGTATTGTAGCTCATTCATGTAGTTTTATTTTGTTAATCATTGATTCCCAATGTAATACTCATCTGATATGCTGCTGAGAAATCAGTTCATTGCTTCAGGAACAAACCCAGACTGGTCTAGAGATAGGAGTAGCCTGTCTTCTCTTTGAGGGGGTGTCCCACAGGGATTTGTTTTTGGTCCTTTCTTGTTTTCTTATTTAATTATCCATTTGTCCTATCAAACAGTATATTTCTATTTATATGCTGGTGATGTGATGCTGTAGGAAATATCTGAGTCCATATTTTGCTTATTAGTAGTCAACCACTTTTGTGCCCAGAGGATTTTTTTTTTGAGGAATTCATAATTAAAATTAACTCAGAATTAATCTGCAGTTCTTCAACTCTGGTATGGTCTCCCTTAAGTTTCTGCCTTTTTGTGGTCATTAAAATATGTGTTTGTTTCTTCCCGATGATCGTTACCACTGAAAAGATGGACAACAGGCTCACTCGTCTTCTGGTAAGAAATATTTATACACTTTGGCCTGAGCTGAAACTCTCCTCGACTGAATTTTTCCAATAAATTATAAAATTACACCACATGTAAGGATGGTGTCAAATAGTTTTTGTTTAGATTTTAAAAATACTAATTTAGAAAACAAAACCTTTTGGAAGCAGCACTTCTCTGGTAGTCTGATGTGCTCAGATCTCAGAAGCTAACCAAGGCTGGTTCTCATCAGTACTGGAAAAAGAAAACCATATTGCTACTGTAACTGGTGTTGGTGGACCAGCAAGTGGCACTCTTTGGATGTGCTGACACTATGACATTGGGTCCTGACTGCTATGACATTTAGTATCTGAGCAGTGTTCACAAAACTAGAGGTGTTAGCCCCTGTATACTGGCTAAATTCCACTTTGGGCTGTTAACAGTAGTGTCCTAACCGAATTCCATGCAGGACTTCCTAATTCTTGCCCTTAATTGCATTGGTAAAGCAGTTTCTCACTTCTGATATGCTGATATGTAGTGGGGCTGCTGGTGCATATTGACTGCTGTGTGTCAAACAGGTGGTTCTGCATTTCAGTAGTAGATGAAGTGGCTCCCCTCTTATTTGTTAAGTGCGCTGGGATGCTTAGCGCTGATAACTCACTATCCAAATGCAACTAATTAATATTGTCTTTTTGGCTTTGCTAGGTTTTCTACTCAGACTCAAGGCAGATTTATTACCTTATTTTTATGTGGGCCTGCACACTGCAACTGAGACTTTTTTTTTATCTCTAAGCGGTTTGCTTTTCTTAACTCAGCCTTGCGTTTCATGTGTTCTGTGTTCTGCGGCTCGCTGCCCCCTGCCCCCTGTCAGCTGAGAGACACGGTGGTGGTCACCCCACAGACAGAGATACAGAGGTTCTTCCTGGAGCGTCTCGTTCTGCGGGGGTCCACCCTGCTGCTGGTGGGCCCCCCCGGTGCGGGCAAGACCCACACCGCTCGTGGCTTCCTGCACCAGCTGCCTCCAAGCACCCACCATGCCTGGCACCTCACCCTCTGTTCCCAGACCACCGCCCAGCGCGCTCAGGACATGCTGCTGATGGGGCTGGAGAGGTACATGAACACTGGGCCCACTTTCACACATGCTCTGCCAATGCTGGGCAACACTGCCCAACCCTCAACAGAGGACATCTTCTGTATAAACATGTCCTCTAGACGGTTACACTGCGGGGTTAGAGTGGGTCAGTCCTGGGGGGTTAAACAGTTCTGTGGTGCCTTCCATTTACATTTTTAAGGGATAAAAGATGATCCAATTGCCTAGAGATCAGGAAAAAGCAAGGAATGAAGATCTGTAATTCAGCTATAAAAGCCTAACTTTGCTTGTGTAGTTTGCATGAGCTAATAAAGATAATGTATGATTATAGGCTTCTCATTTTACTTTTTTACTAATTTGCTACAAAGATCATCTCTGTGGTGTTTTTGGTATTTGGTATAGTGTTATAGGCATTGCTTACTTTGCTTCATGCTAGAGGTAGTGTAGACATGTTTCCACCTCAAAACATGGCTGACAGGTTGTTTCTTCTTTGAGTAAAGAGGACGCTTAGCAAAGTCTAACCGAATGACTAAAACAAAACCTGAATGGCTTCAGTAATATAGGCACCACTACAGAAACGTCTAATGGCACAGCTAACCGAAATGTCGGAGAGTGTAGCACTGAGATGTATTGGTCTATAATCTCATCTTCTTACAGTATGTGTACTGAGTTTCAGCCTACCTCCCTCTCCCACCTGTCTGTCTTTCACACCGTCTCTGTCTCAGGGTCAGAAAAGGTGTTTATGGCGCCCCCCCTGGGAAACAGATGGTAGTGTTTGTAGATGACCTCAGCCTGCCAGCTACAGAGCCTGCAGGGGCCCAGTCTGCCCTTGAGCTGCTGAGACAGCTGCTGGAGCATCGGTTCTGTTTCCACAGGTCAGCCGCGATCAAATTACTGCTTCCACAGCTCATTCTCTGTCTCCTGTGTTGCTTCCTGCAGTCTACGTCCGTTTTCTGTGCTGCTTCCTGAGGCCAGCACTACTAATTCTACAGGTCATTCTATATCTCCAGTGCTGAAGCACTTATTCCATCGGTTAGCCTTGTTATACGCGTCATGACAGCTCATCGTGATACGTGTGCAGCGCTGTCACTGGCTGTATGTACTGTATAGTTAGGCCTATACCATGGCTGGCTGTTCCTATAGTAAAGCCCACATTTGTGATTGGTTGTCTTGGCAGTAAGGACGGCAGTAGGCTGCAGCTCCAGGACACCGTGTTCCTGTCTGCAATGACGCCCCCCAGTGGCAGGAGGCAGGCAGTGTGCCCCCGGCTGCTCAGGCACTTTGCCGTCCTCTCCATTGACGCCCTGACCGGCGACACGCTGAAATCGATCTTCCTGCCGCTGATGGAGCGCCACTTCGGGCGTGGATTTGAGACGTCACTGCGCCGCTATGCAAGGGTGAGTCCCATCCACATTCCGAAAACCTCCAAGTCTTGTCTGTCCCTCCCCGTTCTCCTAACTCGCAGAGTCCTCTTCCTCCCTCAACATCAATAGACTCCTTAGTCCCATTATGCGGTAGTTAGTCCCATTATGTCCAATTGATCATCATTGCAGCCTGTTTTCAATCTTCCATTACCGACTGATTGCATATCAGCTGTTACTGTTAATGTCCATGATCGTGATCCATGATGTTATATCCATGATCACCTCTGCAGTTTCCTCATCTTATACATCTGACACTTAGAGTTTTGTCACTCGACCTCTGTGTGCAGAAGGTGATGTTTTTGATGTGTCTGCGTCTGTGCAAAGGAGGGAGGGCTCTGACCCTTTCTCGTTGTGTTGTGATGACCATCAGATCCTGGTCTGGGCCACAGCAGAGGTGTATGCCCAGACTGTGGTGACCTTCCTGCCCACGCCCTCCAAGTCCCATTACGCCTTCAACCCGAGGGACGTCTCTCGAGTCATCCAGGTGAGGCGCAGCCGCAGCTACCCGAAGCCCCACAAGACCTACTGTCACAGATATCCTATGGGAGGTCCCGTAAGACGTTAAACCTGCCACCGACTATTTCTGTTAGTGCTGCTTTTTTAGGAAAGTTGTCTCCCAATTGATTGTTCAGACCTTGGATTGCTAGCTTTGTAATACTCTATTGGATAGCTGAAACGTCTCTAGCTTGGCAGGCTTTTATTCACCATTTATTTGTGTTATTTTTCCCTCTGCTCCTACCATATTCAGTACCCCCATCTACTGTCGCCTCTCATTATGCATACCGTATCTTCTGTATTTTTGTTGTAGTTGTTGTCGTTCTGTAAAGCACTTTGAGAAGCCATCTTTAAAGGTGCTATATAAAATGAAGTTTATTTGATTATTATTGTTACTACCACCACCATCCCAGGTATTGCACCCTTTCACCCCGAGCTGTCTGTCCCTGTCTCCGCGGCTCCTCTCTCAGGGCCTGGCTCTCCTGAGGGGGGACGTGGTGCCCGCAGGTGCGGAGGGAGCCAGGAAGCTGATGAGGCTGTGGGTCCATGAGGTGTGGCGCGTCTTCGCCGACAGGCTCCAGGACAGCAAGGACAGGCGGCGCTTCTACAGCATTGTCCAGGTCTCCCGCCAGGACCGCCGATTCAATCGCGCGCGGTCCCCACTCCGCCAATTCAGCGGCAATCGAAACCACTCTAAATTCAGTTAAAATTTCCCCTTTGACTACGTTTTTATGGGAACAAGTAACACGTTTATTCCATGCTGAAAAGAGAAGAAAGAAAACACAACGTTTCAGCCGTGGAGCCTTCTTCAGGTGTGTGGAGCCTTCTTCAGGTGTGAGGCTCCACGGCTCCACGGCCGAAACGTTGTGTTTCCTTTCTTTTTTCAGCATGGAATAAACCTATTGCTTGTTCCTTTGCAGCCTATGCATGCTGACGCAGCTACCCACCTGAACTACTACGTTTTTATAGATGTGTGTACTGAGAACTACATGTTGCCACATACTATAGCATTTCCTCAAATAATGCTGTCTTACATAATTTCTGCTATTTAACTACGTTTACTTTTGATTTCTACAGTAAATGAAACCATGACTGATGCATTTGTTTTATCGCAGCACATAGAGGGCTGTGCGAAAAACATGTTCATGAAATACTATCAAAGTAGAAGACAGTAAATGGCTCATGAGTGATTGACATAAAATTCAATTTACAAAACATTTTCCAGGACTAAACTCTTGTTTAAGGTGCGGACTGGCTCTATTTGGGCTGTGCTTCCTCAGATGGACATTCACAAGCCTGCTTCAGCCTTACAGCTGAAGACAATCAGCCAGAATGTGTAATATAATTAAAAGCACCATCTGCAAGATCTGAGAAGAATTAGTTTCAGCTGGTGAGAGGGAAGTTTTCTTTATTGGTACTAAGTAGTTGCAAAATGGTTTTAAAAAAAGAATTAAAAATAGAAATATTAATTCTGATTTGATTATAGGAATAAACCTGACCACTAAAACACAGAAAAAGGATTGCATAAAATTCCCCAAAAGTCCTCCTAATACACAAACTTCAATTAACTATTTCATGCAGATGTGATGGGTGCAGCTGTATTCTGCCCCTGCTAAGATTTGATCTTGGTCACATGTGAGGTCAAAGACACACAGAGCCACTCACTAGACAGCAGTGAACTGTACTGTACCAGAAGACCACTTCTGGAGTGAACAGCAGTGAACTGTACTGTACCAGAAGACAATTCTACACTGTCAAGGAGATGATGTCACCACTTGGAACAGGCTCTTGTACAATGAGCTTTGTTTTGCAGATATCATATTGAGGGTCAGGTGTGTCACAAAACCTCAGTTACTGCCTACTGTATGCACCACAACATACAGCAGTGATGCCACAGTTAGAAACATAAACATTTGCAGTATATGTAGTGAGAGGAAATGTTAGAAAAGCCACAATATGCTTGTTTAATTATCTGTTTTGGCACTTTCATAATTAATCATAATAATTAACTACATGTATGTATTGCTTCTAACCTCAGAGGATCACAAAGCACTTTAGATACTGGAAGTGCCCAAAGTGCCCAATAAATGTATTTTCAAGGTTGGTACAGTAGGTCAGTCCCACTTTTGAGCGCAATGGGAATTTGTACTTCGGTGTCAATGAAGCATTAAGTACCACAAGGAAGAGTGTACTGGTAGATGGCAGACTCCTGTCACTGTCCCCTGAAGTTCCCTGGAGGCAGGAACATGCACGGTAAATCACAGTCTCACCATAGCGGGGGAGCATGGCTTCTTCAAGCTGGAGGCTCCAGATCATCTTGGAGATCAGCCAGTACCTGATTTGTGCCAGATCTGGCCTTCACATACTTGGAAGAGGGGAGGGACATATAAAAAGCCCATCCATTTCTCATTCTAGGACTCAGTCCATGTTGCTGAAGATTCCCTCCTTCTTGTTAAATTTACAGTGGTCCTGTTGAGGGGAAGTTGTGCTGATTGCTCCTGTTGAAGACGTGTTTTCCAAAGTTCCTAACATACTGGTTAAATTTTAAATTGGTTGAAGTTATCGGCAGCTTTGGACTGTATGTCTCTGTAACATGAGGGACGTCACGTGTGCACAAGCACCACACCAAACGTTCACCGAGGGTTTGATGGCAAACACAGGTTACACTCCTTAAAACCTCCCAGATATCAACGATATTTATCATTAAGTTCTTGTCACCTGACACCTGTGACTGGGTTGCGACAGGTTCATGGACAGCAGAGCTTCTTGGAGCGTCTATATCTGACCCCAGGCACAGCGACAGACTCACCAGCGCACTGACAGGCTGTGCTCGTGTGTGTGTTCCAGGGAGTGGTGCGCACTCAGTTCAAGGAGAAGACGTCCTCGCTGTTTGGTCACCTGGCCTGCGGCAGGGAGGTGTGCGAGGAGGACCTCCGGGGCCTCTTCTTTGGAGATTATCTGCCATCTCAAGGGGAGGGAGGGGCTCCCCGTTACTATGATGAAATCACAGACACCCAGAGACTGCAGCAGGTAGGTCCCACTTGCTGCTGAAGGCTATCAACAGAGTACAGTATGTCGGCAGATGGGTTTTGGATTCTTTTTACTCCCTCTTATATTTTGAAAATCTAAAGGCGTGAATGTAGCAAGAGACATCCTCGCCGTCAGGTTTGCCCAGTTTTTGTTTTTTGTAACATGCAGCTGAAATGCTGTTCAAAATAATCGGTGTAAAGGTTAGGATTGCGATTCCCACTAAAATGTTGGCTAAATTTATGATTCCGGTTGTTTTTAACACAAAAATTGTAGAGTTTAGCATATAGAAAGTTTTTTTTTGCAAACATCCGATTTTCTTCCAATTTTGATTTGTTAGATGCAAAAACAAACTCATGATATTACTACGGAGCGCTTGCGCCGTCATGTCACGACGGCAGAGTGTCTTTCGGGAAGTGGCTTCTAAATGCGCGTTGTTTGCGAAATAGCGTCTGCAGTTACGGTACTCGGTACTCCCGGCTCACTCTGTCTCGATCTTTCATCAGCATTGCATCCGATTACGCAATTGGTATCAGCATTTGTATCTGCAATGCAACTGAACGGTTTGTCGTCTGTACGTGGAGTCATTTTTACGTTCTAGTGATAAGCGTAACGTGTCAGAATCAGTTTTAATTTAGCAATTTCAAATGAACTCAGATACTGATCAGTATGGATAAGTGGCCTGAGAACAGGGAGACAAGGTGATGTCTGAGAAGGGGATCGGTCTCTCCCCTTCGTCCCGCTCGTAGCTGACCCAACGCTTTTGTCCGATGTGAGGTTCATGGTCAGTAAAGAAATACTTAAGGTGGCCTGTGGGTGACAAAAGTTTGATAACCACTGTCCTAGAGCAACTCCATGTGAACTCCATGTGCTGCCTCTACATACAGTATCAGTGGGAAGGAGAGCAGAGTTAAGAAACCAGTTCACAGATGGGGATTATAAGGAGGCCATGATTGGTAAAGGCAGGGAGAAATTTGACCAGGACACCGGGGTTACACCCCTACTCTTTTTGAGAAACACCCTGGGATTTTTAATGACCACAGAGAATCAGGACCTCGGTTTTACGTGTCATCTGAAGGACGGCGCCTTTTCACAGCCTAGTGTCCCCATCACTGTAATGGGGCATTAGGACCTGCACAGACCGTGGGGTGAGCGCCCCCTACTGGCCCCCACTAACACTTTTTTTTTTCCCAGCAGCAACCTTAGCTTTTCCCAGGAGGTCTCCCATCCAGGCTCAAACCTGCTGAGCTTCAGTGGGCTGCCAGGTGGGAGCTGCAAGGTGACATGGCTGGCATTAATCTTGAACCTTTCATTAAAAGCAAACAACCTGCCATGTTGACTCTCTGTTGAGTCGACCCATGGCCTGACTGAGCTGTCTCCCACTTCAGCCACAGGGCCTCACCTGACCGCTCAGGGACACTACTGGTGACTGGGCTCGCCGGATTTTCCCACTGGGGCATTGACTACAAGGGGCTGACAACAGGAATGACAGACGGACAGCAGACACATGTAAAAGAAGATTCAAAATGCTACCGGTGCAGATTAATCTCAACCCATCCCCTGAAACCACCCTGACGCTGGGGTTTCACGAAGAAGTACTTAGTACGCCACTCCTGTGCCATTCACTACCTTGTCTCCCTGCTCACCGTGGAAAACTGAAATGATTGTTTTCGATCGAACTTAATTTGGCAAAACAAGATAAGCATTATGTTGGTCTTGAAGGCAAATATGGAGTCAATGTTTGGTCTAGAGAAAAAATGCTCTGAAAATCGTGGTTTTAACACTCCCTGTTAAACATCCTGTGTCCGTGAAACACAAAATGTGAAAAAAAGCACCATGACTGAATTTCTTGACTTATTCCCATGTCCTGTTTTGCCCTTGGCCATTCCACAGCTCTGCAGGTCACTCCATCAGGGAAGGTACAGCTGCACTCACAGTGAGACATCAGCCACACTCCCTGCTACACTGCAATAATACCGCAACACACTGGTCACAGACACCTCACCACAGCCACACGTCTGAACCTCAGAAACCAGCTGGGGACAGGAACACCTTCACATCTTGGTGGGGACAGAAGACCCCCCCCCACCCCCTCTAGTTTAGAAGAGGACCACCCCATTAAAAAACCATATCTGCAAATACCAACCTTGTGTTCTGTACAATGTGACTCAGAAAACACAAAACACACGATGAAGAAGACAAACACTTTCAAGCCCCCGGAGACCTGAACATCTGGGGTGTGGGTGCCACCCCTGGAAACAAAACGCCAATTCCATTCAATTACAGCTGAAACACTTACATGTCATGATGTAATCCAGCAGTAAAATTATCATACATATCATATATCATATCATTTTCATTCCATTATACCACAATGCAAATTGAGTCAGTGTCAGTCCAACTATTGAAGTTTTAGTAGCATTTGAAAGGAATATTTTTTGGTTCACCTCTTAAACAGTAGTTTACCTTTTCAGATACTGGCGTTACTGTTATGCCAGAGGTTAGAATAGGTGTTATTACCAGCTGTCTGGAGAGAGGACCGTTCTGTTAGTAAAGCAGGGCACTTTGGACAGAGGTTTCATTCAGATGATGCCATATTAAGTTATAGACTGCCATCTGCTGTTTGTAAAAAGAAACACTCTCTTTTAAACTACTAAAACCCTTGTAATCCCCTAATGTTATATGATCAGATCACCCATTGTCAGGCTTTTTAGGGGTTCATTCTGAAAATGGAAATGTTCATTTACAGGCTTTAACATAGATAATAATTGTATTGTTTTGTTGCTTTTACAGATAAATTCAATGTGTTTATCTGAATCAGTTTGCCAGAATAAAACACTTTAAAGAATAGCGTACAATATAGGTACTGTATTTCTTTCTGGAACACTACACTTTGACTAATTGGACTGGAATTAAAGGGTGTTATCTAAAGCGTCTAGAATAATATCAATAAACTTTACTTACTTGGCAGGATCTCCCAAATGATTTAATCTGATTTAGTTGTTTTCTAAAACTGTGCATCCTGTAGGCCAATTTTAAGCAATTTTGACATTTGTAAAACACTTAGAAATTCAGGAACAGACCAAACATGCGACCCTGATAAGACCAATAGTTGACAAAAAGAACAAAACTCTTTATCTTGGTCTGTCTATAGATCTGGACTCTGTTGCTGTCAATTGCCAATTGCTTGTTTTTTCTATTGGGAATGCAATTTTTAGAAACGTCAGCATAATTAGATTGGTTGCACCTGCACTAGAAGTCACAAGATCATATCCTGAGATGTATTTGGTATTAAATACTGGAAGGCTGAAGGGACAGACCTTTTTTTAGTCTTGAACAGAAAAGATCACATGGGGACCTGATATAAGATTTCAAAATAAATTCCGGCTTTTTTCAAGAAAGAGTTGGATACGATACCCTGTTCAATTATCTACTAACAACCAATTGAGCAATGTGCACCAAATGGCCTCCTGTCGTTTAGAACTGTTCTTACAGTCAATTCACAAAGACCAAGCTGTTTTCCCCTCTGAGGTGACCTGTTTACATTTAGATACTGATTTGTCCAAGAAACCTCTGGAATGGAAATTCTTGGAAAATGACCATATCAAATTAAACCATTCGGGGAGCCTGAGAAGAAGGAAAGAGTATACTGTATATTGTTGGGCTATAAGGTTATAGTACACTGTTAGTCTTGTATAAGCACTCTTGAGTATCACTTCTGCACTGTCCATTTCCAATATCATACTGAAAATGAGAGCTCATGATACAGGTGTGGCCTCATTGTGATCGCATTTCAAAGTGAAATCACAGGGAAGCACGATGCAAGTGAGATGAAGTGTTCCAACATGCAGAGTGCATGTCAGATAAGTGTAAGAATACATCTGCTGATGCACTGTGCTCTGCACCATCATGACTGTCTGTGTCATCCCCTGAGCAGGCCATGCAGAGCTATCTGCAGGAGTACAACGCCGGGTCCAAGACCCCTCTGGACCTGGTGCTGTTCCAGTTCGCTGTCGAGCACATCTCCAGGCTGGCCAGAGTCTTCGCGCTGCCAGGGGAACATGCCCTGCTCATTGGTGAGCCACACAGAATTCAGTCCCATGGATTGTGAAGTGCTAAAATCTTCCAGTGCTCACGGTGTTTCTGTGGGCTGGCTGGGTGGCTAGTCTTGCATGTATGTTTGTAAAGAGCAATCTACAGTAGTTGTATTGATGAGAGTTTCTCAGAAATGTCCCTGCAGATGAACAGCTTATTGATTTATACTTTTGACTTAGTTTCTAGCCGACTAGATACAGGAAAGGGGGAAGGCAGTGAAAGAAGGACATGGGTAGAGTTCGAGGAAGGGCCAGTGACCAGAAGAGCGCTGATTTCTGTACTGGACAATTGCTTTTAAAGCCATAGCCGGGACCTCTATGTGTGGGCAGGGCGGCAGTGCAGTGGTTAGCATTTCTGCTTCACAGTGATGGGCCCAAGGGTTCAATTCCTGGGTGCTAGTTTCATGAAGCAAATGTCTTACCCACATTTGTACGTGTTTCCTCCCGCAGTCTAAAGACATACTGGTAGGTTAATTAGCTTCTGGGAAAACTGACCCTGGTGTGAGTGTGTGGATGCTTGTGTCTGTGTGTGCTACGCGATGGACTGGCATCCTATCCAGGGTGTATCCCGCTTTGTACCCATTGCTTGCTGGGACAGGCTTCAGATCTGCTGCAACCCTGTATTGAGTAAAGAGGCTAAAAAATGGATGGAGGGACTTCTAAGTGTTAGTTGTTGGGGACTGGCTAATATTTCTACATCTTTCTTCCTCTGCTTCTCCTTCTGTCTCTTCCTCAGGCATGGGAGGTAGTGGGCGGCACTCTGCCACGCGATTGGCTGCCTACATGTCAGGCGTGGAGGTCTTCCAGGTCAAAGTTCAGCGGTCGTACTCGCTATCTGATTGGCATGAGGACCTGAGACGCCTGCTGAGGGGGCCGGGCCTACAGGGGACCCCCACTGCCTTCCTGTTCTCAGACCACCAGATCAAGGTCAGTCTGTGGCTCCGCAGCACCTGGCCCAAGAGAGAGAGGGACAGAGAGGGAGCAAGACGCCGAGAGAGTGAGACACTGAGATGCACAAAGAGAACGGGAGAGGAAAGGTTAAGGTTAGGTGTGTCGAAAATCCACACTCTCAGTCAGTTCGTTTGTGAGAAAGGCGCAGTGAGTTTAGTATGTATGCACACAGGAATTGATCAGCCACAGGATCCCTAGTCAATTCAAAGTTTAAGCTGGGACTTTCCCATTTATATCATCAAGCAGTTACACAAAAAACAAGCACAGAGGAGGAAGCGTTTCCTGAGGAGTGATACTACTCCAAGGGAGCGGTTAACATATTTGTGCAATAAAGCATTAAGTAAAGATATCGCAGAACAAAGACCGCTCATTTACAACTCCAGATATCCACTCCGCACTAGTCCTTGAACATTATTTTTAAGTCCGGCTCAGTTTAGCTCCGTAAATCTTATATGACAACTTCTGTTACTCCTCAGGCATTTTTTCCCACCCGACCTCCAATACGGTCTTAACCCTTTCCTTCAGGTGTGTGGCTGAGGTTAGGGATAAAGTCAATTCTAGTGATTGAGTTAGTAGTAATAGGGAAGGGGATAGGCTTAGGGTTTCAGATGAGGGTTAAGGTTAAGGCTAGTATTAAGATTTGCATTGCTAGATATAATTTTGATGCTAAAGCACTTTGAGGACTAAAGAGCAGGACAGTGCTCACTAAAACGATGGGCCAAGTATGGTGAACACGTATGTAATCAACCTGTTTAGTTTGGAATTTGTTTGACTATGAACTATTCAGTTTAGCAAAATGTGCATACATCATTTGTAACTGAGCAAAATGTGCAGGGTCTTTGGAAGGGCGTGAATTCTTTTGCAAGGTACTGTATATTATTTTTAGAAGAAATGAAGAGATTGATTGGTTCATTAATTGATCTGTGTGTGCTGCAGGATGAGTCTTTCCTGGAAGAGCTCAGTCTGATCCTGAGCAGTGGGGAGATCCCTGGGCTGTTTGACAATGAGGAGAGACTGAACATCATCCACAAGGTGAGACCACACTCTCTCTGTCTCTCCCTCAGTCTCTCTTACTTGAGCTTCCACCCGTCCAACATCAGAAGGCTGTTTATACCTGACAAAGGTCAGAGCAACCCAGAGCTTATCCCAGAAGCAGAAGATTTGGGTCAGGACCACATCCTGGATGGAACTCCAGTCCATCACCGGGCGAACACCCAAGGACAATTTAGAGACATCAATGAACATAGCCAGAATGTCTTTGGAGGGTTAGAGGAACCCAGACAAAAAACATGTGAACATGTGGGGAATATGCATACTCCATACAAAAGGCTGTGTGGAGCAAAAAAACTCTGAGTGCTAGCCATGACTCTTTCTGTTCAAATCTCTCTTCCTTTGTAATTGACTTTCAAATTCAAATCTGCTTTCATTAGAAGTCATGAGTGTGAGACAGAGAACTATGGCCCGCACTCTTCTGCAGACTTGAATCCAGGCTCCTCATAGTCTTCTCTGTTCAAACTGGAACAATTCTGTTCAATTAACCTGTCAGAGTAGTACAGCTGTCAAAAATCAAGGAGTAATTTGCTCGGGTGGCAATTCAAACAGACAAGTCAATTGAGATTGAATTCTCATTTTGAATAATGACGTGGAGATCCAGTCATGCAGCTGGGCAATAGCTGTAGCAACCTGAGTAAAGAACAGCCTCAGGGATTTGAATGCAAGAGTCTGGAGCCCTCACCTCTGTTCCACACTGCCTCTCAGGAGGTGTCACGGATGTCGGAAAGGACGAACCGTGGAATGGCAGGACAGCGAAAATAGACCCTATGCGTAGAGGCGAGATGGGGGTTAGCCCAGGCTCAGCTGTTCAGGAAATGCCGTATAGAAACCTATGCCCCCAGGTAGCGGACGTGGGGCGACCTGGTGCTAGGCGGGTCTCAGGACATCTGAACCTCAATGCTGAGTGAGGAGCAGAGCAGAAGCAAGAAGTAAATAGGCTACACAACAAGACACACCAGAAAGACATGAATAATCACAGGGAACTAGGAACAGGAGAGAAGTAGAGTGTCCTCTAGTTGTACTGGGCGTGACAGGAGGGTGTGAAGCATCACTTGGGAGACCCTGGTCACAGTCACCTAACCCACTGACGTAACCCAGGATCAAAGTACTGATGACTGAAGACTGGGCTCAGACTGCACTCTGGACATATGTCTTTTTCCTTACACATTGAATGTATTTTTATGACTTCTTTACTTTGTTTCTCTCAAAGTGTCTCTCTCTTCACCTCGTCTGAATTCTACTTGCTGTTCTCTCTCATACTTTCATTCAACCTATTAAGCAATTTTCAGTTTTCTTTCTGATGAAGTGGGTTATGGGAAGGCTCTAATTTCTAAAGCAATACAATAGACGGTGCAGCCGATTCCACAGCATTATTGTACTGAGATTTTTAATGCATATTTTAGAAATACATCTTCAACTTTGACCCAGTGCTGTTATAACGCAACTATGCTTCCCTCTCTTAATCAGATGCAGCAGCTCTCTTCCACTCAGGGACAGTCCCCAGCCTCTCTATACACCACGTTTGTGCAGCGTATTCGCTCTCTCCTCACTGTGGTCCTGGCCTTCAGTCCCAGTGGCTCAACCCTGCGAGACCGTCTGCGTCGAGCCCCGGCCCTCCTCAACTGCTGCACCATTGACTACTTCCAGGTTACAGTGAACCTCTCGATCCCGCTCGCTGCTGTTCTTCTGGACCCGTGTCTAATCTCTGAGCTCAATTCCGCTCTCTTCCTTGAACCGTGATCCTCTAAACGTCTGTTTCCATCTCTGTCTCACTACTCTCCTCATCCTCTGTCCTTCTTTACCCTCTCTGATCTCTCTTCCCAGGCCTGGCCAGACGACGCCCTGCAGAAGGTGGCATGTCACTTCCTGGATGATGTGGAGCTCTCGCAGGAAGTGCGGGCAGGAGCAGTCTTCCTGTGTAAATACATCCACCAGAGTGTTGCTGCTCTGTCTGAGAGGTGACGATCGCCAATAATCGCTACTGATCAGTGTGTTTGTCAGTGCGGTCCGGCACAGCGGGTCAATCAGTGCGCTCAGACTTGTCCCACGACAGTTAGGTATGTGTTTGGTCAGTGTGTGGAATTTTGTGTCCATTAGTAACAGTAAGATAATAATTGTTTTCCCGCTGTAAATCTTTTACCATTGCTTAATATCAAGTCCGACACATTTCACTAGAGAAAAGTCCAATTCTCAAGCAAATCAAACCGCAGGGAGCTGTTGAATCACATGTGTGTCTGCACTGATTGACAGCCCATCTGACTGTCGCCTTGAGCCGAATATTGCATAGCAATGGACAGACAGAATAGTCCTCTGTGGTGCACAGGCAGGCATAACCAACTGTAGACCAGATTATCAGGTATGATGTTTTAGGACTCTGTTTTGTTCCATTTCAAAGGTGAAATACAATGCCCATCAACCATAGTTCTTTGGTTAGTTGCTTGGTGCTCTTTGTAGGTTTTATGCCTCCCTGCAAAGGAGAACCTATGTGACTCCCAATTCCTACCTGGAGCTGCTGAAGACCTTTCGGAGCCTCCTGGAGAGACAGCGTCTGGAGCTGCTGACCGACAGAGAGCGCTACCTCACGGGGCTGGAGAGACTGGACCTCGCCTCGACACAGGTAACCCGTGCAGCTCTGCCTCACACTGTCCGACTGACTCACTCAGCCTCACTGCCAGGCCAAAATCCATACCTGTATATATCTGCACAGGTCAGTCCCTCCACCTCACTTACTTCCCCACCCGGAATCTCACTAGGCTAGAGGGTCAGGGAAGTCTGCACAGGTTAGTCTCTCACTTTTGTGCAAATTTCCAAAACTCCATTCTCAAAAGACTCTGGATCAGCTTGTTCATTTGGAGGTCTTAATTGAGCTAATTATGTAATGAATTAAAATGGCCCATGATCCGTTTGGAGTTCAGATTATTAAAATGATTTTCATGGGTTTAATAGATTCCCTTGCATAGATTATTAGTTAAATTAAGGGTGACTGCAGATGGATTGAAAGCCATTGGCAGTGTGTCCACCAAGGACTGAGCTTGCAATAGAACGATGGGAATTCAGTGGGTTGTAGTACCGGTGGTGTGACAGCAGGGGGCGCTGTGCGTTTTGCAGATCGCCGAGATGCAGCAGGAGCTGAAGGAGCTGGAGCCACTCTTGGTGCAGCGCAGCGCAGAGACCGAAGAGCTGCTGGGGGTTATCGCCAAAGAGACGCGTGAGGTTGAGGCCGTGAAAAGAGAAGTGGAGGCCGATGAGGCCACGGCCAACAGCGCAGCCCTGGAGGCTCAGAGCATCAAGGTACCGCCAAGGAGAAGAACGAAGTTACGTCAAAACTTTCCCTGGGGGTTGTGTTTTAACGTATTCCGATGCCAGATGCTTCCATGATGGAGTTATTTTGTAGATCTTTCCTACATAACCTAACACATCGAAAATCCATCTCCTCCTCCCTGACACCCACTCGCCTCCCCCCCTCTCTCCTGCAGGAGGAGTGCGAGCAGCAGCTGAGTGTGGCCCTGCCGGCCCTGGAGGCGGCGGTGGCAGCCCTGGACACGCTGAGGGGCAGTGACATCACGCTGGTCAAGACCATGCAGAACCCCCCAGCGGGCGTGCGCATCACCCTGGCAGCCGTGTGCGTGCTCAAGGTCAGGGCGGGCCTGGCTGGGACGCAGCCCAGGGGGTCAGACAGGAGAGCGGGTACCGCACAGTGGCTAGGAGTGGGCGTTAGAACAAGATGGGACCTGACGGAGAGGGCGCTGCCTCAGCACAGATATTGTGGAATCAATAGGTCCATTGCGCTTCTATGTGTGTTAATTAGAGAACAAAAACACATTAATTAGCTAATACATACGTGGCATCCCAATATCGTGGCCCAGCAGCCCACCCCTTCCACAAATCATAGGATTCCTGCAGGGATGCTGGTGAACCCAATCACCCTGCAGCTCCCACCTGGCAGCCCCACTGAAGCCCAGCAGGTGTGAGCCTGGTCAGTACCTGGATGGGAGAAAGCTAAGGTTGCTGCTGGATTAGGTGTTCATGGGGCCAGTAGGGGGCGCTCACCCTGCAGTCCTCATTCATCAGTGTCTGTGCTGTAGTGTTGACAACAACATAGAAAAAATTGTGAAATGCTGAGTTACGTAGCAGTAGGCAGTGGAACACATTACACTTCAGAGACAGAGGCTGGGTGGATCACCAGGTGATGGAAGTGAGGACTCAGATTAACAGAAACTGCCCTCCCGGCGTGTAGTGGGGCTGAGACAATGGGGAGTGCAGGCTAGAGGTTAGAGCTGAGACAGGGAGGCAGTTTGGACTAATGCTTAGGTCTGAGCAGCTGGGAAAGAGGTACAGCGGAGGGAGACAGGGGAGGCCAATGAAACTGAGAGCCCATTTCTTGACCTTCTGTATGGCAGGGCATCAAGCCAGAGAAGAGGGTGGACAGCGTGGGGAGGAGCACTGACGACTACTGGCCTGCCGCCAAGAAGATGCTGGGGGACATGAAGTTCCTAGAATCTCTAAAGGTACCACCTGTGAGAGCTGAGAATATATTCTGAGAAGTTAGAATATTTAAACAAAACATTTTGTGTTGAGAACAGGCCACTCAGAGATGGCTATTTTGCTAGGCACTGAGTATATGGTGTAAGGCCGTTTGCTGGTCTCCGTTTGAAAATTTGAGCAACTTCATGAATCTCCATTAGATTTCTCCTAGTTTGTTGTCTGGTTTGCTTCCTGTCCCAAAGCAAATAAGAAATGAAGACAATACGTGAGGCAGATCACATTAATGGGGCCTTCCTGATGACTGTGTGAGTAATAGAGACACAGGAGTGCAGGGGTAGCAGCTATTCCTGTAGAGTAGCATGAGAAGGGTTACGAGCAAGAGGGGTCCATCATGCATGTTTCATATTTAGTAGTCAATTGATCCAAGGATTTCACCCAGCTTTTTCTTGAAGGCAGGCAAGATATTGGCTTCAACAACATGGCTGAGTGGCTTGTTTCATACTCCCATAACCCTTTGGGTAACTAAGTGCCTCATGTTCTCAGTTTTAATGTACTTCCGCCTACAGTAGTTTCCACTGTTGTCTTTAGGTTCATGTTTCACTGTTGATTCCGAAGAGGATCAGCTGAGGATTTTGAAAATTGGTATCAGGTTCCTTCATAGTCTTCTATGTTCAACACTGACAGGGCTTGGCTCTACAATTGTTTTTAGCCTGTCAGTGTATGTGTTACATGTTGTGCATGACTGATTCTGGCCTGGACTGTTGTGACCCAGGACTTTGACAAGGACAACATCCCACCACGTGTGATGGCCCAGATCAGACGGGATTTCATCTCCAGTGAGGAGTTCCAGCCTGCAGCAATCCGAGCAGTGTCTTCTGCCTGTGAGGGGCTGTGCAGCTGGGTCAGGGCCATAGAGGTCTATGACAGAGTGGCCAAGGTAGGGCCTCTCTCCTTTTTCTCCACATGCAGTATAACTCAATTCAACTGGACTGATCAGTCCATTACTGTGTTTCTAAAGCACAACTGCGGACATCAATTAACTGCAATAAGTAATTAATAGCTGTGGTGTAATGAAAAAAAAATATGTATATAAAACAGACCAATCAAAAGGACTTTGAAGAAAACATTACCTCTGTTTACTGATTGGCTACAGTGGGGAAATCAAACTACAGATGAACCAATTAGCAAATATTCACATACAGTAAACAACACAGAACAGTAGACATAGACACTTATCAATATACTGCATCTTGCAAAAGTATTCACCCCTTGACAAACATGTCCCTATGCGCTGAATTACAATTCCAGTTTTGGTGAAAAGGGAATTTTGTGCTCCCAAATTAATTTAAGTGTGCCGTAACAAAATACTTATGCAATCAAAACATTTTATTTTCTGGGGAGGGGGGTTCATGGACGTTTAACGTCTTTCACAATAAATTTGATGAGGTTCTGATCAAAATATTCGCTTGAAAAAAAGTCTGCGTCAGTTGTAGTTCATCACAATGAGACATCATCTGAAGTGGTCTGTATATGTATCGTCTCAGATTGTGGCACCAAAGAGGGCCTGTCTGAGCGTGGCACAGACAGAGCTCGAAGAACAGCAGGCAAAACTGGCAGCCGCCAGATCGGAGCTCAGTGCCGTGACCGACAGACTGGCGGGGCTGCAGGAGAGACTGGCACGCCAGCTGCAGGAGAGAAGCCAGCTCCAGGACAGCATCACACACACCAGGCCAGTCAGGGGAGAGAGGAGGGGAGGGATTCAGAGGTGTCAGAAACACACCGTATTCCCCAGACACAACTGGAATCCTGCTGGTGTGTGGATGTGCCTGTTGAAACACACTGTATTCCCCAGATACAGCTGGGATCCTGGTAGTGTGTGGATGTGCCTGTTAGAAACACACCGTATTCCCCAGACACAGCTGGAATCCTGCTGGTGTGTGGATGTGCCTGTTAGAAACACACTGTATTCCCCAGACACAGCTGGAATCCTGCTGGTGTGTGGATGCGCCTGTTAGAAACACACCGTATTCCCCAGACACAGCTGGAATCCTGCTGGTGTGTGGATGTGCCTGTTGAAACACACTGTATTCCCCAGATACAGCTGAGATCCTGGTAGTGTGTGGATGTGCCTGTTAGAAACACACCGTATTCCCCAGACACAGCTGGAATCCTGCTGGTGTGTGGATGTGCCTGTTAGAAACACACTGTATTCCCCAGACACAGCTGGAATCCTGCTTGTGTGTGGATGTGCCTGTTAGAAACACACCGTATTCCCCAGACACAGCTGGAATCCTGCTGGTGTGTGGATGTGCCTGTTAGAAACACACTGTATTCCCAGACACAGCTGGAATCCTGCTGGTGTGTGGATGTGCCTGTTAGAAACACACCGTATTCCCCAGACACAGCTGGAATCCTGCTGGTGTGTGTGGACGTATCTGTTTAAAACACACTGTATTCCTAAAAAGTACTGTGAATCCTGCTGTTGTGTGGATCTGCCTGTTAACAGTGCTCTGTATTCCCCAAATGCAGCTGGAATCCTGCTGGTGGGTCAATGGTCTCTGTGTTCTTCCAGGCTGAAGCTGCAGCGTGCGGAGAGGCTGATCAGCAGTCTCGGGGGGGAGAGGGAGCGCTGGCAGGAGGTGGCCAGTCGTCTTGGGGACTCGTACCAGAACATTGCAGGAGATGTGCTGCTGAGCGCTGGCATGGTGGCCTATCTGGGGCCCTTCACCCCCGCCTTCAGACAGGTGGGGGCCTCTCGCCCTTCCTTTCTCCTCCTCTTTCTCATTCCCACTCACTTTAGGCAGGCGGCACCCTGGAGTCCTGGAGTGGACACGGGAGGTCAACAGTCATTCAGTTTCTGGTCATTTAAATCCAAAGGCTATGGTGTGTGGATGTTGAGTAACATCCATAAATTGGTTTGATCAATCAATCAAATGGATACGTCATTCGTCCTCTTCTCCCCCGCTTCCCCGTTTCCTCTTCTCTGCCACCTCTTTCCCATTCCCACCTTCCCTGCTCCCTCTCCTCCTTGTCTCTCACTCAGGAGGTGTTGTCCGAATGGCAGTCCCAGTGCGTGCGTCAGCAAGTGCCAGTGTCGCCCCACTTTTCTTTGTCCTCTACCTTGGGTGACCCCCACACCATCCTAGAGTGGCAGCAGTGTGGCCTGCCTCGAGACACGTGAGTCCTTCAGTCCGCCTGAGCACTGTGCCTGTGTTACCCCGAAACAGAGGATCCCCCACAGTGAGCCTTTATTCTATAGGCTACAGCATTAACAAGACCTACACTAGGTCCTACAAGCTCATCACAACTGTTAGGGCCTTCCTCTTCTGGCTTCCTCTAAATTTTAGGTTTGGTTTTAAAATCCTTCACCTGATTTACGGCATCCTAAATAATCTATCTCCTTATTTACTTATTAAGCTCTTGGAATCTTTGTGAGATTCCAACCCTCTGTCTGTTTTTGAAACCTAAACTACATTATTTTTAATTTAATTGTATATAGCTTTTGTTCTGTGTTTATTGTGTTATTCTTTGTTATTTGTCCTCTATTCTAACCTAATTATATAATTCTTTGAGATGCCCTGACATGAAAGGTGCTATATAAAATATTTTTTTCTTCTTATGCTCCTTATGTTGGAGCTGTGGTAGTTCAGACTTGCTGGAAGTCTGGAAGGTCCTGGGTTCAATCCCAGGTAGGGGCAAGTGATGTAACTTGCTCTAATTCCTTCCAGATGGCTCCCAGGTCAAATCAGCCTGCTTTCCAAATGAGTACTGGGGCTAATAGACTGGCTGGAGCATGATGCTGACCACATCACCTCCACCTCCAGTGTTGGATGGTTGAGGAAAAATTGTGACCCTTGCCCCCCATTGGCTTTTATGGCCTAAAAAGGGACCTACCTACCTGCTCCTTTTGTCCTCGTGTCCTTTTCTCTCAGCATTTTCTTACTTTCTGCCCACACCATGGTGCCTGAGCCCCAGCCCCAGCTCTGTCTCACCCTGACCACCCCTCCCCCCCAGGTTCTCGGTGGATAACGCCCTGATCGTGCGTCACGCTGAGCGCTGGCCCCTGCTGCTGGACCCTGAGGGCCAGGCTGGGCTGTGGATCAAGACCATGGAGAGAGACAGCCAGCTTCAGGTCTGTCGGGCTGGAGAGAGGGGCTACCTCCGCACCCTAGGCAACTGCATACAGGTCAGTACAGCTATAGGCCAGTGTGGGTACCAGCTGGGCTTTACCATATTAAAGCTCATTCTCTGTTTCTGACTGTCTCTGACCGCAGCCCCCAGCTATCATCTGACTTTGTGTCTACCTGCTCTTGTTATTCAACTACCTACATTCTGTAAGTGCTTATCTGTACCTGCAGTATTGAAATACTGCACCCTGAAATTATTTACACTACAGTATATTTTTTGGAACACATCCCTTTGTCTATTTAAACTAATAATTCCAGTTATGTGATTAAGAAGTGGATTTTCCAACAACTTGCGCTGGTATAATTGAGAAGGTCCAGTACTTTCTTACCCCTGATTTCTATGAATGCACATTTATCTACAGTGCTTCTGATTGCACCTGTATATTACTGTATGTATTTCTGAAATTCATTTCGAGGATCTTATACTCAGTATCTGAGTATATGTCATTACTGCCTCCCTTAGCTGTCCATATGTCCACTGTTTCACAGATATACAGTATGCACGTGTTTCAGGGTTGGATAAGTGCCTGAGAGCCCCCTTTGATACTCATTCTCTTTCTGATCCCACTCTCTTCATTGAAATCAGTTTCACAATTTTTTTGTTAGTTCTGAATCAGTCGCTTAGTGAAACGTAGAACCTACAAGACGTCTTTGAGAATATTGCTATATCGAGTATCTATCTGGGCAGAAAATGGCTGCTGAAATTAAACGAAATAACCTTGCGTGTCATCTTGTCATCAGCCACAAGGGAAATTCATGCGCTTCGACATCATAATGACTGCAGGATGCTTGAGCGAGTTTTAACCCACACTTCCTCCTCCCCCACACTGTGGTCTTCTACCCCTCACCTCTGCCTCAGTTTGGGACTCCTGTCCTGTTGGAGGGGTTGGGAGAGGAGCTGGACCCTGTACTGGACCCCCTCATGCTGAAGCAGACATTCCAGCAGGCAGGGGTAGATTACCTGATCCTTGGGGATACCACCTTGCCCTACAGCCCCCACTTCAGACTCTACCTCACCACCCACCTGCCCAACCCACACTACCTGCCTGAGACCGCCGCCAAGGTAAGACACAACCCCACCTCTGCACCAGGTCCACCTACACCCACACCTCTCGGCTCCAGACGTCAACCGCTTACCTCTAGCTCCTAGATTTCAAACATCACCCCCTGGATCTGATCATTCAACCATTAACCCCTGCATCCTACAATTCAACCGCTTACCTATAGCTCTAAGATTTCAATCATCAATCCCTGGATCCAAGAATTCAACCATTTACTTCTAGCTCCAAGATTTCATCCATTACCCCTGGATCCAGTAATTCAACCCTTTGCTCTTTCTGTGGTCTATGACATAATTAGACCAAAGTGTTTGCTTAACTAGTCCAAATTACAAAGTTGGCGTGCTGTCGTCTGAGGCGTGCCCTAGGTTCTGAGAGTGTAGTTTTCTTCATAAACCATATACATAATTATAGCCTGACACTGCTGTCTGTAGTTGAAGCTCCACCTTGTCCACAGTGTGACCTTTCCCCTTTCAGGTGACCCTGGTGAACTTCATGGTGACCCCACGGGGCCTGCAGGAGCAGCTCCTGGGTATCTTGGCCGCCAAGGAGCGACCGGAGCTGGAGGAGACGCGGACACGTCTGTACCAGGAGGGCGCGACTCTCAGGTCAGTCGTAGCACGAGGAGTCAGATTTCAGCCAGCCGCAGTGCAAAGCACAAATACACAAGGGAGGAAGACAGTGTGGTCTCTCTGTCTTTCCCTTTATCGCTCGGTCTGTATTTCTTTCAGAGCAGTATGAAGCTATGGCCTTTCCTTTACTCCCAGACTGAAGCTGCGTTTCTTGTCCTCCCTCAGGAAGCAGCTGCAGGAGATAGAGGAGGAGGTGTTGCGAGTGCTCTCAGGCTGCCAGGGCAGCATCCTGGAGGACGAGAGTGCTCTCTCCGTCCTGGCCTCCAGTCGCTCTCTCGCTCGTGAAATTCTGGAGCGCCAGACAGTCACGGCAGCAACCGAGAAAGAAATCGAGGCCACATGGGATGAGTATCGGCCGGTGAGGAACACCAGACCCCCTCATTGCCCCCGCGCTAGCCTTGGTGTTAAGATCTACATACGCTAGGAAATATTTCAAGCAGGTACAGTAGCTGCGACAGCAGGCGTAGGCTGCAAAGGAACAAGTAATAGGGTTATTCCATGCTGAAAAGAGAAGAAAGGAAACACAATGTTTCGGCTGTGGAGCCTTCTTCGGGTGTGTGGAAATAATGCTGCTTATATTACTGAGGACATATTACCGCTTACACTCAGTAAGCAAGTAACCTAATAATAATGCAGCAGCAATTAAACAAAATAAGCCTTCTCCAAACTCAGTGATTCCTTGGTTACATGCCTTCCTGTGTCTCATGCTGTGTGCTTGTGGGCCTGCACATCCTGACCAGCCCCTCTGCCCTCTGCCCTCTGTGTGCAGGTGTCCAGCCAGTGCAGTCTGCTGTTCTTCGTGCTGTGGGACCTGGCCCGGGTGGAGCCCGCGTACCAATTCTCTCTGCGCTGGTTTCTCAGGCTCTACAGTGCCTCCATCTGTCAGAGTCAGAGGGCCACAGCCCTGCAGGAGAGGATAGAGCACCTCAACGCACACTTCACCTCCAGGTCAGAGCACACACTATGTCAAAACAATCACACGGCCAAAGCACTAGTTTACCCCCAGCACTGTGCAGTGAGAACAGATTTTCAATTACAGTGGAGACCAGTCTATACGGCAGGGCTAATGTTTACAATATTACTATACTGTTTACTAGAGCACTTTAAGTACCTTGCTTAAGGGTGCAATAGCAGTGACCCACCCAGGATTTGAACCCACAACCCCCTGATGCTGGGCCCTAAGCACTGCTCCAATTATCTACCTCAAACTCATGCTCCCCACACCAAATCGAACCCATGAGATGGGTTTACTCACCATTTTGCTAATGTGGTCTCAGCAGTACCATCCTAAATTGTGGTGAGCTCCAGATCACCTTTGGTGGTGAGCTCCTCTCTCTGCTTTCCCTTCCCTCATACCCCTGTGTCTCTCCCTGCAGTGTGTACGAGAGGGTGTGTCGCTCGCTGTTCGAGAGGCACAAGCTGCTCTTCTCCTTCCTGCTGTGTGTGGGTCTGCTGCGCGGCCAGGGGGAAGTCGACCAAGCCGAGTGGGGCTTTTTGCTAACCGGGGGCGTGACCCTACAGGCCCCGCCCTCAAACCCTGCCCCCGACTGGCTTCAAGAGCCATCCTGGAGAGAGCTGGTGTGCCTGTCTTCCCTGCCTGCCTTCACTGGACTCCAGGAACACTTTACTGCCAATGTAAGTAACACTCTTTATCTGTTTCAGATTTCAGACACACGAGTAAATGTTCAAACTGGGGTGAAGCAATCAGTGGAGTACTGCAGGGATCGGTACTTGGACCACTGCTGTTCCTAATCTTTATACTGTAAATGATCTAGATTTTAGTTAAGTAAATTAGGTAAGTAACTAGTTAGTTAAAGTTAGTAATCTAGTTAGGTTTGCAGGTGGTACCAAGCACTGTAGAGGCAGAAAATGACATTCAAAAGGACATAGATAAAATTGGAGGCTGAGCAAACACATGGCAGATGACATTTAATGTAGACAAGCTACATACGAGTAGGAAGATCATAAACTTTGCATATGAAATGGGAATCGCTGAATTCAAAGAAGCACCATGACGTGAACTTGAGGTTGAATGTGAGAGGAAGAGGAACCAGCCCTGAGTTCTGTGTTTCAGACGGAGGAGTGGAGGAGGCTGTACGATGCCACCCAGCCCAACCTGCAGCCTCTGCCCACGCCGTGGCAGGATGCCCTCTCCCCCTTCCAGAGACTGCTGGTGCTACGCTGTCTGCGGCCCGACAAGGTACAGCAGGGGCTTGTTTTTGTTGAGTGTTAGAAGTGGTTAAATTTTTAAGAAGACTCTCACTTGCTGCGAAGCTGGGGGGGGGTGGTGACAGCGATTTGTGATTTAGGTCCTCCATCTTAACTGTGCTAAACTGGACATCACCTCCTTATATGCTTCCCGAAGAGGCCTCTTTTCATCCGGTGGTTCTACCAGCGTAATATCCAATCAAGAAATCCATTTTGGAATGTTTCCTATTGCCTTTAAGTTTTGGATTTGGATTCCTGACCATTCTCCATTCCTCTCCTGCCTATCTCCCTCCTTCTCATTCTGTTCCCCCTCTCTTTCTTTCCTTCTCTCACTGCTCTTGTCTTTCTGGGTCTCCGTCCTCCTGTCCCTCTCGCAGCTTATACCCGCTATCCTGCAGTTCATTTCTGACCACTTGGGACCGGCCTACGTTGAGCCACCGACCTTTGACCTCCGGCGCAGTTTTGCGGACTCCTCCAGCTGTATCCCACTGGTGTTTCTCCTGTCCCCCGGCTCCGATCCCATGGCCGTGCTGCACAGATTTTCACAAGAGCACGGTACGCCCCCCCTCACCACCAATACTCACCTCTGGCCCACTATGACCCAGTATGCTCTTCTGCCTCCCCCCCAACCCTACTCCTCCACCTTGTTCCTGCCCCCTGGTATATCCCCTTATTTCCGCCGTCTCCCTCTCTAAATTCACATTCAGTTGTGTTGGAGAGAAACCTGTTGTCCAAGTCACAGAAAATACAAAAAACACCACGCTGACGACAGCAGAAACAAAAATTTGTATATTTCTCTCTGCCCAGTTGTAACCCTAACCTCTCCTGTCTTACTAGCTTATACCTCTCTTCTCCTTTGATCCCCCTCACTCCCTCCCTGCCACCCCATAACTCCTGATCCCTGTACCCCTTCGCGTCACTGTCGCCGCCTGTGTGTTCCGCAGGCCCAGAGGGAGCGGTGCTGTGCAGTGTGTCTCTTGGCCAGGGGCAGGAGCACGTCGCGCGGAGGCTGATGGAGAAGGTCAGTGGCCGACGTCACTCCGCACTCAATTCAAACAGCTCAATTCCGCCAGTTCAATTCCAACAGCTTTATTGGCAGGACCGATGGATGTGTTGCCAAAGCACATGCAATTGACACAACATCTACAGAAATTTACAATACAGACGCATCATAAGACATACTGCACAACATACTGTAACGCGTACGGCCACCATTGCAGGTTGTTCAAGCCGGCTTACCAGAGCGGTGACGTCACCGGCCTTCCCTGTGAATAGCAGGGACCGCAGCCGCTGGGCAGACGGGAGATCTCCCTTTAGCTCAACGGGCTGGGTCCCTGTTGAGTGATGTCGGAGGCCCAGGTTCGAGTCCCCAGCGGTGGGGGGCTGACCTGAGGCGGTAGCGGCGAGGGCGCATACCCACGTGAACCCGAGAGTGCTACAATATGACACTCTCTCTCAATCCCAGCTCCTCTGTGTTGTTATCTTATTATCACTCCTTCATTCCTGCTCTATTTGCAGGTTCAAACTGATTCAAACTCAAAGCATGGTTTGCGTTACGTTCGTGCCAGTAAGTACCAGGAGAGGAGTTTAGGATCCTGTGCAGAGAAGAAAACCAAGTCCGAAATCCATAGTCCAAAGAGATACAACCAAAATTGAGGAAAACCACAGTCCAAAAAAAACGGGAAAAACAAGCCAGAAACGAAATCCCAAAGTCATAGACCAGAAGCCAGTAAAATCTGAAAAGTCCAAAAGCCAGTTAAATAAAGATCCAAAGCGGCCAAAAACTAAGTCCTAATTGTTGTAATCACAAAACTAAGTGTTGTCGAGGGGAAAATACGTTCAGAAGCCAGGAATCCACAATCCAAGCTGAAAGCACTGAGTACAAAGAGGGAAATTCCAAAATACTGAGCAGCTAGTAATCTGCAAGAGCTTCCTAAAACTGGGAAGTGCCGAGGGTGTGGCGATGACCCGGGTGAGTGGTCGGGTGTTCCGGAAAGGTCTACCCCTTCTTAAAGGGACAGTGCAGGATGCCGGGGATGTAACAGTTTGGTGTTTTCCTCTTTACTTGAAGACGGCTCTGTTGATTTCTTTGGTCCCATCTCGGTCTCACCCCGCCTCTGCCCCCTCCTCCTCTCCCCAGGCTGCAGAGGAGGGGAGCTGGGTGGTGTTACAGAACTGCCACCTGGCCGGAGCCTGGCTGGGCGAGCTGGGGGAGCTGTGCGAGGGGCTGCTCTCCGACCCGACGCGACCTCAGCCCTCGTTCCGCCTCTGGCTGACCACCTACCCCTGCCCCGCTCTCCCGCCTGCCCTGCTGCGGGACAGTGTGAAGATCACCAGCCAGCCCCCCCGGGGTCTGCGAGCCCGCATGCAGCGCTGCTACGCCGCCCACCCCATCTCGGACCCCGAGTTCTACAGCAGCTGCAGCACACAGAGGGTGGGGCCCAGTGACACAGGCGCTCACAACCTCTGAGCCCACCAGCAGCAGGACAGGGGTCTCTCGAGCTCTTTCCTGCTCTGCCAGACTGCCAGACATAAAACAACGAGCAGACAGTTGCTCTTCCAGTACATTTCCAGATATTTAGAGCAATTATAGGGGCAGCACAGTGGGGCAGTAGTTAGTCCTGCGGTGCTGGGGCTCTGGGTTCAGTTCCTGGGGTGGTACCTGCATGGAGTTTGTATGTTCTCCCTGTGTTCACATGGGTCTCCTATGTGTGCTGCTTTTTCTAGCTCATTAAAAACAGAAAAGAGGGGAGGCAGTGAAAGATGGTCAGGGGTAGAGAGTGAGAACAGAAAAGTGAAGATTTTTGTACACAACAGTTGTTTTTAAAATTATAGCCAGGGCTTTAAATGGCAGAGGTGTTGAGGCACAGTGGTTAGCCTTTCTGCCTCGCAGGGCTGGGGGCCTGAGTTTAATTCCTGGGCACAATCTATGTGTAGTTTGTATGTTTTACCCATGTATGTGTAGGTTTCCTCCCGTGGTCCAAAGACATACTGGTAGGTTAATTAGCCCTGGTGTGAGTGTGTGTTTGTGTGTGCCCTGCGATGGACTGGCGTCCAGTCCAGGGTGTACCCCTCTTTGTGCCTGTTGCTTGCCGGGATGGGCTCTGGGTCCGCTGTGACCCTCTGTTGGATAAAGTGGTTAGAAAATGAAGAGAAGGATAGACCAATAGCATACTGCATTGCGGCAGGCTCACTCCCTGACCAGGTCTGCTGTGAGTGTGGTGGAGGATGTGGGGAGGATCCAGGGGTGTTTGGGAGGGGAGGTTTGGGGTTCTGCGCCCTCTTGTTTGCCAGTTTTTCCTGCAAGCATCTCTCTCTCTGCAGGAGTGGGGCCGGCTGCTGTTCGCACTGTGCTTTTTCCACGGTGTGGTTCAGGAGCGCTGTCAGTACGGTTCTCTGGGCTGGAGCGCACCATATGAGTTCAACGACTCCGACCTCCACATCAGTGCCAGGCAGCTGCAGGTAGGAGAGCAAGTTGGGGAGGACCCTGGGTTTCTAAGAAAGGGCATCTGGGGGTTCTGTACCCACTTGTCCTACTGCATTCCCACAGCATCGCCTGCCAGGAAACTAGAGGGTACACAGGTCCTAGATCCTGAAACAAACAGACTATACTTACAGAACTGGAAGAGGCTACCTATGAAAAAGGCCTTTATGTTGATACATATTCATTTTCTGTATACGGCGGGGAAGGGCACACAAAACATTAGGATAAACAAGAGAATTAGAATTAGAAATTTGGAACTTGAATCGAAGGATGGGATGTGAAGATTGTCTAACATGCGACAAAGGCCTCAGAGTATTCTGTACAATTGTGGTCACCCGTTATAGTAAAGATAGTGCTGCTCTGAGGTCAGTGTGTTAGTAAAATAAAACCTGTCGAGTCTTTCCATCCTTCAGATGCTGCTGAGTGAGACTGGCAGGGTGCCGTGGGAAGCTCTGATCTACTTGACAGGAGAGTGTAACTATGGGGGCCGCATCATTGATGACTTCGACCGCCGGCTGCTGCTCTGCCTGCTAAACACCTGCTACTGCCCCCTGCTGCTCAGTGACCACAATTACAGCTTTTCTCCCAGTGGTGTGTACCGCCTGCCACCAGAGGGCGGCATTCAAGAGGTCCTGGAGTACATTAAGGGCCTGCCACTGAGTGAACACCCTGAGGTCAGACTCGAGAACATCTTCATTGTCCACTTGCAGTCACGCTTGGTATAGAATTGTAAACTAGTTATTATAATTTTAAATAAGTAAAAGTGACGATGTTCTACATCAGAGCTTTTTTATTAAATTAAAGATTTACATGTCAGTTTCCATCCCATCTCATGTCTATTTTACTATGATATTTTGTTCTGGGAAGAGATTCTGATTTCTAAAATTCAGTGGAATTTGAATCTGGACAGATTGCAATGTCAGGATGCAGCCTGCAAAGCACAAGTGCAATCAACTATTCCATCTCTGGAGCTGAACAAAACACACAGAGCCCTGCAAAATGTCCTTCCAACAAAGTCCTGATCTGTTGAATTGCAAAGGATGAAAAGTTTTTAAGTTGAAAATTGTTCATCCCAGGTTCAAATTGGACACCTGTGTGAATGAAACAAGATAAATGTCAGAAAAAAATGCCAAAACGATTAAATTCTAAAACATGTGCTTTGCATACGTATTCATGCTCTTAAGTCAATACCTGATGGAAGCATCTTTGGGTGAAACTGCAGCTTATAGCCTCTTTTTTGTCTCTAACAGTTTTGCATACCACAATAGTGCAGTTTTCGCCCCTTTCTTTTCTGCAAACCCTCATAGAATTTGTAGATTAACTTCTTTTTACCTTCCAGGATAAACCTCTGCTCGCCTCTTTTGACTCCATAGCCATCTCATCGAGAATGACTGTAACTGACATTGGTGGCGTGAGTGAGCGATAGTGTTTGAAATGCCTCGCTGTGGTACTAAGGGTGTAAGTGATGGACGGCAGAGTCCGCTGAGGCCTCATTCCAGTCTTGTGTGTTTCCAGGTGTTTGGTCTGCATGAGAATGCCAGCATCGCCAAGGAAACTAAAGAGACCAGCCAGCTGTTTGAGAGCATCCTGGGCACGCTGCCCAGGGAGGTGAGAGTACAAGAGGACTCTTTATTATTGATTCCCCCCTCTTTATTTCAACAGATTTACACACACGCTGGTAAAACAAAAGGCGTTCAGGGTAATAACTTGCCTTGCTCCCGGTGTTACTGGAATGAGCTCAAACACTAACACACACACACACACACACAACCACCACTAACACTGGCGGACCTCTTTTTTTACTAAATAAACCACGAGTTACTCCCATGTGAGAGTGCACACTTTTCTGACAATTATTGCAACGATTGTCTTGCATGCAGTTCAATAACTGTATTTAACAGGTGTTTGAGGCCCTATTTGGCGGCCTCTAGTGGCAGGTTTGTGGTTATTGCAGTGTCTCCCAGGTTTCTAGTTTCCTCCCACAGTGCAAAGACATGCTGGTGCTGTCCCATAGAGGGTGTACCCTGCCTTTCGCCTGTTGCTTGCCAAGATAGAAATTGGCTCCTTCACGAGCCTGAATTGGAAGAAGCAGTTGGAAAATGGAGGAATGATTTGTTGCATACTGTATATTGCATCAGCGCTGTGTGGGTCTGGAGTCCAGTGTGTTTCTGTGTGCAGGGTCTGTGCTGTGTGTGTGCTATCGTCCACAGGTCAGTGCTGTGTGTCTTGTGTTGTGCAGGGTGTTTCTGTGTGCAGGGTCTGTGCTGTGAGTGTGCTACCGTCCGCAGGTGAGTGCTGTGGGCAGGTCTTCTTGTGAGCTGGTGGCGGAGCTGGCTGCTGACATCTTGTCCCGTATACCTCCTGCCTTCAACACTGATGACATCGTGGTGAGAGGCTTCATCCCTCTGTCATTAATGCTGTGGTACACTACCACTGATCAAACAAAATATTGAGTATATTATTACCACTTCTATTAGAGGTAGGAACCTGCAGTATTTCAAGCTTAAATGCAATGATCTAACAGTCCAAATCTTTGTGTTGCCAGTCAAGTCAGGGCAAAGAAAAAGCAAAAAAGTCTACAGTTACTGGGCAGGGCTACAGCAAATTGCAACTAATTATTTGAGAGACTGCTTAATCTCAGTAGCTTCTCATTAAAACAATGTGAGACTGCAGAGAAATCTTCAGTCTGTTTCTCTAACTCTCCAACTGTCCCATTCTCGGTCCCTCCCCCCGTCTTCCTGTGTCCAGCGGCGCCTCCCCCCTCGGCACGCCGAGTCGATGAACGCGGTGCTGACGCAGGAGCTGGGGCACTTCAACCAGCTGACGGGCACAGTGCGGGACAGTCTGACACAGCTGGGCCACGCACTGAGGGGACAGACGCTCATCACCCCTGAGCTGGAGGACACCTCCAACAGCCTGCTGCTGGGCAAGGTGCCCTGCCCTCCACTGCCCCCGACCCCCGACCCCCGACCCTCGACCCCCGACCCCCGACCCCCGACCCCCGACCCCTGACATTCTGTACTGGGCTGGGCGTTCCCACAGCATTCTGGTGTTGTTTTGGGGATCACTATTATGTATCCAGGCTCATGTGAGGAGACTACAGTATCCCAATCCTAAACCTAAGACTTCTGCCTCCGGCCCTAACCCTAAAACTGTCTCGGTATAAATCAATACTGGTTGTTCTGCCCATACCTCCAGTGACTCCACAACATTCCTGCTGGGGCAGAGGCCACTGTTGCCCATGTTTTTTTAGCACTCTTCTTTAAGCACTTGAATTTCACATAAACATTTCTAGATTTTTTTCATGTTTTTGTTTGTTTTCCCTGTTGAATTTTCTCCCTCTCTCCCATCTCCCATCCTTCCCCCTCTCCCGTTCCCTCTGAGTACGGAGCGTGGGAAGAGCACTAGCGCTGATGTGATGATGAGTGGTGACTCCCTCTTCCTCCCTCTGTGTCCAGGTGCCAGCCCTGTGGTCGGCCCGCTCATACCCATCTCTCAAGCCCCTGGGCAGCTACATCGCTGACCTGCTGCAGCGGCTCCAGTTCTTCCAGGTACGACCTGACCCCAGTGGCATGGGAAAAACAGAGTGAGGACAGATGGCTTGCATTGCTCGGGACACTCGTGGCTTCTGGGCTTTCTTTCCGTCAAGCTTTGATTACATCATTGCAACCCTAGGAACGTATTAGACTGCTTTATTAGAGCTTCCAGAAAGTTACTGGCTTCCACTTAGCTATGAAATCTTCAGAAGAACACAAGCTTCTACATTCTGGAGAGATGTGTTCCATGCTCTCACAATCATTTAGGTAGAGAAATATGTCCTGTTCTCATTTTTAAATGCACATCCCCATAGCCCTCCCCTGGTTCATGTTTCAGTGATGATTCTGAAGAAATTCATTGGGTTGTCATTGCCCTTCTATGATAATAAAAAACTGTGCAGTGTGTTATGATTCCAGTCAAGTGTGTTAACAGTACAGCTATGTGCTGTGCCCTGTGATTCCAGTCAGGTGTGTTAACAATACAGTTGTGTGCAGTGTGTTGTGATTCCAGTCAGGTGTGTTAACAGTACAGTTATGTGCAGGCCCTGTGATTACAGCCAGGTGTGTTAACAGTACATTTGTGTGCAGTGCCCTGCGATTTCAGTCAGGTGTGTTAACAATACAGTTGTGTGAAGTGTGTTTTGATTCCAGTCAGATGTGTAAACAGTACTGTTGTCTGCAGTGCCCAGTGATTATAGTCAGGTGTGTTAACAGTAAAGTTATGTGCAGTGCCAAGTGGTTATAGTCAGGTGTGTTAACAGTACAGTTGTGTGCAGTGCCCTGTAATTATAGTCAGGTGTGTAAACAGTAGTTATGTGCAGTGCCCAGTGATTATAGTCAGTTGTGTTAACAGTACAGTTGTGCAGTGCCCTGTGATTACACTCAGGTGTGTTAACAGTAAAGTTATGTGCAGTGCCCTGTGATGACAGTAAAGTTATGTGCAGTGTCCTGTGTGTGTGTTTTTGTTTTCCAGAGCTGGGTGGACAGAGGTCTTCCCTCGGAGTTCTGGATCTCTGGGTTCTATTTTCCTCAGGCTTTCCTGACAGGGGCTCTACAGAACCATGCACGCCGCCACCACTTGCCGGTAGACCAGCTGAGCTTCAGCGTGGCAGTGACATGTCGAGAGAGAGAGTCAGTGGCAAGCACAGAGACAGACACTGAGAGCCAGGGAGATACTGTCCCGAATAAAGAAAGTGAAGGAGACAGTGACCCCAACAGGTGCCCAAAGATTCAGGAAGAACCTGTGACTGATCCTGAGAGTGATTCCACCAACCTCTCTGATCAGGTAGGAATTAATACTCACATACTGTTTCGCAGAACTACAACTTGTTCACATGAACAGCTCATGTTATGACAGAACTGATAGCACTAAAGTATTTCGCTTTGTTTTCTCCTCATAAATTTTACTCTCTTTTCTAGATGACAGCCTTCATTTAATCGTTACTGATAACTTTGAGAATTTGTTGCAGAAATTTGAGGCTTGTTTTGAAAATCTAAAGTGGGTTATGTTCTCTTGCACATGAATATTATCCATTACTATGTTGACCTCCAACTAACTCCATACTGCCTTCTTAATTCCATAATTTTCTCATAGAATACAAAAATATCTATGAATAAAAGGTTCTCTTTGTGTATACATATATACTCCCAATAGATCTGTATGTACTGTCACAATCTCTTTCCATATACTGTATATATTTCTCTTTCCCAGACCTATGGTGTACATATTTATGGGCTGTACATGGAGGGAGCTCGCTGGGATCGGGAGAGGGGAGCAATAGGAGAGTCCCTACCAAAAATCCTGTACGATTGCCTGCCTGTTGTATCCTTTCAGAGAAAGGCTGGACACCAGACCTGGCTAGTGGTAACTATGTAAGTTAATGAAATGTAGAGAACAGTGGGAGAGGTCCTGAGCTGAGATACTGTATATACATACCTACAGTATAATTCGTGGAGTGTTATCAGCCTGGAGTTTCCATATTCTTGCAGTATTCACATGGGTTGTCTTCAGGTGTTCTGCCTTCCTCCCACGGTCAAAAGACATGCTGGTAGGTTAATTACCTTCTGGGAAAATTGGTCTTGTTGTGAACTCTTGTGTATTTGTCTGCCCTGTCATGGACTGGTGTTCCATCCAGGTTGTACCCTGCCTTGCAACTGTTGCTTGCTGGGATAGGCTCCAGAATTGGATAAAGAAAATGCAGGGATGGATAGATCTGTAACCTTATGACCAGAGCTGCCACCACAGTTCTTCTGTGGCCTGACTGTGTCAAGAAGCCTACCTTGCAAGAAGTCACACCACAGAGCCAAACCGGGAACTGACCTTTTCCTTGTTTCTCAGTTTGAACTGTATCAAAGCGGTAGGGCAAGGCAAATGCACAAATATTTAATAAATGGCACCTATTCTGCTGTCTTCTTTAACCCCGTGCTTCAGATATGGCTACAGCCCCATGAAAGGTCCAGCCTGACCGAAACTGACCAGGTGTACATCTGCCCAGGTACAGCGTGCAGCCTTCACTCTCCCACTCCACACTGCCACTGAGTCTTCCTTAGCCCTGCCCACACACCCACTGAAATCTTCCCCATTCCCTAAGTCAGGAATCACCAGCTCTTGTACATTCTGAACCACTTTCTGAAGACATGGAACAATTCAAACTCATTCTAATGTAGGTGACGTGTCAATTTATATATTTTAATTGGAGACCAAAATCGGAGTACCTTTGAGCCCTAAAGGGCCAGAGTTTTCCTGATTGCACAGAATTCTTGCTTAATTCATCAGTAGCTTGGAGTTGTTGCCAATCTATAAAAACAGGTGATATGTAAGATGAAGGCTTACAGCCTCAGGGACAAGTGCTGGAGACCAGTGCTCTACCCAGAAAAAGTGATGTGAGATAGTATTACACACACTCAAGGGCTTCAGCAGGACATAAATTCTCCTGCTATTTCTTCTCCCTCTTTTCTGTTACTGCTCTCTCTCCTCTTTCTCCCTTCCTCTTCTTCTCTCTGTTTCTTTTAGGACATAAACTGTGTGTCTCCTTTTCCCTTGCTCCTCTTTTTGTCTTGTACTGGAAAAATAAGTAGGTCTCAGTCTTAAACTATACCTGCTTGTATCAGTCGCTGACTTGTGGTGATATATTCTACATGAAGCCGGCGTTTTGCAATCTTGATACTAACATGATGGTCTCATTCCTTTCCCTCCCTCTTCTTTCTCCCTTTCCCAATCCTTTTCACCCCCTCCATCACTCTCTTCTTCTCTGTGCAGTGTATCAGACCGCCGAGCGTGGTGGTCAGTCCTACCCGGGCCGGTGCAGTAACCTGGTGCTGACCCTGTCCCTGCCATCCCAGGAGCCACCCAGTCACTGGGTGAGACGGGGTGTCGCCTGCCTGTGCCAGCTGCACTACTGACAAGCAGTCCTGCTCCATCTTTTTAAAATGAAAATCTAGCTAGAGGCAAGTACAGAAATTAGATCATTAGGTTCTCTAATGGGAATTTCCAGTCCAATGTTCTTGTATGGTGGCATTGTGATGAAGGATGAAACATTAAATGAAGTTTTGACTACTTTTGTCATTTCAGATCCCACAGCTCTGTCATGAAGGGTTTGAGTGTTACCCCAGTGCCCTGTCTAATGTCTTTTCTGGGCTTGTACAATCCTACATATACAGTATGTGACAAGGCCTATCCTGAGCTTGGGTAGCTAAAAGCTCTCAACAGTCAATTACTAGCAGATGTTATTAAAGACCCTTTCCAGTAATGAAGAAAAGCACTCAAAAATCCCAAATTACCTCCATAAGAGTTCACATCCTTTATATACCCTTACATAAAACAAAAGCCTAATTATACCCATGTGACAATGTATTTTTCCAGACCTGTCACCAATACATTTATAACTAACACCCAGTGTGGCTATTTACAACAATTAGAGTTTATATAGTGGTCTCTAGTGGCAGGTTTATATAATTGCAGAGCCTTCTGATGCAGGCCTAACACAGCTTCTCCCACTATAGCTCTTAGCAATAGGGAAAGCATCATCCCTATTGATGTAACACAGAGCAGAGGGGAGAGGAACAGTTCCAGCAAGTATCTTCTTGGGTGAAACCCCCTCTGCTGTGAGCTCCCTCTGCTGTAAGTTCCCCAGAAAGATATCAGTACCCACTCTTTTCCAAAAGGACTGTTTTGCTTCAAGTTCTCTCTCAGAGGTTGTCTGCATGGCTCTGTCACCCTAACTGCTGCAGGGGCGCCGTATGAATGGCCGACCCTGTGCTTCTCTCCCTGTCTGTGTCTCATGGAGAGCAAGTTGGGATCTGCAAAAAGACAAATTACTAATACAAGAAACTTTATATGGCCAATAAAGCGATCTTACCTCTCTTACCTTACCTCTTAGTCATGAGCCCCTGGTCATGGATGCTCAATAGATCCTTCAGCTCAGCTTCAGAAGTAGGCTTTTACTCTGAATCTCTCCTCCAGGAACACTCACCTTGAACTGGACCCATCTTCCATGATCTGAGGGCCCACTGGGGTTGGGTTGCACTCCTCCCATGCTTCCTTCACGTGTGCTGGCATGACTGTCCCTATCAATGCTTCTTCTTCCTCGTTCCTAAGTAGGGAACCATCGGGTCGACCTTGGGCATTCCGGGGAAGGCCATGTTGTACTCTGGTCCTGTTCCAGGTACTTCCCTGAACAGGACAGCATGCATTGCAGGGTGCAGCGTGCAGATTGGTGCAGCGGTGCCAGTCATGAACAGAACCCTCATAGCTGTCATACCAATCTTGGTCCATTTTGGGGCTATCCACATAGTGCTGAGAGGTATCACTGCACCATTCATATCATGCCCAAGTGTCTGGGGCTTAGGTCCAGTCTATGGTGGGAGGCACTATCACTCCCTCTTGATGCCATGCCTCCCTACCCATATTAGAAAGCTGGTCCTATTGCCCTTATGAATTCCTTCTCTTCCCCAAAGCTTCTAAGGATTGTGGAAAGGACTTAGGTGCTGTAACAACATTGCCATTTGTCACCAAAACTAATCTATTATGCTTTAAAAAATAAGATTAGGAAAATAAATAAATCTGGAGTAATTATGTATTTTTCCACAGCAGAGTTCTTGCAGATTTTGTCACCTTTCTGACAGACAGTATCTTCAACAAGGGTGGTTTCAAGGGTCTGCTCACATAACCACCCACAATGGCCACAAATATGTGAAGTTCAGGACAATGTTTTCAGGTTACAACTCAGGAACCTCCACTAGCAGCATGCACATCCTTTATATACCCACAAAATACCCAACACAAAGGTACAAATTAAATCCTCAACCTTTCATCAATTATCCAAATTCAGTAACTCACCCCCAGTGTGGCTATTTAATAGCATCAGTGGCATTCTAGCATTCTAGTGGCAGGTCAGCTGTAAATGCAGCCCTTTCTTAAAATGGCCTGCTAACAACTTATTAAAAGTATTCAGTGGAAAACAATTCTTTCTTGTAAATGTAAAAATTATTTTCCCGGAGAACCATATTTTATACAAGCACCACGTAAATGATAAATTATGAAAACAACAGATTCTAGACCTGGATTGATAAAATAAGAAATTATGAATTTAAGGTAATCGCCAAAACCTAGCTCACATACCAGAAAGGCTGCATATTTGAGATACCTAATAAAGAGTTTAACAACTTGAAAGTGGTCAAATAATTTTGGTTACCACCATTTTTCCTTCTGTAACTTTTTTAATGTTTTTGCTTTACATCAAGTTCTTTATGAACAGGCATCGTAAAGGAAATGAGCTTGTTGTTCACCAAATGTTTCTTTTTGCTATGTTTGGGGAAGAAAATGGGTTTACTTTAAAAAAAGTGTCATGATTGGCATCCGGCCCCTAGAGGGCGCTCTGTTGCCCATTCCATATCCTAAAGTATCTAATTCGTTGGAATTCAGGGTGACACCTTTAGCCTATCCGGGTGTGCATGGCTCTCACCGTCTATTTAGGCCTAGTGTTCCCTGTGCTCTGGGCCCTGCACTGTCAGACTCATCCCTTGGGACAAGGCTGACCCCAGGCATTCCTGTCCCTGAGCCTTTGGACTACCAGTAATCACTCTTGTGAACCTTGCACCAAGCTTCATTTCCTGTTCCTGTATGCCTGGATTCCTTCCTTGGTCCTGGAAATACGTATCCCAAGTTCCTGAATCTGTGAAGGCTGGATCTCCTGGTTCTTGGGATTTTGGACTATATCCTGGTTGAGCTCATGGATCTGGTTTGGCTTTGCATGTATTGACCGAGTATTCCTTTGAATCATTAGTCTGTTTGTTATATGGAAGTGTGAATTAATTTCTCAATGTATGCTTTTTTTGCAATGAAATGCAGTTCTTCCAATTAAAATACACATGATTCTGATTTATTATTTTATGTATCACATTGTTTAGAGAGGCAAATATGGACCATTACAATTCATTGCCAGGTGGATTTAATCACCAACAAATCAAGGACTGGGGACAAAATCTGTTAGTGTTTAGAATACAATTTTGTCATTTAAAGATTATTCACTACAGTACACTTTTAAAACTATAGAGTGTTAATGTATATAGAGATGCCCTAGAACAGTGTTCTGCATGTATGTCAAACTAGTTTGTTTCTCATTACTGAAGCACCAAACATTCAGAACTGCTTGGCAGCTTGGTCTGATCCTATTTTAGGGGATCTTCAATGCATTCAGTTGCCTCCTTCTTCTGATACATGCACACCCTTTGTCAATCTTTCTCCACTCATCCTCTGCACATAACCAAGCCATTTCAATTCTCAACGATTTTTGCAGCTACACAATTTTCCAGCGCACACATGCAGCGCATTTTCTTAGCCAGGCACATACACCCCAGCAATGCTGGATGAAAATCATTCATTTCAGCAGCAGAGATCTTTGACTGCTGTGCTTCATTCATAGGCCCAGGTTTCACAACCACACGTGAACGATGTTGTACAATTATTTAGCAAAGCTGAACTTTGGCCTCAGTTGTCATCCTGCCTCAGAGAATGGCTTGAGAACAGCAACATTGTGCACACAAGAGTTCACCCACCTTCTTATTGCTTCCCTCACTCTCCTGATACAAACTCATGCACTGCTCTCCAGCTCTGCGCATATTAACGATCTTCTCTAAGCGACGTGCTCCAGGAGGCAGTGGGAAATGACCTCCCAGCCTTTAACACCTGACGAGTCGGTGGAAGAAGAATGGTCATGTGAAAGTTTAAAATACAGGAAGCAGAAGCTTCCTGAGCTCTGCATCTGCTGCATAAATGGGAGCTCTGGTCCTCTATTATGTGCATAATCGGAGAGAAATCAAATCAGTGATTAATTAGGGACTAAAACAAAAGGGTCAAATTCAACTAATAAATGAAGCATACTGTAGCTGCAGGTTTTTTTCATACTTGTTAAGCACTTTAATAAAAATGAATATGGTAATAAGTCTCAATTGCAACAAACCTTTCATGATAGTCTCCAGGTGCGTATTAAAAGCTTCCAAATTGCAACAAATTCCAAACACAGCTGCCCCTTACTTGTTCCTGACATAGCATAGCTAAATTAAATTGCTGAACACTATAGATGTAGCTACATACAGTAGTTAGGAAACTAAAAATAGTGAAGTGATTATTTGAATCAATCCTACATTAAACATTTGAGGCACTATAGGGAGCAAAATACATCTAATTAGAAATATTTCAAATATATTCAACTATTTAAGAGTATCTAAAATGTAATGCCATCACACACAATGGAATTTTAAAAACATATTTATTTGTCCTTAAAATGAAGCAGTGAAGTGATTGATTTTAATGACCCCCTGACCATCCATGCTGGTCTTAAATGGTGTGAAGTTAACAGGTAAGTGAAATTGAAAGTGTTGTTGGTACTGATTTCCATCCATCAGTAAACTGGTTTCAAATATGAAATCCACCACCTGTATATTAGATCCCATCCTCACCACTTTATTTCAGTTCTGTTTCTCTTCTCTCTGCCCTGTTGTCCTCAATAATATAAATGAGTCCTTTAGCACTGGTGTTGCAACAACGGTCCTCAAAACTGCTGACATCACCCCCGTGCCAAAAACGCCAAACATGGCTCTGGACAATGTTACCTTGTACCTTATTTCTGTCTTGATGCCTTTGTACTACATGTAGTCTTATAAATTCCTGGCTAATCCAGACCTCCCTATTAAAAAATAAAATTAAAGTTTAATTCAACAATAGTTAGCTTACTGATGGTGGGCATTTGACGGGATTTAGTTCTGAGCAGGGCATTATAACTTAGGTTACTTTTGACTTTTTTTGTGACTTTTTCTTTTGAATTTGACTTTCTTACTCAAATTATGTCAACTTTTTTTGCATATTTTATTTTTGTACTACTGTGTTTCTCCCTCTCTATACATTTTCAGTAAGTGAAAAGAGAAACGGCAAGGTTTTAAAAATGAGCTGATGAGGAGAATTACATGCATTGCACCACTTGTGCAAATTCCAAGTTGTGAAAGACTGTTTCTGTAAAGAAATTTTTATTAACATTAGGCTAATAATAATGAATAACAATCATTGGGCTAAAAAGTGTCAAAACATAGAATGCAGAATTTTGGTATCAAATCTTGCCTGAGGAATTGGGGACTGCTAAAATCACAGCTATCCAAGCGCCAGAAATCAAGCAGAGCTGTCAGTGAACTGAAACATCATGCAGATTTACGAAATTGAGAAGAGCTTGAATGAATTGGCCATTGAAAAAGCTAAATGTCTTATGTCAGTGGAAAGACAGTGACAATAGTCTCCCAGAATGCTACTGAACAAGGCAGTTACAATCTACAATTCTATAGATGTGGGACATTCCCTGGCCTTTGTAAGGACACATCTCTCGCAGGCCATTTTAAGGATTAAAAACAGTTAAAGAAGCACTAGAAATTAACAGCTAAAATGAAGCAAAAAAATAGGCAAAATAGTCCAAGTAGGACCAGGACTACACAGTTAGGATATAATCTCATTTGGTGGCCTGCAGTTCTACAGAATGCCCACAGGAGGGCAGTACAATCCACAATGTTGCAATAGCGCGGAAAACCCCAAATGTGAAAGACTGCAGCTACAGCGGGCATTTGAAGACATTTTATCAGGTAATACTATTTTTACTTGTCATTAAGAAAAAGGAAATGATTGTCAACTGATTTAACAAATCTTACAAGAATTTGAATAACTTTTTTGATCTAGAACAACTATCCATTTTAATTTCAAAATGGTTTACAACGGAAAGTTAAAAATACAAAATGGAAAGTATCATGGTCTTCTAGACAATGTAGGGAAGCAATATTAAAGGAGAACAGATTTCTAGAACACTTAGTTAAAAGTGATGATTCAAGGGATGTTGCGTTACAACTGCACAATGGACTAGCAAGGTTTCACTTACAACTTTGTGTGCAATGTCCAGGAAACACAAGGAAGGTATTGCCGCTCTTCAGACAGGCCAGAAAGGAATGAGCAGATACAGCACATTCCCAGGCATGTCCTACACTAACAGTCTGGAGGAACTAAACCTTTTCAGTCTTGAACAGAAAAGGGTACAAAGGACCTGGTGTAAGTGGAGACTCCGGGGAGTCTTTAAAAGAACTCTGCAATGTAAATCGGTCTTGTAATTATTAAACTGTAATGTGGCGTGAACCATCAGAAAAAAAATCCACATAGTCTGTCCAAAAGTAGCATCACTGAATTATGAGCCAACAGGTGGAGTTTTTTAAAAGGTCAAATATTAGCCTCTACCACGGGATTTTGACAGATACTGTTACTGAAACCAGGGCTTGTAAAATGGTTGATTTGTATAAGACAACAATGATCTGGTTCACGTGGTTAGAAGCCCAGCTCAACTGAAAATCTTGAGACACAATGTAGAATCCCCATTTTACATAAATCTAAACCAGAGATATTCGGTCTAAGTCCTAGTGGGCTGGTATCTCTCTTCAAAACAAACCACCTCAAGAGCTGAGAAAATATGCCAACTGGTCCAATTAAACCAAACAAGCCAATTTAGGCTACATATTCAAGTTAGAACTGTACAACATGTTACCTTTTCCTTTTTATAAGCTTATTTGAAATGTTAATTACCTAGAGTGAGTCCAAACACCCATTTACAGAATGTTTCTGGAATTGAGTGAATACAATCAAGGTCTCAAAGATCTAATAAATCAAATACGGGATAATTTTGGGCGAAGCGGTGGCTCTGTGGCTCAGGATCTGCGCCTGTGGCTGGAAGGTTGCCGGTTCAAATCCCGCAGCCGGCAGAGGAATCCTCCTCTGTTGGGCCCCTGAGCGAGGCCCTTAACCCCAGCTGCGCTGTATAAATGGCTGACCCTGCGCTCTGACCCTAAGCTTCTCTCCCTGTCTGTGTGTCTCATGGAGAGCAAGCTGGGGTATGCGAAAAGATCATTCCTAATGCAAGAAATTGTAAAGGGTTAATGAAGTAATATTATTTTAAACAACCAGGAACTTGATTAATAATTTAAAAGAAAAATTGGTCAAAAAGTGACAGACAAAAAACAGCAGCAACAACAGGTATTCCTCAAGTCAAATTCACTTTATATTCATTTCTCTGCAGTTCTGAGGGGACAGTGCATTAAGCTCAGACTTCCAAGTTGCATTCATTGCAATTGTGAACTAACTGAAAGACCTGCTTTATTTCATTGTGAAGCACTCCTCAAATCTTTATAGCAGTAATTTAAGCATTGCTGATGAGATCAATTCTATTCAGGTGAATTTCAAAAACAAGAAGTGAGGGAACAGTTGAATTGTACCCAAAACTGAAAATCCTTAATTAAAAAAAAATCAAATGCAGTAGGTGTCCAGGTTTGTCTTTTAATTATTATATCCACAAAAACTAAAGACAGGAGTTGATAAAACCAAACCACGTTCCTGGGTCTGTCCGCCCCCAGGCCACTGTCCCTCGGCTCATTGACCACTTTCCCCACACAATCACACACACATCTAGACCACGTCAGACCCATACGGCCACGGACTGTTTGTTGTTGTACTGTTAAATATATAAAACGGAGATCTGTGCCGCGGCAGAGCTGTCACGCTGGTGGGCAGCCTTCACTCTGCCAGGCCCAGCTTCTTCTTCAGGGACTCGGGCATCTCGGGGGGAGGGGGGCGGGGCAGCCTGAAGTAGACCTTCACCGAGTCGTAGATGAACCACTGCAGGGCCGTCAGCGTGCCGATCATGATGATACGGGCCACCAGGCCCTTCCACACGCCTGCAAAACCACGCGAGAGAAAGGCGCGTCTCAAACCGGTCGCCGCATTTTGATCTCGAACAACACGGCCCGGCCGAAAAAAGGACCGAGGATCGGGCTTGTCCGCCCACCAGCCTGGCTGTACTGGCGTGCTCCGGGGGGGCGCGGGGCCGGCCGGTGTCCAGTACAGCAGGGGGCTGGTGTGCAGGTGGACTGTTCTCACACGCCTATGACTCAAGCACCCCCGACTGTGCAACCGTCAAGTTGCTGGGAGCCCCCTGGCCGGAGCTGCTGGACTCCCAGAGAGAGGAAGCAGCAGCAGCACGCGGCCCAGGACGCTCCCCAGGGGTGGATCTAAGGGAGCGTGTTGGGTCACGAATAAGGACAATTCTTCCCTTTAAGCAAATGACTAAATCAGGTCTTTAAACTACAGCTGCAGTCCTCAGCCCTTGTGCTGGAGGGCGGCACTCTTTTACAGCTTCACAGACACCTTCAAGATGATGGTGATCTGAAGCCAGTGACTGGTTTAATTATGTAACAGGGCTCTTACAGCATGAAGTACATTAAACCCCCAACTGACCAGCACCAGGGGCAACTGCACACAACGTACTATACTGCAGTCAACCACAAAACCAAAAACACACAAGTCATGTTTCTGTGGGGAAGGCAAAAAAAGAATCCATTAACTCAGAAGCTTTAACATACTTGCCAGTCACAGTAACAGAGGCTTGACCCCTTTCTCCCTGTGGGTCGGCTTTCTAAAACCTCATGAGGTCGAGCAGCAGTGGCACATTAAGAGGAGGAAGAGTTCGGAAGGAACGGGTTACCTCTCAGGCCCAGCCTCTTCAGCACCTGCAGGGCTGTGCTTCCCTTCTCCTTGTTCAGCACCGACACCACGGAGTCAGCAGGGTGAGACACGATCGCACAGAACACACCAGCTGGGGGAAGAGAAACAGGCAGGGTGAGGCATCGCACACGGAACACCCCAGCTGAAGGGAAACAGGCACCGGAAGCGATCTCACGAACGGGAAGTCAAAAACTAGTGGCCAGACACGTGACATTAAACCTACAACAAATAGCTCTTCCTTCGAGTTGGGGCTACTTTCAAGTAGGTGAGATTTTACTAACAGAGAAAAGGATATCAAGTGACTGAAGTACTGCAGATCCTCCAAGGTATGAGACAACTGGCCAAATACACCTATAAGTATACCATCACACAGTGGGGACAGTGCTTTGTATTGACAGTGTTTTTAATAAAACCTAAGATGTGCTGTATCAGTTGTAAATTTAGTAAAGATGTTTTACAGAAAGAACCTTTCTCCTTCATCATGTTTGCAATATCTAAATCAGCTTCGCCCCTAACCATGGAGAACACAAAGCTTAAGACATCCAAAAACTGAAAACTAGTTTTAAAGCCTCAACAAAGAAATCCTAACAGACTGCCATGCATGTTCACTGGCTGAAAACTGAAGAGTTAAGCAGAATGATTTCAAAAGCCAAGGAAGTAGGCCTGTGGCTTGAATGATAGTTAAATTCAGCATTTTCCTTCTGTATTAGCGTCATAAAGCTTGTGAAACTACAAAAGTACCTTGTCAATCTTCAGCAATACAGATTTGTCAAGCAACCACAACACGGCACTTTTCAGAGTAACAAACCACTGATTGTCAACCTGTTTGCAACTCCCAGGTTCCAACAGCCTTTAATATTTTACAGCTAAATTCTCAACATTAACCTGCATAAACATGGTCAGGTAATAGTAACCATAAAGCCTCGCAAATCAATTATGAATGACCATGTTAAAAAAAGAACATGCAACATAATGCTCATCTTGCAGGCCACAATATACAATATAGATGAAGAAAAAGCATAATATTTACAGGAACTACCGGCAACATGAACAAAACCTGTTTGCACACAAACAAAGTTTTTACCCCCCAGTCCCAGCAGCAGCCCCTGGGACAGACAAGCCTGGACTGACTGGTTTTTATATGCATCAGTATGGACTCAAGCCGTCTTTGGGCAGGGAAGGTGACCAATGTAATCAAGATTAAACTTTAGGGCAAGGTTCTTTGACCATCACCACTTGAAATGCAAAACACATAGCCCACATATATATATATATGCATGCAAAAAGTGTGCACAAGGAAAGCTAATGAATCTTCCTCAACTTTTGAAAAAGGCTCTGCCAGAGGGCCCCCTTCACTCACCGATGTAACCAGCCACAAACGTGACGACCAGCTGCTCGGACTTGGAGCACTCGCTGCGTGGTTTGGGCACCACGAACTTGTACAGGGCCTCCACCGTGCGCTCAAAGCAGGCGAACTTCATCATGGTGTATGGGATCTGCCTCATCCACAGCGGCACCACCCCCTTGTAGAAGCTGCAGGAGACAAAGATCTGTGCAGCTAAGCGATCTAACAGGTAGGCACGTGAGATGCAGATGGCGAGACAGGGTGAGATAATGGGTAACCACTCTGTCCAAGCTTGCATATCTTACGAAAGCCTGGTCACATGAAGCTGTGCAAACAGAGGAGCCGCTGCATATCCCAGGACGCGATATAAACATCATACATGTGTGACTGCCCCTTATTTGTCTAGCCGCAATCACTCACGCCAACTGTTCACCATTAAAGCACGGACCACTAGGTTTAAGAACACCTTCTATCCTACGCCAGTGCGCATCATAAACAGCTAACTGTGCAAAGCCTCAGAACTCAATGTACCTCCACACTATGCACGTTTGACCACCACATTTATTACAGTGCAGAGTGCGTTAATTGTCCTTGCTGTTACTATTATGAACCACTTTGTAATGTACCGTCTACATTGTGTGGTGCTGTCTGTTGTATTGCGCATGGCCTGAGAGATCGGCGCAAATAAGAATCCAGTGTATACGTACATATGGCAATAAACTCCTCTACTTTCTGCCTTGATCGTTTTTAAGCCGCTGTGCGCAGGGTAGCTGTAGCTGGTCAGTTTGTCCGCCCACCAGCCTGGCTGTACTGGCGTGCTCCGGGGGGCGCGGGGCCGGCCGGTGTCCAGTACAGCAGGGGGCTGGTGTGCAGGTGGACTGCTCTCACACGCCTATGACTCAAGCACCCCCGACTGTGCAACCGTCAAGTTGCTGGGAGCCCCCTGGCCGGAGCTGCTGGACTCCCAGAGAGAGGAAGCAGCAGCAGCACGCGGCCCAGGATGCTCCCCAGGGGTGGATCTAAGGGAGCGTGTTGGCTCACGAACAGGAGCACGTGGACAGGAGATCAGACGTCATCAGCTTCATACTCACGCCCAGAGTCCTTCCTCAGCATACATCTTGGGGACGCACTCCCTCAGGGTGTTGGCATAGCCAGGCTGGGTCTGGATACGGACCTTCACGGCCTCCATCGGAGCCAGAGCGATGTCCGCGAAGAACTCCGCGCTGGCGGACGCGGCCAGGTACAGAGACGTCCTCCACATGTACGTATTTTCCTTTACCAAGGAGAGGGAGTGTCAGCAAATGGCCTACCAGCTTTCCCGCGCGCTGCTTTTTCTGTCATGATCCTTTGTATATAAACGGCTTAAGGCAGGAAGAGTCAAAACTGGCACCCGGATTCTGTGCTATTACAGGACTTTGATCCTTCCAACAAGTTCAGTGTGGAATTAGACCTTAATTGCTTAATTAGCGCAGGCGCTGCAAATCACGTCAAGAATAAAGGATTAGCTGCAGGAAAGTGTTGCAACGTCCCGGGGATCCATGTGCCAAGATTGACTAACTCTGGTCTAGCAAAACATTCACTGAACACTTTTCCTAAGAGGTTTTTAATTTACATGAAGATAAAGCACTATCGCCATTACCTGAAAGCAAAGCCGACCACTTGTGTGAAGTGGGTGAATTTTGGAAGTGATAATGTATGCTTAATTCTCATTTAATTACCTTCCTGTGGTAAAAGGAAGATTAAGTTTGCCGACAGGTTACTTGCTATTTCCTTTACACCATCGGAAAGAGAAAAAAATAAAACCAGGCAAATATCTTGAGTTTATTTCTGCAACTTAACACACGGAGGTAAAAAAAACATCTGTTGTGTGGGGTCTCCTGAGTGGCAGAACCGGTAAGGGTGCTCACCTGAATACAGGTTGAGCGTTATGGTCCCAGAGCCGAGTCTGGGTCACGTCACCAGTCAGTGTGACTGGGTTTCAGAGGAAATTGGAAAATAAGTTACAGAAGGAACGTTGATTCAATTACACAAATCCTAAAGACCGACGTGAGATTCTATTGCAGGCACTGAAAGTTTATACATCATGGTAAGTACTTAAAAACTGTAGACCTCTCACTATTTCTCCTTAACAGTTCAAGACCTAAACAGAGATGGGCCACTTTCCTTTTAAAACCGCACTTTCAGCATTAATAGGTCACAATTTCAAGGAGAAAAAAAAAACAGGCAAAATGCTTGTTGAAAAGGAGGAGGATGGGAGTAACGGGGATAAAGTGGAGGTCAGGCATATTAATAATAATAATAATAATAATAATAATAATAGCTTAAACTTATATAGTGCTTTTCTGGACACCCCACTCAAAGCGCTTTACAGGTATTGGGGACTCCCCTCCACCACCACCAATGTGCAGCATCCACCTGGATGATGTGACAGCAGCCACAGTGCGCCAGAACGCTCACCACACATCAGCTCTCAGTGGGGAGGAGAGCAGAGTGATGTAGCCAATTCATAGATGGGGATTATTAGGAGGCCATGATTGGTAAGGGCCAGTGGGAAATTTGGCCAGGACGCCGGGGTTACACCCCTATATTGAGGAGTGAATTCCAGCAAGCCCAAAACACAGTTTTGTAATATGGCCTAACATAACCAGAAGAATAATAAGAACAGGGTCTGTAGTTTCCCCACAGTCCCTATATTTCTCAGAGCACCTACTAACAAACCACCAAGCATGATAAACACGCCCAGCATGATTATGGCTGTCCTGCCAATTGGGGACTCACCTCACCCATCAGGTTGCTGTAAAAGATTTTGAAGACCTCATAAAAGCCGAACTTGCACAGCCCTTGCATGGAGTAGCCGATGAAGGTGGGAGCCCAGCCCTTGGCCAGACCCCTCATCCCATCCTCGCGGACTGTGATGGAGAAACCTTTGAAAATGCTCTTGTACTTGTCGGGATTCACCTGCAGGAGAAACACGAGTCCAGAAATCAGGAGAGCTGCAGGAACCAGATCAGGCCCACCTGTGATGTGGTGGGTCAGAACTACATATTTAAAATAAAACCAAGCAATAAAAAAAAAATTATTTAGCACAGGTAGTATCCAAGCAGGTCCTGGAAAGACAGGGTGTCTGCGGGTTTTCAATGCCTATTGAAAGCAGCAGTGTGCAAACTGGGAGACTGTTCCAACTGGTCCAGTTCATCTCACTGCAAGCAGAGTTTGAACAAAACCCACAGAACCCCAACCCTCCAAGACAAAGATTGGGCACCCCTACTTTCAACTACATAGAACCTAAAAAAACGAAGTATTACCAGCTTCTATACAAACTGAACTATTTTTGGAGGAGCCCAACAAAGCCGACTATCCAGAAGATGGAAAATAGGAAACACAGACTAAAAGTGCAATATGCCATCACTAAACAATAATATATTCTCACTTCATGTGAAATAAGATGTCTAACGTAGACCAAGCTTAGGCAATCAAGCTTTTTTTGTATTCCTTCATAACTCTTTGTTCCACGTAGAAATAAATTACAAGACTAATATGTAAATTACAGTTCCAGTTTGATCAAAGCCCTACAATGGATGGTACGGCTCCACCAAGCTTAGGCCAGTTTAAGTCCAGAAATGTACAAGAAAGGCCGGATTAGCGGCTCTTGGATACAAACCTGCAGACGGCATTTCACTAAATCCAAGGGCACAACAGCTGTGTGTGTGATTCCGCAACTCAGGATTCCTCCAAAACCACACAGTGCATAGTATTTCATAGACCCAAAATCACAGCTGACTTCATCTGTAGCAACACAAAACACACACAGGCCATGCTGTTAGTTAAAACAAACCATGCTATACCAGGCCAAGGAATGAGTGTCGCCAAACAAAAAACACCAGTTCCAAATAATTAGGGTTAGGCTTAAGGTTAAGAAATACAGCTGTGTATCTGAACACAGATCACGGATGATAGGAGGCTTTTTGGGACATCTAGCCCTTATAGTTGCAGGTAGCCAATTGATTTGAGAATCTAAACCCATCACCTGGGAACGCAGCCCGTGTACTGGTTTCAGCATAGCTGGGCTGAAATTCCATAGCGTACGTCATGTGGACTATAAATCTCTAGTCATAAATTAAAACGGACTTTTGCACATCATGAATTAAAACTGCACAGGCAGTTCATGTGTGGTTTTCGATTACATGCATACATTCTGGACAACTGGGATAGAAATACTAAATGTCAGGCCATGTAAAGGCGCTAAGGAAAAGTGTGTGAACCAGTCACGGACAACTCGTATTGAACTCCAGGAAGCAGAGCCATCCCACCCGAGACCCTCGAGCAGGGTAAAGACTCACGGCGATGGAAAGCAGCTGAAGGCTTTTAGTGAACCTAAGAAATCAAATCTTCTTACAATTAGACAAACTTGCTGCCAAAGGACAGCAAAAAAAAAAAGTTATAAGCAACTTTAGATCCTTTTTCTGTAATAAACAGTGTTACCCATGCTAAACTGATGATCATATGCTACAATGTAGCTTAAAGTTTATATGGCAGTAAACAAGGACTATAAAAACATAAAACACTCCCAACTGCAAGGTTGCAATCTTTTCAGGATCAGGATTACTTGTCCTTGCCACTGCCCTAAGTGCAGTATCACTGCTCACTACTTCCTAATGACATGGCACGTGCTTCCCCAAAATCGGGACTGGCATTCGCACCTCGTGCGCCAGACTATGAACCTCACATTATATCTTTCAGCCAGACAGGTGGCAACAACCAAAAGGACTCAAAAGGATTTGCAGTAGCTTTTCGGGGCTCGTGTGGGCATTCAACATTCAAGATGAGAAACATAACTTTGTGTAAGTTCAATTTAAGCCTTTATTTAAGCAGATAAATACTACACGCTGATCAGAACAGACACGAGTATCTACAAGGGGGTGAAGCGTTAGGAGGTTTATATACTCAGGATAGGCCTGCCTCTCTGTGCTGCAGCAGATTCGCTCCTTGCTTGGATGGCACATGGAGTAAGCAAAACTAGTTTTCTTTGAAACTGAGCTGGTAAAATCCGGTGCCAAACTAATGGCTTTAACTGCTCTGCTCACTTGGCCAGACGCTTACCTGATCTGCTCTCAGCCCACGGTTTCAATAGTGCCCGACTTCCAGCAACGTCAGCACAGATCTTTACACCATCTCCAATCAATCGATTAAGACCTTGCTCCCTTAGTTCTGTCTAAACAGCTCTTAATAGGTGATCAATTAAGGAACAACAATGCATCAAACTACTATAGTGTGCATTTATAGTAGTACAGAGGCCCAAATATTTTCCAGCTAACACCAGGACGAGGAGAGTTCTGACACTCGAGCACGGGTAATATTGATACCAATTATAAATCCGCTTCAACCTTTTAAAAGCATAACAGAAATTAAAAAATATGCCACATATAGAAAACTGAAATCAGCTACCCTGCGATTAAAGAGCCCAGTTGGAACATGTACCATAGTGGTCTCAAGGACCAAAGCCAGCAGCCCTTACTCTAAGTCCTATGTTACTGAAAGCAGTTTGACTAAGGTCACAGCATTAATTCACAGAAATATGAAATAGCCCACCATTAAAAAGTTTCAAATTTCATTGCATGCAGATCCATATTAATGGCTTATTTTATACATAATGAAACCAGAACACGGGCAGCCGAGCGGCACATTAGTTAGCATTGCGGTCTCGCAGCACTGGGGCCCCGGAATTCAGGACCTGGGGTACTATCTGCGTGGAGTGCACATGTTGGCCCTCCGTTTGCATAGGCTTCCTCTGGGTCCTCTGCTTTCCTCCCACAGTCTAAAGATATCCTGGTAGGGTTAGTGGGGGAAAACGGGCCCTGGTGAGAGCATGCATGTGTCTGTGTTGGAGCCCTGTGATGTACTGGCGTCCCGTCCAGGGCGAACCCTGCCTTGTGCCCACTGCTTGCCGGCATAGGCTCCGGCCCCCCCACGACCCTGAATTAAATGAAGCGGTCAGAAAATGGATGGATGGATGGATGGATGAAACCCAAATCCAGCTCCCAACAAGCTACCGCAGTTCACCTAACTGGGTTAAAGGTTTCTAACCAGAGCTTCAGCGATCAGAAAAGACTTTAAAATGCAGCAGAGGCCACTGTCCAGCACCCCTGACAGTTGCCTTCAAGGTCACACTGGACAAGCCAGATTAGCGGTTTGCCACTCCCTACCAATTTACATAGAAAGGCCATGGTCAGAGCAAAGGACACAACAGCTGACCTCAGCCGCCGATCTCGGGGAAAGATTCTTAAGCGCTCTGGTAACAGAACCCCCAGTCCCCCACATGCAGAGACAAGTTCTCCCTTTCTCTGCTCAGAGATCTGTACTCGGCCACATCTCTGGGCCTATACTGCTTTTGAACTATTTCTGGAATGCAACACGCATGCGCTACTTTGACGGCACCCCTGGGTTTTGGTGAGTACGCAACACACAGCTCCCCTAAGCGAGGGCCAGTAGCGCCACACCACACTCGCATGCCTGGAAACAAACCTGCAGTCTGCATTTCACCAGGTCTAAAGGCACGACTGCCGTGTGCGTCGTCCCGCAGCTTAGAATCCCCCCAAAACCACAGAGGACAAGGTACTTGGACGAGCCGAACTCGCAACTGTCACCCTCTGAGGGAAGAGAACGCGAGGGAAGAGCATTAAAAGACCTGTGAGCCAGCCTTCTTTAAAAGAGGAACGCTTCAAACTCCTATGACTTTTTTTGTGTTATAGAACTCCAAAAACTAGCTCCTTTAAAGCATCAGTGAATAAAACAAATCAGAGCACGGGCTACCCTTTGAGGAATTCAAGTCTTCGCTATATACAGGGCTAGTCGACAACTATAAATGCCAATTATCTTACTAAAGGTTTTTTTCCCTCCACAGACGGCGAAGGATTGCAAACTAACTGTTAGAAACTTTGATATTTACGCTTTCGTCTGAAACCTTTTTTGTCACAGAAACCCATGTCATTCGTTTTTCATGAACTGTCACGGCTGTCGACTGACCCTGTATCTAACCTTTGAAGGAACAGGGAAAGGTTCATTCCATGTCGAAAGGAGAAAGACAACGTTTCAGGTGTGAGGTTCTTAACACCAGGAGAAGACTCAACAGCTAAAAGCTCGACTCTCCGCTCTCGGCACGGGATACACCTTAACCTGTCCCTTTCCTACCTACTCAGAACCAGGACCTCCATTACATCCAAGACCAACTCGACTCCAGCGCAGCCCCCCCGCGCGATGCGCACATGAAAAAGTCACACCATTAAACCCTAATAATAGCTGAGCCAATTTACGAAAGTTAAACTAATCATCCCGCCGGCTTTCTAAAATCCAATTATTCCGATGCTCAGAGCGCACACCCAAGAGCCGATGAGCACTCCAAGATCACCGAGACTTATCGGGATGACACAGCCGGCACCCGGTACAGTTTCAAAGGGGGCCCCCCGATTTCTTCTTTTAAATCACAGCGACCGACTACATCAGCTAGCCGGCAGCCAATGGGCGCTGGCTTTGCTGGGACCTGCGGCTGGCGGTCAGGGGTCACAGCCGCTCCGGAGAGACGCAGGCCTCCCTTTGCCCTTCACCACCGGCACTCCAGAGGACACGGCCGGGCTGTGGCGTTAATAAACACCGCCAGGAGGCTTTTTAAATCTCCCCTCCGCGGTCAGAGGCGCAGACGGGCCCTGGGTCGTTTGGGGGAAGGAGTCCCCCCTCCCTCAATAAACCGAAGAAGGCCTCTCCCCACCCCCCATCTCCAGCCTCCGGGGTTCACCACGCAGACTGCGGCTGCGGATCGCCGCATCAAGCTGAAATGCGTATGCCGAGATGGGATATATTTTTTAGCTAAAACGCCACAGAAGTGAAGCCAGCCGAGGGACAGCTTTTAGAGGTTAAACCGCTAATTCCTCAGCAAGTTGCCGTTTTTCCGGACGCGACCCCCCAGCGTTGCCGTGGAAAGACGAGCTAAGGGCACCCTCTCCTTAGTTACTCGGTATTACTAGACGCAGGGCCTGAAACAGAGCGAGAGGAGTTGTAGTCGCTGATATTTTCCCGTTGAGATAGCTGCTAGAGGAATACATTCACTCACAAGCCCCGGGGATACGAGTCTAGACCAGCGCAACCTTCAGCATCGCAACTGAAGGGCAACTTTCCCAGGCGCCGAGTTTGTGGGCTTTTACCAACTACACGAATCGCCGAAAAAGCCTGAAACCGTTAACTGAATCTCTTCTTCTTCTAACTCTTCATCCCACCCCCAAGTACAAATTAAATAAAAAGTGATGCACGCAGGTCCTTGATTTCTGGGGGCTTACCGCTGACCGCGGCGGCTGCCAGCCGGCGCCGGCTGTGTCCCTGCTCGGCGGGGCTGTGTCGGGGCTCCTCGGCTTTCTGCAGCGTGAAGAGCGGGGCGCAGAACGGGTTGGCCCGGGCCAGCTGTGTCAGGGTGGTCGGGTACATGATGTGGTCGGGGCGGCAGGTGAGCTGCGGGAGAAAGGCAAGTCATTCCAGTACGTGCAAAGACTGAAGCATGACTCCGAGCGGCCGGCCGGCCGGTCAGAAAACTGCTGCCTATTTCATGATCAAACTCGAGATCAACACTCTACATGAGGAGCGCTTAAAATATCCGGAGCCGGTTCTGTCATTGAAATCCCCCCGAACGTGCACTCAGCTCTGTGACACCACAGCCTCGGTGACACACAACAACCTCTAAACTTACAGCATTTTCCCCTTTCCGCCATATTCTAAAGCAATTAAGCGGCAGATTCTTTGCAAACTACACGTCGTTAACCTCATTTCCCAATCAATGCAATGCCCTAACTCACTTGTTCTCTCCGTGCGTCTTAAAATGGCGCCTCCGCTCAGCTGCCGGCGGCTCACAGAGGCCGGACGTCCTCGAGCTTGATCAATTTGTCCTTCGCTTACGTCACTTTTACGTCGAGTACACGTCTTTCTCTGTTCCATCCAACCCCAAACCACTTCGTCGACGTGGGCGGGACTCCAATGCGTTTGCGTCTGCAAGAAGCCGCGCTCTCTGACCGCCTGCTCAGAAGACAGGGGCGCGCACGTCGGGGCTTTGAAACGACTGGAATACCTACAAGAACGAGTACGCACCGGAAAGTCGGAAACGCAAGGGAAGTACTCAGAAACATTACGGCTTTTAGCAATATAATTACGTAATAGAACCACAAATCATCTGTATTTAAACACTGCCATATCTGGGAGATATAGTTACTTTCCCATACAATATTTGGTAATACTAAATATAATAGTGCAAAATATATTATATAATAACATCTACAAATGTAAAGTATTAATAAGTAGATAAAATAATTTTGCAACTGATTTATTCCAGATATGTTGTGAGTGTACAGTGCTGTTCAACAGTTCTGGGTGATGATTGAAAAACACGTGTTTTTTGGTGTAACAAGAGTTGCTCATAATCCCTTTCTAATTGCAGTTTAGCCTGCATGAGGAAGTGCATGGAGAGACAAAACTGAAGAACAGCGACAGTCTAAGAAATGTGAAGTTTTTACAGACGAAGTCCCACAGTGCACAGTGCAAGGTTCTGCTGCTGCCAGTGCGCAGAAGTTAAATGAAACTTTGTGTCTTTAAGAGCAGAAGAGGGCAGCATTAGTTGATTAACCCTGGCAGGGAGAGGGCACATTCCTCCGGGGGATATTCTTAGACAGGGTGCCGGTTAGGTGGACGACTGGAACAGCCTGTGAGTTCCACAGTGGACCTCCTGTTGACGACAAATACCAGTCAACATAACGAACCCATTCGTTCAATAACATCTCAGTACACCTGCTACAGAAGGGTCTGTCGTTTTCCTGATAACTTTGTGCATCTGCTGCAGTTGGAAGTGATGCTTCCTTTCATGCTCGGTAACATATACTAGAAATATCTCACATTGGGCAGCACAGTGGCGCAGAGTTTATTGCTGCCTCACAGCGCTGGGGCCCCAGGATCAATTGCTTAGGGGCTGTCTGTGTGGAGTCTGTACGTTCTCCCAATGTTCGTGTGGGTTTCCTCTGGGCGCTCCGCTTTCCCCCCACAGGCCAAAGGCATGCTGGTAGGTTAATTGGCTTCTGGGAAAACTGGCCCTGGTGTGAGTGTGTGTGTGTCTGTCCTGTGATGTAGTGGTGTCCCAGCCAGAATACATCCTATCCTGCACCTTTTGCTTGTCAGGGTAGACTCCAGCTACCCCGTGAACAGGTTTTATATAAAGCCTTCAGAACCTGGACGAATTAAATGAGTGGCATCCTTCATATAAAACAATCCCAGGTGCCGCCGAAGCCTTACCTGCCTCACTCCTTAGCCTGTCCGGATGACATCTTAACCAGGTGAGCACTTGATCCGTGACGGAGCTACTGGAGGACTGGAGTAAAGCGATAGACAGATGCTCCTGATGTGAACAGCTCCCTCCTCAGAAAAGATGTCCTCACCGTCACAGGAAGCTGGGAGCACTCTCCTTGCACTGGAGAGCCACGGATCTGAGAGGAGCATAGGCTTCTCATAATGAGGGTTTTCCAGTCTCGCCAGTCCCGCACCAGTTTCCACAGGGAGCGATTTTCCTCGGCCAGTTCATATTGTGTTGTCGAGGACTGAAATCTGGGGATCTGAAAAAGAGAGTTAGCCTCTTGACGTAATCTCTGAATGGTCTGGATCTTCCAGCTGGTTTTATCCACTGGATCGTGGGGTCTCTGCCTGGCTGCGAAAGTAGTGTAAAGATCAGGATAAATGATCAGGTCCTGAGAGGACCAAGAGCCTGCTGGTATTTCCCTGTGGTGGAGCTGGGAAACCGGAGAACCGTGTAACGCTCTCCCTGATGAAAGGACTTGATTTTGAAGATGTACGGTGCTAAAAAAAATGCTTCACATATTTGGAACCTAAAACCTTAATCAAATTCCCAATGAAGCTAATTTTAACCTGAAGGACCAAATGACACAAAACAGAATACTCTTTCAACATTTATTTATCTGGAAATTATGCATTATTCACGTGTGACAAAGTGTGTCAGCCTACTGTACATCTGGCAAGAGAGTTTGTTATCAAACATTGTTCATGTCCCATGACATGTGTACATGGAAATTATTTGCAGTTCCAAGGGCTTTTCCTCACATTTTAGTCTCTTCTGTTATGTTTGTTGACCTACAAGCCCATCCCTTCTGTCCAAGAAAGTAACTTGTTGTTTATGGAGAAACACATTTTTCCATAGTGCTGCCGCAACCTGATCTATCCTCAGTGATTTGGTGCAAACTGTGGGAGCCCATGGACCCAGAATGAGCCCGCAACACCTTGACGTTCGGTACAGCAGAGGGAAGTATAGTGAAATGGTTCTGCTGATCCATAACCCACACAATGTGTGGACGGTTCACTCCATCCAGTGTTTCTTCAAACAGCTTTTGCAGGTCATCATGCTTGTCCATGTCATTAGCATGGCTAGGATGTGCTCAGTGGAATGGACTGGCAAGCTTAGCAGGACCTGAAAGTTGGTGCACCCTTGCTCAGTGCCTCAGCTCTTGCAGCTACACCTCTGATCTCTCTTCAGCTTCCTGGTCTGTGAGAGAAGTTTGCGATAAAGGTGGTACAAGGGGTGGCCATGGGAATCGCCTTCAGGATTTCGAACTCCTCTGTCCAAGGTCCTCAAAAGTCATGTTTATCAACCAGGCACTAGGAACCCATGGTTTCAATACACAAACCTTAACATAAAGCCAACTATTAAGGAATGATTTCATCAGAAAAAGTTATATGAAGATTACAAGTATGCAGACTGAGTTCCTTAAGGTAAGTACTTGTATTTATTATCCTCATAATAGTTCACAAAGACCCCAACCTGATTTACCTACATTATACCAGTGCCATGTGTGCTCAGGTCCTTCTAGCTGGGTTCACCCCCAGCACTGCACCCTGCAAGGGGTCACTGGAGGAGCGGTGGTGGAGCCTCTCTGCTGTCACCACACCAGTTTAAAAGGGATACTCCCATTTGCTCAAGTGACCAGCATCCACTTGGCTCTCCGCTCCTCTCAGACACCGAACTGACCGGCTCTCCGCTCCTCTCGGACACTGAACCCACCGGCTCTCCGCTCCTCTCGGACACTGAACCCACCGGCTCTCCGCTCCTCTCGGACACTGAACCCACCGGCTCTCCGCTCCTCTCGGACACTGAACCCACCGGCTCTCCGCTCCTCTCGGACACTGAACCCACCGGCGCCATCTCGGCTCTCTGCTCCTCTCGGACACTGAACCCACCGGCGCCATCTCGGCTCTCTGCTCCTCTCGGACACTGAACCCACCGGCTCTCCGCTCCTCTCGGTCACCGAACTGACCGGCGCCATCTCGGCTATCTGCTCCTCTCGGACACTGAACCCACCGGCGCCTGCTACTCTCGGACACTGAACTGACCGGCGCCATCTCGGCTATCTGCTCCTCTCGGACACTGAACCCACCGGCTCTCCGCTCCTCTCGGACACTGAACCCACCGGCTCTCCGCTCCTCTCGGACACTGAACCCACCGGCTCTCCGCTCCTCTCGGACACTGAACCCACCGGCTCGCCGCTCCTCTCGGACACTGAACCCACCGGCTCGCCGCTCCTCTCGGACACTGAACCCACCGGCTCGCCGCTCCTCTCGGACACTGAACCCACCGGCTCGCCGCTCCTCTCGGACACTGAACCCACCGGCTCTCTGCTCCTCTCGGACACTGAACCCACCGGCTCTCTGCTCCTCTCGGACACTGAACTGACCGGCGCCCGCTCGGCTCTCTGTTCCGCCAGTCTGGGAGCTTGGGCTAGTGACAACATGTACCCAGGTACCCTGCCAATGTACTTTCTCATCTTTAGGTAATGGGATTAGGAACGTAAGCAGTTTTGTGTTTAGCGAGCTCACTTTTTCTTGGGTTAAAGATTCAAGTGTTCTAATTTGTTCTAAATGTATCAAGTGCATAGGGCAGGCAGGTGGGGCGAGATACGACTGCTGAACTACGTGAAAATGTTTAGCCACCAGGTTGCTAATATTTGTTGCATGTTAAGTGCAACGTAATTGTAATGTTACAAATTGTTTTGTCATGTTGTAGTGTGATACCCTGTATGTGACACTTTTTAAACGGTAGAGGCAGGTAGTTAGCTCCCCGCTACAAGCTGCAGTACTGGCGTCATGCCCATTGCGTTTGCCCATTTTTATAAAGGTAACCCCACATGTCCAGGCAGGCTCAGTGTACTAGCAGACGTAGAACAGGGTTTTACACTCATCAGGAACACAGACGAGATGCAGAATGTGTGAATCCCTGAACTTCAGCATCCCCGCCCTTGGTGTTTTATGATTGCTTGGCCTAATTAGCCAAACACAACACACCTGATCTAGAAGGGTCAACCTGGAGACAACCCCAACAAAGCTTGGTCAGCAGTGCGCCACCTCCTGGGAGTCATTTGCAACTACACTCAGATGATGACGTGTAACGGTTCTTGGGGTCTCCGCCCTTGGTTTTAGAATTTTTTAATTTTAGTTTTAGAATTTTTTAATTTTAATTTTAGAATTTGCACAGGTTCACAGTTTGAGCTCTGCCTATCTCATGCATTTTACACTACGAATGTATTAATTCCACAAAATGAAGGACCCAAAAAAATTACAATACACAATTGTTACTGATAACCCTGAAAACCCCCCAAAATTACAAAAGATGGGAACAAGATCTCATAAACGGAGCTATTAGTGTTTAAAATGAAAAGGGCTACGTTCACATCAAATCTGTTAAATCAAGTCAGCCAATTGAGCAAAAAGCCTGGCTGTACTAGAAAAGGCATAGAAGAGGAGAAAAAAAAGGGTGAGTTTCAGTTATTGATTTTATTAGGATTTCTACAAGGTATACCAATTATTTAAAATTAACTATAAAAAAACACATTAGCCAGATATAAACCCTCCCCAGAATCACAGTCACTTTCACCCAAAACCATGGAAAAAATAAATAAAAATGTTTTCTTGAAACTTCAATGTTCTTAAATACATCTGTAGTACTGCAAACTACTGCAAAGCCCATTAGCAAGCAGCTTCACATTATTTTTATAATACTACAGCGTAGTGCCCTCGCCATCTATACAAGTAGACAATAGTTGTTTGCATTTTAAAACTTTTATTAAAAAGATTTTTTTTGTATTTAATAAGACACACACATTAGAAAAATACCGTAGTTTACAAGAAAAAAAAATAATCACAGGCATTTATATGCTGCTAAAACCGGTCCTACTCCTATATGGCACAAATGTCCAGATCAGAAAACATCAAAGAAAGTTCAGTGACTGGCTGGAACTACTTCAGCAAGTTTCCTCAGTGTCTTAATCCCCCGATCTTTTTCTCCTTGAAGAAAGTCACTGATTTCCAAGAAATAGGGGAATAGAAACTGCATAATTAAGGGAATGGGAGGGAGGGGAACTGTTGAATTAAATTCAAACCTCGGAAACGTTTAGTCCGCGTCACATTATGCCTGATTTACTAACGATTTCTCCAGCCAACAGGGGCCAGAGAGGCTGAAAGAATTAGCTGATGCTCAGTCTGTCCCAATAAGGTTTCAATAGTGTCAGAGGTGAAGCAGGTCACCCTGCCCTGTGCAACAGCTGGAACAGAACGCTTGAGCTGTGTGGGGTGCAGAAAGCACCCTTATAGCGTCACAGCGGGGGCACACACTTCCATTTAGTGCCAAATCCCAGACAACTTGTTTCTCAGTCCTGTCACAAACTTGAGAGCCGTGTAAAATCGAACTGCACAAGAGTGAAAGCACCCGGCCGGGTTATTACAGTCACTGAAACGACCCCAATTCCTTAGGCTGTCAGCTACACCAGCACTCGCCCTTCCTGAAAAAGGCACCAGCGGGAGAAAGCAAGAGCCAGATTTGTTGGAATCGGACCGGACCGGCAGGAGCCTGGGTTTAGGCCCAGCATCGGTGGGCAGATCGTTTTAGTCCCCTGTCTGTTTTCTGCAGACGGGCGCTTTTAATGACTGCGATTAACCGCTCAAGTCATTGGAAAAGCGACTATGCTGAAGGAGGTGAAATTGAGCAGGCAGAGCGATTCTGATTTTTAAAACAGCAGCCCGGTGTACCAAAAAGGGCGAGATCTGTAGGTGCTGAGGCTGATAACATGAATCGTTGCGGTACTTCAATACTAGAATAACTGACATTTTCACTGTTTCACACAGCCTCTTGTAGAACAGTACAATACACATCGCAGCTTAGAGCAGTGCACCGACTTTTACTCTCCTAAACCTGGCTAGGACATACCCTCGTTAAATCCTTCTCTACCTCATTCTGCATTTCCCCGTTAAGATGTCATGTTAATGACCTAAAGGGCAGATAGTGTGAAAGTAATCTGATGTCTCATACAAACACAAAAATAACGTTAAACCCCAAAAGCAACACCCCCCCCCCCCAGCCCCAAAAGGTTTCAGTCCGTGTGGTCTGGAAGTGCGCTGGAGAAGATGGAGCTGGAATCCCTCTCCGCTGTGTGGATACGGGTTAAGACAGGACGGTAAAGAAACTGGAGGCGAGGGGAGAGAGGGAGGAAAGGAGAGATGGGAAGGGGGGGTTTGATGATCTCCTCCAGCTCTAGGTTATAGCAGACAACAGTGTGCAGGTGGAGTAGGAGGCAGTGGACTCCTTCCTAACTGCCCTCAGGCCCTGGGGATGTCTGGGATTGGTGGGGAGGGTAGGACAGTAAGGAATAGGGGAAACCACAGCTGAAGAAAAAAAATGCCTGAGATCCTTCCGTGTCTCGCTCTGCTCCTCGCCCTGCTCAGTGAGAGAGGGGGTCAGTGATTGATCAGGTAATGACTGGAGGAGGGTCTAGAGCTCATCGGAGGGGGAATGAGGAAAGGGTCAAGAAGGATGCTGGAGCAGGAGCCAGGTCAAGGACAAGGGGGTTTAAAGAAGGGGAATGCGAGAGGAACAGCAGGATAACTTTCCTCCCTTGACACAGAAACAGGTATGGGAAAGTCTGTAAGCAACAGGGAAGGGCAGGCAAGTCAGGGCTGTTTCCCTGATCTGTTCCTAGAGTGCAAGAACAGACGCGATTTTTGATCCAACCAGCAACTCATCTACATTCTCAGATCTTCACTGCTCACATAATGCACAAAACATGCACGTGCCCTGTGTTGAGGACATGAGAGAGCTTTGCTTGCAGGGTAAATCAGTGAAAGTTTTTAATTTAAAGGATTAGGTGGCTGGTTCAAAACCCAGGGCCAGATCTCGGGAACAGGGACAGGGAGAAGGACGCGTCAGGAGAAAGATGAAGCCACGGGAGTCATGGACGGAGCAAGAGTGAGGACAGGGCAAGAGTGAGGAGGAGGATGGAGGTCAGGATGAAGAGTGAGGGTCTTGAAGTTCTTCCTCACTGGCCGCCTGGCTTCTCTGCGCTGCTGGGAGAGGCAGGGCTCACCATGGTGCTGAAAGGGTTGATCTCGTTGGTCTCCATGGCCTGGTACACGAAGAACAAGAAGCCTGCCACCGCCATGAGCAGCAGCAGCTGCAGCCACACGGGCAGGGAGCGGCGCGACCGAGACTGGCCACCGGATGGCGCCGTCAGCTTGGCCGCGCTGCTTGAGGAGGAAGAGGAGGAGGAGGAGGAGGAGTACGACAGGGCCGGAGGAGCAGCCGACAGCTTGCCCGCTCCCCGCTGCACAGCCCTGCGCTCGGTGTAGACTGAGGTCTCGGTGAATTCGGTGCGGCGCAAGATGGAGTCGTCGAGGCGGAAGTCGCTGGGGTTCAGAGGTCGCCCGGCTGCACCGTGGATGGGTCGGCGGCAGGTGGCGCTGTGGTGCACACGCAGGAGGAGAGGCACATGGAAGGAGAGAGAAAATTACCTACTTGATACGTCAATCTACACTACCAGCAAGACGAGTCAAATGGCTGCCCAAGCTTGTTTTGCTTTCTCACCATGAACTTAAAAATGATTTCACAATCGCCTCGACATTTTAAAGGCACTCAGGGGCAGCTTGAGCTCTATTGTTGAGGCTCTGGTGGTCCCAGCCTAGGCTACTTCATTGCCCAGCTGTTCCCTGGACTGCTCAAGGGCAAACCAATGCATCCTGGGAAAGTACATCCTTCCCTTGACGTTACCGATTCTTGTGCTATTGGGCGATGTCATCAGGCTACAGAACCGTGAGGCACTAACGTGCACAGCCCTGGTCTAACACACAGCGGACACACTCATTGCTCATACAGGTGCCAGAGCGAGCCGGAACCCGACTCCACGCCCTGCGCATCAGAGATGTTGACCAACTAAGAGCTGCGAATTCTTCAACCTGGAGCAAATATTGTTGGGAACACTTCGTCAAAAAAGAAATGGATAAACAGCAGACATTAACAGTTGCTTCCTTCTGTTAGCAGCAAAATGAAAACTGTCCCAAAAGCACCCTCCACTATTACTGTCAAAATAACACAAACACACTCTACATAAGAGGAAAACGATCTGAGAAAGGTGGATTTTTAAGTCTGAGACAATAGATTTATCTTTTAGGTTAAGATACAGTCAAGGCTTCTCTTTTTTCTTCATTCTTCCACAATGCACCTAATTATATCTGGCTTCAAGAACTTGAAAATAAATCAGGATAACATTTTACTGAAAGTAAAACGTGAAAATGAGCTTTATGCTCGTCGCAAGGGTAAACTCCCAAATTAAAGAGTTTAGCAATTAAACTACATCTCCATCCCTTAAACGTGCTTACGGGAACTATTTTCCATTGAGCTCGGGTTTAGCCGTGTTTACAGAACTGGGCTTATGAAGACACTAACGTGATTCCGGTAGGAGTCCGCGGCTCATAGGGAAACATCTCCTCCAGAAGGTCCTTCGCCTCTTTCCTCCGGACCACGTCTCCTGCTTCCAGCCTCTCTTCCACCTGCGGAGAGAGGGCAGGGAGACGGGAGTGAGAGAGGGAGACAGGCGAGGACACGCGAGCTCTGTGTGCAATATCCCTCATGCACCTGGGCACAGACATCCAGGTGTGCCCACAGCCTGGAACAGGAGCTGGGAGAAGAGGATCCACACCGAGAGGCTCACCACAGTGACCAGAGCCTACCCTTCGCAAAAGCAGCCCTCACCGTGTAGGGAGCCACTAGACCCTTACTCACCCACCAAGAAAAACACAAAAACACCCGTTGAAACACTCGTATGTTCCAGAGTCCGTTACGGGCTATGCCCATCTCAGCTCGGTGACGGTCAAGCACAGCGGCTGCAGGCTCAGGGAAAGGCCAGTCTGCATGCATTCGCAGTGCGGCGCCCCAGCCCGCGCTCAGCCATGGCGAAGCAGGATCGAGATGGGCAGCCCTGACAAGGAGCAGCGCACAGAGAGGGGGCGGGGGGCAGGGGAGCACGCCGATTCTACCCCAGCCCTGCAGGATGGGCAGGCAGCTTCACCGAGGCCAGAGCTTGCACGAGACAAGGAAGCAATGGAACAAACTTCACCAAAAATGAATGCCATTCTGCTACAGCACCATTAAGCAATTCTTTTGCAGTTCTCCCCAGAACGCTGCAGCGGAGCTCTATCGAGGTCCGGGAGTACAGCTACTTGGAAGGTTGAGGGTAATGGTGAACCAGTCCTCAAAATTAGAAGCAAGTGAGGGCAGGAGGGGGGGGCACCTGCATACCGCATGCTCCCCAAAACCCAACACCACCCCACGTGTCCAGTGTGGCGATACTTTCCTGAGGCCTGGCCGGGGTGCAGAAGGCTGAGATTTTCTGCTGCTTGACCGTTGCCTTCTGCAATGGGGTCAGGCGTGATTCTGGGTACTCTATTTCCTGCCAGGTGGAAGGGGAGGGAAGGGCCCACAGTTTAGATTCTCTTGCTGACCGCCTGGCTTTTATGCTCAAAATACGGACCCCGCGTTGCACTGTGCTCCAGCCCTCCCTCAGTATAAGAGCAGGGATGGTCAGGGAGGAATATACCGTACGTCAGTCCCAAACAAGAAAACACGAACCGTCCAATCCTCAATGCAAATATAATTCAGATTGGTCCTGCTGCATCTGGTGACAACTTTACTCACTTTTCACATGAAGCTCCCACTGTTTTATATCATCCATTTCCACGTAACACCAATGTGTAGAAAATGCACTGAAAGTAGTGCATTCACCTGGCATGGGATTAGGGAAATCCATCTTCTAGCCGATTTATCGTGGGGGAGCCTGTCCCAGCAAGCAATAAGGGACAAGGCAGGACACACCCTGGATGGGTTGCCAACCCATTGCAGGGCACATGCCAACACACCAGGGCCAACTCACCTACCAGCATGTCTTTGGACTGTGGGAGGAAACCCATGTGAACCCAGGGAGAACATACAGACTCCACACAGACAGCACCCCAGGTCCAGGATTGAACCCAGGTGGGGGGCTCTGGGTTTAATTCCAGACCCAGGGGTGCTATCTGTGTGGAGCTTGCATGTTTGTGCGCTGTGAGGCAGCAATGCTAACCACTGCGTCCCAGGGCTGCTCTCCGTTCCACTATGATACAGGTATGCCTTTGAAAATGATCCTATTTGTCAGCGGTTGGGTGCGCAGTAGGATCCAAGACCAGAGGTTTAGTCCCCACAGTGATGCCGGGGTGGGAGGAGCACAGAGCAACAATACAAGGGTTTTGGGGGTGAGGTGGGTCACCTCCTGCAGGAGTGCGGTGTTGTGCAGAGAAATTGGCTTCACAGGAAAACGGGCCAGGCTCTCATCATCATCATCATCATCATCGTCATCATCATGATCGTCAAAGTCATCTTCCTCCTCGGGCGGCTGCAAACAAAATCTCCCATTCAGCATCTTCATCGTGAATTAGACACTGATGGGGCCTCAGCGGGACCCGGCGGAGAGGCGTCCTGTACTGTGCAAGGGGGCTCGGGAAAAGCCCTCAGTTTGAGCTCGTCTACCGTGAGAAAGCTCATCTCCCAACCCTGCAGGCACTCTGCACGGGCCTGGAGCACACACCCTGCCTGACGTCACCCCCAGACCAGGACTCAGCCAGAGGATAACAGGTGACAAAACACCTCTTCCTCCGATGACACACCTTATAACTAGCAACAGGAACATATCAAGGAAAATCGTTTTTTTGAATCTTTTGTTGAAAATGTGAACCTTTTGCTGTCAATAGGGATGAGTCATCTACAAGAGGTGCAGATAAATAGACAATAAAACCCAACCAGTCCGGAACAGAGGCCAGTCACAGGTGTGCCACAGCATTTTGGAATAGCGGTACTCCATCTCTAGGAGGTGATTTTTAAAAGTAGAAACTGATTTCGCTCAATCATGATCACTTTGTTTATTAGTGGAACAACAACTTCAGACACCAGGTACGTTTCTGCCCACAGCTGGGATGACGAGCATGCCCAGTTCCTCGCTACTCCGGTAGGGAGTCATTTCGCTGGCAGGACACCGCAGATCTTGCCTTGCTGAATAAAAATGGCAATTATGTGCCCTCCTCCACTGCAAAGCTAGCAGGTCAACTCTGCTGACGGAGTACCTGCACCAAGCTCACACCGTTCCCACCCGCAGGGAGCGAGCGAACCTGGGCTCAGGACAGCCAATCGCCTTGCTCGGCCCTCGAGGGAAACCTCCAACGCGAGCCCAGCGCCGGCAGGCACACAAAGGACAGAGCAAAAGCCGTTCCCCCGCCATCGTGCTCGGTGATCCCATACAATACACCCAGGTGCCCAGAACGAGAACACAGAACTCCTGTGCCCCCCCCACCAAACACACACACACACGCGCACGCGTGCCGCCACCAGACAGCTAGAGCGTTTACTTCCTCTCGGCCTCGGGGCGACCGGCGGGCGGCCGGCGGCTCGGGCACCTGGCCGAGGAGGACCTGTCTGAGGATCGCGGAGCTCGTGGAGCCCCTGGCCTGACACGCAGGGGCTGAGCAGTGATGAGGCTCCTGGGACAAGATGGGGGCGAGAAGGTAGGTTAGAGGGCAGGGGAGACGCACCCCAAGACCACAGCGGACACCCCACATTTACTCTGGGTGAGGCAGCAAAGGGAAAAGGGGTTTAGCGCTGCCTCCTGTGAACTAAAAGGGGCACTCTTCATCAAGTACCTGGTGTATTACTCTTCCAAGTTAAACCAGTATCTTTCAGGGGACACAAATAGGATGTTTAAATTTTAAATGAAGTTTACATCATGAACAAAGGCTGATTTGCTAATATAGAGGTATACATTTAAAAAATTCACCTAAGCAGGTCTTCTAACCACTGTCTACTGATCCCTCTTTACAAACAGCACTTTGGTGCCACAATGTTCATATGGAAGATGGGAGGAGCGTCTAGGCGATAAACTGCAGTTTCCTTGACAAAAGCCCCAGAACGGGGATCGGCATTCTCAACCACAGTACATGACGTTTGTTAGCTGTGAATCTGCGGCAGGTTTACTCCTCAGCCACAAGCAACGTGACTACTTCTTAAAGAGCCTCACTTTCCAAACGAGTTCAACCATCGAAATGCATGGAAAGTGGAATAAACAGAAACAACTGCCAAACATTTACGCAAACATTCAAGTATATAAACTATAAAATATAGTATACAATTCAGTATATTTAAATATTATAACCGTTTTTTGTAAAACCACTGAAAACGTCCCCTTGCACTGCTGTCTGACCTCTCTGCTGCTGTGTCCCCGAGCTCTATCACCCTCCGGATGTGCATCAGAAATGGAACCCCGTTTCCCAGGAGTTCCTTGAGTTAAGTGGGGGGAGCCCCTTTGCTTGGTCTCCAGCGGTGCACCCCGTTTTGGGGTTTCGGGGGCCCTGCTCTCTTGGGACACAGACTCGCAGGCCGAAACCTCAGACAGGTCCTGGGACAGGGAGCAGAGAGATATTAGGAGACATTTTTTTGCCTGGGCAACAGGTCAAGGGCGAGGGAACGTCACTTCAAGCGCAGGTGGGGGGCGAACACCACACTTTTGGGGACACCACTGGCTTGACCTCTGCTCCCTCGGCTCTCTTTTTCAGACCTGAACTGATTCTCTTCCTCTCTTGACACTTAACAAGCCGACACTGTGGCCACGTGCAGACCTGGTGAAGGACACATTGCAGCCAGTGTCATGTGCACTACAGTCTAACCCTCCTCTGGCAGGCCATGCGAGTATGAGCTCCGAATCTGAGCGTTTGGACTGCAAAGTTATGTCAAAGGACATCAGACTGCAGTAAGGAGCAGGACATTGGCTGGAGTTCCTCTTCCAAAGAGCCTGAAGTGAACTGTGCCCCACTAAAACTAAATCTCAGCCACATTCAAGGTGCACACTCAGCGAAGTTGTCTTTGGCATACATTAAAAAAAATTAAAAGTCCCACTCAATGCTTCTTCTCATGACAGTCATTGCAGTCAAACTGTTATACTATAAATGAACCATGTATAAATGTATAAACCTTACACTTTTTTTTTTTTAAAGGTGCACACCTTGTATAATCAATCTTAATCTTAACCTATTAAACTCAGAATATTCAACACGGGTGCAAAGACACCTGTCAGGGCTTTGGAGATGCCCTTAAACAGTTCAACACAGGTAGAGGATCTCCAAATATAACAATTCTTTGTCTGAAGTATTTTAGCAGAGTATTTTTGCATATTTATCCTTAAATCCTTTTGGCCTGGGTGCACCCCTGCATCAGAAGATCAGCGTGCCAGCGTGGAGAAACTGTTTTCCCTCAGGAAAACCGAAGGGAAGCAGCCTTAATAAGACTAAAAGCCAAGGAGGACTACTGGCCTCTGCGCCTCATTTCCTGTAGGTCCGAGACTCAAGTGTTTGATGACCCCAGCATCCTAAACCAGCACTGATCAGTGCATGCCGTGTGTCCAGAGCAGCCAGAGTGAGGTGTCCCATTCACCTTGTGTGTGGTCTAGAGGTTTCAGCTCAATGCACTGGTGGCACAGACGCCTGTGATATTTTAGCAAACTGGCCCTGAAAGAGTGAAGCTGTGCAACTGTTTTGCACAATGTTTCAATGCCTATGGATTATTTACCAGCCCTCTGATGGTGCACCTGGATCACTACGAAGCACACATTACCTGGCTTCGTGTGGGAATGTACTCCTGAATTGTTCGAATCTACTCTTGCTTATCTCATATTTGAACACGGCTGGGCTCTGTGCCTACTGTGGCCTAAAGCGCAGACCTTCCTGGGAAAATACCTCTCAAGCGCTCAAGAGCCGAACTTCGGGGAAAAAGAAGAGCTCCAGTCTAATACAGTAAAGGCTCGAGCGTGTCTGAAGTCACACCTGTTCTCTACCGAGATACCGCAAGACAGACGGATGCTGACAACCGACCCCCAGACCACAGAGCAGTCAGATTGCTGCTGCAGAGCCCAGCCCAGCAGGTCTCCCCCCGTGGTCTGCGGACCCCCCAGTGCTACTGCAGAGGCTTCCAGACAAGACGTGCGACACGTGATCGGATTGAAGCCCTCCAACCTGACATCCTGCGGTTCACGTCAGAGAGACGGCACCAGCCTGCTCGCGCGCGGGCCCGGTGAGGTTCGAGTAAGGAGCTGCGTCAGCGTGCACGGGCTGCAAAGCAACAGGTGAAGGTGAATTCCGTGCTGAAAGGAAGAGAAAAGAAAGCGCTTCGGCTGTGGAATCGCAGCTGGAGAAGACTCCACGGCCAAAACGTTGTTTCTTTTCTTTTCAGCTTGGAACAGACCTTGACCTTCACAAATACACGTCACGGTGAAGGATAAGGATGCACAGGTGCGCGAGCAGCTCGTGTTACAGGGTGCAGGTACCACGAGTCTCTTCCTTTGTTCCTTGCTACTGCGCTGGGTTTCCAGGGGTGACAGAAGTACTGCTGGGAGCAGTAGGAGGCGATCATCCAAGCGTTTGGAAATTGAGGAGGGGGGTCCGCACACTGGAGAAGGGTTGGGAGCTGCTGCCCTGCTCGCTTCCTGTGTGCAAACCCATCCCCTTGTCCCCAGTACTCAGTCACCAGGTGTCCCCTGTACCCGTGCTGCATCCACCAGGGACAGAGACAGAGAAACTAAGCCACTGCAGGTTTTACAAGCTTCAGGCTCTTAGACAGACTAGTACTTACAGCGAGGGTCTCCAACACTGGGGTTGGAGAACCCCAATCTGTTTCTAAAGACTGGGAACACCTAACGATGACCGATCAATTCAAACAGTAATTGGATCAATAAAGTGAATTCTGGTCCTCTTAAGCCTGAGGGGTATTCAGATATCGGTCACAGATCTGGAAATTACTCCAATCTGCTTAATTGTTCGAAGTCTTCGGAAATGAAGCCTGCTGGAGCAGGGAGGCAGACTCCACGCTCAAGTGATCTGTTTACGGTCAGGCCTGTGCACTTGTGCTGGCAGGGAATAAGCACAAAACGTCCCTCAGCTGGTATTAGCTTCTGGACAAGAGCCTGCTGCCCATAAACCCCTCTTCCGCTGTGGGAGCCCCACTCCTGTGTTGTACACCCACCCCGAACCTTCGGGGGGAAAAAAGCTCAGCACTCGGGGGTGAGGAGGAGAGGTGGAGAACGAGAGAGAGACAGAGAGAGAGAGAGACGGGAAACTGGGGGATTACAGTGTCGTCACTGGCTGGCACGGCCTGGTCAAGCAGGGCAGCTCGTCTCATCTTCCTCTTCACCTTCAGGACGCCCTGTTCGCGCTCTTCTTCGTTCAACCCCTCTGTCTTTCCCTCCTCCTCGCGGGTGTCGACACTCTGCACACACAACACACAAGCGCCTCTCGCCAAGAGTGACATTTCTACAGGATGCCCCCTCTAAGGCAGCAGGCAGGGAGTCACTGCTGTTTAATGACTAAATCCATTTACAGATGACCTAGAACATACTGTATAATAACTGCTGGCAGCTCTGTAGCCCTTTTCACCCACATCGAAACAAAAGTACTTTATATAAATCGGAGGAGGCCCATCTCCATCCATCACTGAAGTGCAGCACCTCCCTGGGTGACAGGACAACCTCCTCACTACCTGATTACAGATCAAGTAATGAACGAGCTGAATTAACAGAGAGCTTTAGTAAGGCTAGACTGTATGATTTAGTCTTTTAGGGGGGATTCGCACTCATAGGTGCTCAGTCATAATCCCACAGAAGGCAGCTTCACACCACTGGCTCTTCAGCCAAGCACAATTACCAGATATCTGAACGGTTCCTTTTGGAACGCAGCCTGGACACCAGGGTGATCACCCCTGCTGTTACTACCAGCGCCTTGGCATCTTTAATGGCAGTGAGGACCTTGGTGCGTCTCATCCATACACAGCACCTGTTCCGAGAAAAGACCGCCACCTGCTGGCCTGCTAACACTACTGACTTCTGTGCCCCGTTTTCCTGTAGTTCACCTATCCTGTTATCCCCTACAGGGGGGAAAACACCGCTTATTTTTAAACAAGCTTTTCTTTAACATTAAAAAAAACACAGAGGAGGCTGAGAGGTAGAAGGAAAGGCTCTCGTAGCACTGTTGGGAGGGGAGAGTGATCAAAGAATTTCTCTCAACTCAGAAACTCAGTCAGTTTCACGGACAAAATAATCCATTTTACAAAGCTGCTTGAGTTATTTGTCCCCTTGCGGAAATCGGAAAAAGCTCAAGTCGGGCACTGTGTCAGCACACGTAGGCTGCAAAGGAACAGGTAAAGGTTTATTCCATGCTGAAAGGTAAAGAAAAAGACAATGTTTCGGCTGTGAAGCCTGAAGAAGTTTAAACTGACACCAGAAGCAGGCTATTTTTTCTTTTCCTTTCAGCATGGAATAAACCTTTACCTGTTTCTTGAAATCAGAAAAAACGCCCCCTTATCTGATCTCAAACTCTTCCCACTCCAATGGCAATGTTAATAAAAACTCACCCTTCTTTTGTACAACAAAGTTCAGAACTCAGACTCCTGTGTCTCCTCCCATAGACACAGGAATCTTTATACAATGGAATGGATTAGACTCGCTGTCCCTGGAGAGCGCAATTCACCTGTCTTCATCAGCACTCTCAGCTCCCTTGGACTGCAGTCCCTGACAGAAACACCAGGTGGCAGCACATAACCACACACCATGCACTTGCTGTAGTTTCCTTGTGTTCAGAACGATTATCAACAGCACATGCGGTTCTCTACTTTTCTCAAAGTCAATGCATCACATAGCACCTCATAATAAAACAACCAAAACTCAAAACCTGAATTCTATACAATTCAACTCAAGATTGCTTCCGGGAACTAACAATGAAGACAAGGCGCCTTCAGGTACCCACACGCCATTAGAAAAAAGAGCTCGTGATGGAAGCCATGTTCAGCATGGCTCACATTGAACCATCAAGCAACATCTTGAAGCGGCTCCCCAGTTTCTTGTCAAAGTGCCAAACACCTGCTGTTTCACGATCTCCAACAGATGTGAGGCTCTAAACTGATCCGGAGCTTAAGCAGGATATTTCACCGGAACAAAAGCTTTATTCTTCCACGCAAACGGCAAAACAGGCCAAGCCGGGCCTGGTCCGCATCGTCTCGGCAGGAGCACCGCGCCTTGCCCCCCCCCCCGCAGGGCCCGTGGAGCAGCCTGGAGCCCCCAGGACAAGACTCTGATCCGCGGCCGCAGACATGACGGGGGTTAATCATCCTTCTCGGTGGACCTCTGGGCCGAAGAGCTCCTCGGCCAGGAAGGGCAGGACCTAAAGTGGGGACTGCAGTCCCAATTCCTCGGACCGGTTATTCAGTCTCGGCAGCAGAATAAATCCGTTGCCTCTACGGACAAAAATGTCCCAATTGCAACTGAAGTACAAAACCGTGAACTTTGTGAAAGTGAACTGCAAGTCGCCAACGTTGCTGCAATCTCGCACTGGGGGGTCCCGCGGACTGCGACGAGATTGCCGTTGGGTTAAAAGAGCTTGTTCACCGTATCACAGGGCTGCGGCACGTCACCGGAAGTTCTGTTGCCTCGTTCTGAACCGCAGAACACGGCTCTGCGCAGACCTGGACATCTACTCTATTGTGCGATGGAGGTTTTACATGTTACTGTGTGTACATTTGGCTGCTATTGCGGTTTGAAAGAAACTCATCAACGCTGATTCTTTTGAACCCCGATATACGGAAACAGCGCTGCAGGTCCCCTTTAAGAAGCTGTCTTGACCTGCAAGCCTTTCGCCCCGCTTGCAACACAGCACGACAGCACACCAGTAGTCAGAGGGGTCCCGTCACATAAAACAAGTCCCAAAGCGATACAGCTTGATAAAATCATAAGAACAGTTACAGTTACCTCCTTCTGAGAGGAGGGGTGGCTATTTAACCCGAGGGCCTTGTCCAGCAGTTTCTGGAGAAACACTGTGGTTTCAGATTCAAGAACGCAGCTGGACAGCCTTTTCCGTACTCCACACATTCACGGTTTTAGTCCTTAACGATCTCTGAAGGGGTTCATTTCATAAACCGCTTTTTTAATGTGTCCTAACAGAAGGAATCTTTAGAAACGTAGGGGGATTTAATGGTGATCTACAAACCCTTCTGGATCGGGGCTCCCCTTGGCCGGGGCTGGAGACCCCCGGACTGACTGGAGCTCTGGAACAAGAGGGCTGTGAGGACAGACGGACAGTCCCCGGTCAGCAGACACTCACCCGGTTGTGTTCGTAGCGCCGCGTTCGAAGGCCGGGGGTGGTTTTCACTCGGGTCTTCACAGGTTCCAGCTTCTCCACGATGGGCTCAAGCTTCTCATCTGAACACGAGAGAGGGACAGTGAGGGAGGGGGACGCACAGAGCACCTGTGCAGACAAGGAGACTGGAGTATGCAAACACACCGAGGGGCCTTAAATACGCAACAAGTGAAAACTGCAACCAAGACCACGGATGTGTTTTCAAATTCAATGCCAGTTATACTTTCATTTTAGATTTGGTTTAGGACTTGAGGGGGTCAGCAATACCCTTCGGTGCTTATCAATAATGTTAACAGAAGCACTGCAACCGATAAAATTAAGACGGCGGTATTATGATACACTTCAATTACGTTCTTAAAAAGCACGTGTGCTTTAACTTGCACTGTTTTGTTTCTTATTCTGCTTCTCTTTGGAGATGTTTTTAATTCGGTTACATTCTGTTTCTATCAATTCCGTATTCTGAACATTGTAAGGCTGGCTCGGTCGCACGTGCAGTTAAAGCCATCACTCTCTCATACATTGCAGAGAGAGCAGAGCAATGAAGGTATTGAGAGACAAGGCATGCACAGCAGGGAATTCTCACCCATTAAGACGAAGCCTTTCAATCTAAACGCTCCCAGGACTACCTGGTGGGAATCCTTCATCCCTCTACAACCGTGAAGCGTCGGATACTTTAACAAACCAAGAACATTTCAGCTGGAACAAATATCCCACAGGTGCCCTGCAACACCACTTTCTGTAAAGACCCTCCTCGGAAGGGAATTCCACTCCAGCAGGAGATCCTGCTGAGCTCGCAGGAATCCCGAGGAAGAACCTCCGCAGTGACCACAGCCCGGCCATTGAGACCAGGAGAAACAGGCGTCTGTCCAAGACATTATTCACGCCCTCCATTCTCACACAGAGAACGGATGTGTTCGGGAAGATTGCAAATACTAATAAAGACACGTTTTGACAATTTTACAGAACTTCCATCTGCTGTCACGGCCATGACGATATGTCGGAGCGGTGGCTCTGTGGCTAAGGATCTGCGCCTGTGACTGGAAGGTTGCTGGTTCAAATCCCGCGGCCGGCAGAGGAATCCTACTCCGTTGGGCCCCTGAGCGAGGCCCTTAACCCCAGCTGCTCCAGGGGCGCCGTACAATAGCAGACCCTGCGCTCTGACCCCAAGCTTCTCTCCCTGTCTGTGTGTCTGTGTCTCCATGGAGAAAAAGCTGGGGTATGCGAAAAGACGAATTCCTAATGCAAGAAATTGTATAGGGCTAATAAAGAAACATTACATTACATGTCACCTGCCCCCACCCCGAATCCCGTAGCTCTCTCGCCTCGCTCCCCTCGGCCGCACACGCGCCCACGCTCTCTCACCCTCCTCGTTGTCGCTGTACTTCTCCGAGTCCGTGTTGCCGTTCTGGTTGGCGTCCGCAGCTCGCAGGGGCGCCGAGGGGGGGGGCAGCGTCTCGGGGGGGCCCTGGTCCAGCAGCTTCTGGAGCTTCTTCTCGTACAGCTTCCGCGTCGAAGCTGAGGTCGCAGGAGACGAGCCGTGCGTGAGCCGCGCTCCACCCCGGTGCCCCGGCCGTAGCTGCTGTTACGTGCAACAGGTAGGCCAACCCCCCTCTCCTCCTCCCACCTGTCAGGCTCCGCATGGCCTGGCACCTCAGTCCCTGTCTGGGTTACTTTCGCCCTACTCCCCTCCTCGCAACCTTCACTCCTCTAATCCTGGTCTCCTCTCTGTCCCCCAAGCCCGTCTGCACTCCATGGGTAATGGAGCCCCGTCTCCTGCTGCACCCCAATGCTGTGGAATTCTATCCCCCTATCAGAGCGTCACCTTGCCTGAGCACTTTCAAAGCAAGACTCCTGTCTGCACCTTTGCTTTCCTACTCCTGTACTGTAATTGTGACATTCTGCTCTCTCCTCTCATTATGTGCTTTTTTTTCTTTTTGCAACAAAAGCACTTTGAGAAGCCACTTTTAAAGGCACTAAAAATCTTAATAATAGCAATATGATTATTATTGATGATAATGAAGTAATGAATTGTAATCACCATCAGCAACGACCGTCATATCCTTCCCTAACCTACTACTTCAGCTAGAGATTGGAACAAAGAATTGGATTTGAAATTAAGTACAATATCAGCAATGATTTCAGTCTGGTCAGGGCTCACAGGTTTCATTCTTTTAACTCGAGGAACACCAACACCTCTATTTGGTCACAAAATTATTAAAGCAAAACAAAGTAGGAACTAGTCAGCTTTTAAATAGCTGTATTTTTTTTTAATCTGGTGAATTCCAAGTTATGTGCAAGTCATCTTTTTCACATAAGCAAGTCTTGTTTTGCATGTCCCTCTAAGTGCACACTAGTTGAGCTGCCTGCTCCCCCAAGCTTGGACTATGGCAAGGTTGACAGAACAACATGGTTTTTGGGAATCTTTCTCTCTCATTCCACTTTGAGAATTGGTTACTAAACAGAAAACAGTGTGCAGGTAAGGCACTGAGGGGTACTGCAGGGATCTCTACTAGGACCACAGCTTTTCTTACCTGATCAATGTTTGAGATTCCAGAATAATAAACTAGTTACATTTGCAGATTATACTCAATTGGCCAACTGTAGAGGCAGCAAATTTAACTCAAAAACATTTCACAACATTAAACACCATTTACACCTAAGTTGTGAAAAAGACTAAAGAAAAATGGGAAATACTGAGCTAGACGAAGCTACTTATGAGAAAGACTAAGGTGTTTATGTTGACATAAGTTTATATCTGGGAAACTATGAAAAAAGTAAATAATTTAAGATATTTAGGTAAAAACAGAATTGAAATCATGGGATATTATAAATTGTATAAAACACAAATAAGGCCTCCTTTAGAATACTTTAGAGTTTTGGTCACCATGTAACAGAAAAGACATTGCTGCTCTGGAATCATTCAAAACACAGCTGGATGAGATCCTTGGATCAATTAGCTACTGCCTATCCTTTGTTCTGATATTCTGATCAGTTTTCTGTGAATTCACAGAAACCAGAAGAACAGGAAGCCCTGCTTGTGCGTGATCCTGAATCAGTATTGCAGAGGAATAAAGTGAATGAGTGCCAGCACCCAGGCTGTAAAACTGCTCATACCACTGGGACACTGGCTTCTCTAACTCCAGCTAGCACTTTCAAAACACTTGCACAACTTTCACAGCTTTTCGGATGAGCGCAAAATGTGTTCTGCCCTTCCCAGGTCACTCAAAACATACTCCAGCTTACTTCCCAAAACTCAGCTCAACATTTGTTTGTACCAAAGACATACATTGTTACTTACAGAAACCGGGGAGCAAATCTGGCTCCAGGGCTTTGTGCTTGGCTAGCTACCAGCCTGCAACGCTCCAACATGTTTGGAATTAGGTCTTGAAAGACTCCTGCAATTGTTCTGAAAAACTGTTTTGCTGGCCTGCTGTAAACTGCTTTTTAAACCAAATGTACTTGACTGGCTCACATTCCTTAGCAACTGTGACTGCTCATTCCTAAAGGGAAATCCCTGCAAAAGCTTAACTGCATGCCTGCCTGCCTCAAAGCACAGCTCAAAAATAAAGAACGCCCTGTACTAATCTAGACATTTAAACACACTAGGCAAACCACAGTTATCATTAGATTAGGCAGAGTCCAAGAGAGAACAGCGAGGCAGTGTCTAGCAACAATTCGCTGCAGTCTTGTATTGTCTTAACTCAGAGCTCACTGGCTTTTCAGTTCCGATCTCTGAGCAGCTGATCAGGACCGGCATTTTGCTATTGTATTATCAATTCTTTATACAAAGGCTTTTCAATGCAAGCATTTGATGTCTATGCTATGCTCTGATGTAAACCACCTGCCTATGCGTGCCTATACATAGATACATGAACAAACGCTGTTCTGTAAAACGGCTACATCATTCCACATATATATATACACACACTGTATATATCAGCTGTAGTGTTTTTCCCCTTTCATCCACACAAGAGCACGTCTCCAAACCTTGAGTCATGAGTCAGAATGCAGCAGGCTTCCTCGCTCATTACATCAACACCTGAAGACCTCTGAATGGTCTTTCACAGTCCAATTAGGTTCATGATGAGCTCAGTGAGGTCATTAAGAACAGAAGTAGTCCAGAACCGGAGACGTTCGAGCCGTGGTGCACAACACTAAAACCAAACTGCCACGGGGTTACCACACTCACCCATGAAGTCGCTTGTCTTGATCGAGGTCTACTGGTTCAAATGTCCTGCTCCTGGAATCTCTTAATTCCTAACCTTGTGGCCTTCATCCAATCATCACAGAGCCCTGCCTCCTCAGAGTGCACCACAGGCCCGGCTTATGCTATGCTGTACAACCAGCTTGCTCAGAGGGCAGTCTCCCTCCCACTTTTGTTTTTTAATCATGGCACTAGTAACAAATGGAAATATCATTTAATAGGAAGACAGAAAGAAGCTCTGGCCACTCGCCCGCGACGGGCGCTGGCGTTCCCCCTGTTACACGTGCTGCCTCATTACTCACCCACGATGGGCCCAACGCTGACTCCATACTTCAGCAGCTGGTCCTTCAGATCCTCGTCGGTCAGCTCCGCGACGTCCACATCCTCCGGGCGGGGCTTGTCCGTCTTCTTCGTGGCTTTCTGCAGAGGGACAGTGGGTCACAGGTTTACCGCGGGGACACCACACTACCTTCCTGTGCCTGGGGAGCACAGAGCACTGCGGTCACCCACCCTATACACAAGCGTCCAACAGCATGGAACTTGCTTCACCTCTGGGATTTTGAACGCTTTATCTCTTGCCTCTCCAGAAATGGCGGATTGCACCCTCAACATATTCCACTGTAGGGGATCCACACTCCCAATCGGGTTCGTGTGAGAGAAAGCCACAGTGAGTTTATGTACGCATGCGTACAGGAATTGCTCGGCCACAAGAGCGGCAGCCAATTCAGAGTACCAGCTGGGACTTTCCCATTTATATAGTCAAGCAATTACACAGAAACAAGCACAGAGGAGGAAGCGTTTCCTGAGGAGTGATACCACTCCAAGGGAGCAGTTAACATATTTGTGCAATAAATTCAGCAAAGATATCGCAGAACAAAGACCGCTCATTTACAACTCCAGATACCAAGTCCCCAGTAGTCCTTGAACTATTTTTAAGTCCTGCGCAATTTCAGCTTCGCAAATCTTATCTGACAACTTCTGATACTCTTCAAGCAATTTCTCTGCCCACAATATGCTCTTAACCCTTTCATTCACTATTATGGCTCTGAGTTGTCCCCTTGCTGCCAACCCCTGCTCCGCTCCACGGTTCATACACCATAACACCAACACTCAAGCCTCAGACCTCAGCCAGGCACTGAAGAACGGCACTTGACAGGGCACTGAAGTACAGTGAAGTACAGATTTGAGCAATCCGGTCTGAAACGGGTTATGCTGTGAAATGCTGAGGTACTTTTTTTTGCCAGGGCAGGAAGAGACCCAACACAAACAAAACATACCATGCGTCTCGGTTCCCTGGATGAATTATTCTGGGCAAGCATTAATCTTAATAAAAACACGAGCAGCCCTTCTGTTTGATCTAGAAGCAGCAATCAAAACCAGTCTGATCAGTGATGAGCAATCCTAGTTCCATTTTCTGTTGTGAAAATGTGCATTTTCTTTTTTAAGTCTAGCATATTCATAACATTTATCGCTTGGATCTACAGCAGGAGAACTACAATTGACTATATGAAGAAAAATAAACATCAGCACATCTGATCTCACTTCCTGCTGATCGACTCATTACAGAGCAAAACGCGCGCACACACACACAGCATACAGTACCTCTTCTGCACAAAATCACCGTTCACAGATTGTGCTCTAAGCCAGGGGTTCGTTATCTCTGTCCTGGGGACCCCCACACTTGTTAGGGTTTGCTCCAGCTCAGCACTGGTGGTTATACAGGCGAAACTCTGAATTCACCTACCAACAGGGCCATTTGAAATCGTTTAATTGCTTTCTGCTTGAACACAGCAGTGCCCTGGATTAACGTAACATCGCCAGCTCTTAAAACAGAAAAGAACAGGAGGTGTGGGACTAGTCAGTCAGCAGTGCAGAGAAGAGGTCAGGGTTTTGGACTCATAGCCTGAAGGTTGTGGGTTCAAATCCTAGGTGTGATGTTGCAGTTGTACATTTGAGCAAGACTTGAGCTGACTCCATTTAAAAGCCCAGCTATGGTTGCGCAGGTAAGTCACTTTGGGAAGGCCTGCTCTGGGGCCCATGGACGGACTGAACTGGATATTTTGTTTGCAATAAGGTGAGGTTTATAACAAGCAGTGGGAGAGATCCTGCTGCTTTCTGACCCCTCTGTGGGTTCCCTTAGTGCAGGTTGTAGACGCACCTGCATCAGTGCACAGTTAACCAGGCTGGAGCTCAAACTCGCTGGAACACAGAGTGCTGGCAACACCCCCATTCACACACAAACCCTGCAGAAAGACCAGTCCGAGTCCAAATGCACAGCTGGATCCAGATGTGTCAGGCACACCACAGGAAATACAGCAGCCTTCACAGTCGTGCCAATACACCTTCAGAACAAAGGCCTTGAATAGGTTTCAAGGGAAAAACAACTTCTTGATCTGCTGCACTGAGGGAAAAAAAAACGTATTCGTGTCACAAGAGACTCCGATTGCACTTTTACTCCTGTAGAAACTACGCCACTGACCTGCCCTTTAATTTGACTCTCATCAACAAGATGATTATTTACCTCCAGGGTGAGACAGGTCCTCCACACCCCAAAAACCAGCAGGCCAAGAGTTAACTAGGATCACAAAATGAAAATGATAAAAATCACTGAGATCAGGAGGTATGAGGCCCTGGAGCTGCTGGCTCTCGACAGCACTGGTTGTGGGATAGAGAAATCACAGCTGCAACCTCAGGAATGCTGTCAAAACGCAGGCCACGCCCCCCCCTCAAAAATGCCACAACACTACATTAAGAAAATGAGTTATAATGAGAAGAAACACACAGAGGAACGAGATCTTCTACAGAAAAGGGGAGAATACAGAGAGGGCGCAGTGGACCTCTTCCCCAGTAAGGCTTGGGGGTTCATCTGGCAGGAGAGGGACCTGTGCTCGCCTCAGGCAGCCTCGGCCTCAGAACTCACTAACAGCAGTGGAAAAGGAGCACAAGCCTTGGAGCAGTCCCCCCCTCCTTGAGCCCCCTTCTTTTTGACACCTCCAAAACCTGAGGTGTGTGTATGGGGGGCGCCGACAACCCAGAGAAACAAGGAAAAACTACAAAGTAAAAGCCGGTCTTTAAAATACAACGGGAAATTTTTTCTCCAAGTCAATTTCCGCTCTCTTCTTCCCCATTTGTTAAACTGGACTTCCTGGGGACCTGAGACACTGCCTCGGGTCTGAACCGTTATCTGGATCCACATCTGGCCTGCAGTGCTGCCCAGGACAGTAACAGGCTGTCTGCAGCACAGCTGTGACTGTTCGTACAGATCACAGCACCACAGAAAGCTCAGTTGCACATTACAATCCCTTAAGACTCAGAATATGTAACAGTCAGCAGAAAACCAATCAAAAACTGAGCTACACCTGAATATGGGCAGGAAATGATGTCTAGATGTGCGGACCTAAACTCTAAAACAGGACTCTCCCCAATTCTCAACATTGCAGAAATGGTGGATCCCACAAAATTAGCCTTCTGTCACGATTTCCAGGAGTCTGCCAGGACTGCACCGGAGAAAACTGCGCTACTGAGAGCAGGAACTCTCTTTGCTTTTCAGGTTTATGTGCAGGAAGGCTTACATCTGTCACTCTGACACACACATGGTTAGTCCCACTGCTAACGCCAAGTTAAAAGGTTATACTGCACCTGAGAGATTAAACACTTTTCATTTTACGATGCACCTGTGTAAGCATAATGACAAATAAAGTGGAACTTAAAATTGAATTGAAAAGGTTGATCTTTTGACAAATGAACAAGATGCACTCATCTGTCTCTTGCTTCTACTAGCAACTCGTGCACAACTGAGATGCTGATGCGCTTTCATTGAAGACAGCAAGCAAGACTTGGAGAGAGACCCGATTCCATAAAGAAACCACCAGCTGACTGAAAGTAGCACTGAGAGTTGGGACCTATTTTAACTCCAAAAGTTCTCAAGTACAGAGATATGGTTGATGAAATGGTACAGCCTAGCTTTTAGGCAATTCAGTTTGAAAAGGGCACCAGACAGCTGATCTACAAACAAACCTTTGCAAAAATGCCAGTGCTTTTTTTATATATAAGGCAAGTCTCATTGCAGATCATTTGACCAGTTCCATTCAAAAAGCACCAGCATCAGATTTACTCCAATTAATACATAGTTACTGAAAAGGTCCAAACACTCTACTGCGGGTCTGCGGATGTTTTCTGCTACCAAGCCCCACTTCTTGTCATTATCTTAGCAGGGACCTGCTCGAGAATCCAACATAATAACCAAAAAACTACAATCCACCCGATACCAGGAACTAGCAGAGGCGACTGCAGAAGTAACAGACGCCTTTCTTCACTGGTCTTTCACTTCCAGTGAAGTTCTCTGCATTCCAGGGATTCTCCTTCTGTAATAAAGAGACACACCGCCTGGCAGAGCGAGGAATCCAGCACCACTCAGACAAGGACGACGACGACAGAGTCTGAGGCTCCAGAACATGAGGGGGGACCTGCTAGACAAGTGGCTCTTTCAGGTAGGCTCTAGGGGGGGGCACCCTGCGCCCGGCTTCATCAGAACTTTACACAGGCGTCACCTTGGAGAACAGAAAACAAATGCCAACCAACCAGCCAACCACTCCCCTGCGGAGAAAAACGCAGACCCATTGCTTCCTCATTCTCCAGGATCACAGTGTTGGATCGAGGCTGCTTCACAAGTCCCAACGCAGGACCGGAGAGAGAGCCTGTGAGGACAGCACGCGTCGCCACCTGCTGCTGCAGCAGCTGCCTGTCAGCTTGGTGGCGAGGTCAGTTTCTGGATCAGGCCTCTTTGGGCACGTCTTGCAAAGCCCGTCCAGCTGATCCAGAGCCTTCCCAGCTACTCCATGTTACCGGGAGAAGGGACAGGGGGTCGGCAGAGGTCACAAGAACAATCTGGACTCATCTGCCGTCCCTAATTTAATAAAGAAACCTAAAAAGCACCTCTACAATCTGGCCTAATGCTCTTGAGACTTGTTGCTGTTTGTGTCCTGCAACACTACTGACAGCCTTTACAAGACTGGAGTTGACCACCGTCAGAAATGTGAGCAGAAATGAACAAAGGGGACCCCCCCCATCCCCAAGATTCCTCAGGGTGCCCCAAAGTGACTGAATTGGCACCTGACTTTTCCGGCCTTCCCGCGTGCTGCTCCTCTTCAAAGAGCTCCACCGAGTCCAATTCAGATTCGGCATAAGTGCATGTCTGCTGTCACAGCTTTAGGTGACTGAGACGTGTCTCTAAGATTTCAGATCAAGTCTGTGACACTGGGAAGGGTGAACACTTCTAACTTTAAAACAGAGAGGATGTCTGCTGAGGTCTGGGGGGTCCCTTGAGCAGAAACAATGGTAAAGTTACCTCAGTATGCCTAGGGCAGTTGTGGATTCATGATTGAAAAAGAGCAGGACAGAAACAGACCATATAAGATGACATGGAGGGAAAAAAAGAAGGGAGGAGGAAGAAGGAAGAAACAAGGAGAGCAGGGAGAGGAGAGAGGAGTCCAGAGGAGTTGGGACTTGAAGCTTGTGCCAGGCGAGAGCTCCTACTTCTTCATCATTCAAACCAAACCTGACTGGAGCTGAGTACTCAAACCTTGTTGGAGAGAGCGTGCTTTTTTTGTGTTTTCAGGGACCTTACGTTTCCAGACCAACGATACCTCAGTTAGATATGTCTTTCCAGCTTAGGGTGCATTTTTATGGATAAGGATACAGGCTCCCATTTATTCTGTGGCATCCGAGGTGCAGAGAGAGAGATTTAACTGCAGGTTGCTTTGTATATAATTAGAAGGCAGCTTCTCTCTTATGTGGCCTCTGTAGGCATTAAGAGTTTAGTGCTTAGTAGCAGTCTGGGGTTTTCTGGCTGACCAGAAGGTTAGACCTCTGAAAGTGAATTCTCGGGTATATGGTTAGAAATCAAGTACAAGTTGGGGGGTTTTGAATAATTATTTCACTTCTAGACTAAACCACTCTGTCAATTCCTGATTTTCACCAGTTTCGTAGCCCCCCCCCATTTGTAACTATTCAGCCAACACTTTCTATCCACAGCAAATTGGATTCCAGTTACACAGCTGGGCATTTTACTGGAATACTTCAGCTGACTCCTCTGAGGTTTGAACCCACAACCCTGCAGTCCCAGGTCCAGAACCCTGAGCACTGCTCCACACCGCAGCCCTGACCGCCACACACGGAGAGCACTAACTAAACCCGACACCTTCCCCAGCCCTGGGAACACCGGCCAAGCGACTCGGAGGGACCTGGAAACACCCGGAATCGTCTACCCCGACACCTGCTCCGCTGAGGGGCAAGGCAAGTGCTGCTAATTGTTTTGCTCTCAATACCTCCGGATACCCGACATTTCAGATGCGCAAAATGAAAAGGGAACTGATCCAAACAAAGGCGGACCACCACAGGTCTCAGCTGCGGGGATTTTCGAGTCACGGAGGGCTGAGGCCCTGAGCTTGCATCTGGCTGACTGCAGACACGACGCACACTCCTCCCCCTGGAAAGCGATTTCCTCAAGAGACAGGCCAAGCCCACTAGCAAAACAACCGCTCTCAGAGCAGGGGGGAGAATGTGAAAAGGCTCTTGTTACAGGCCAGAGACAGCACACTGTGCATCTTCCTAACCTGATCCACTGCAGGAATTTAGTTCCTGAAAAAGACCCAATTGTTTCACAAGTCTGTGGCATGTTTCATTCTAACCACACAATTTAGGACCCAGAAACAACCGAACGGAAGAGAGAGGCAAAGTGTGCTCTATTGGGGAAAAAGTCTTTTTTAAAAAAAGCCCTATTTCTTTACAATTAGTTATCAACTGAACAGGACAGCAGTGACATAATCGTTCCCTCCAGATCACTTACGAGGTGCATCAGGCTTGACGTTCAATGGCCTGAACCTGGATGCATGCGAGTGCTTTTCTGAGATACTAAGACTTTTCAAGAGTAAACAGCATCTCTTAAAGGCTTCCCTGAGAAGCTCTGCCCTTGAAGGAGTGCAGCTTGAGCTCCATAATTCAGACATTGTGGGTTCACGTCTGGTTCAAGTGACTGGCTGACTTTAAACGGAATTCCCCAGCTAGTGCACAGCTGGCCTGGAGCCACTAAAGGGCACAGTGGGATTAGCTGAGCAGGTCTCTTCTTGGCTCTCCGAGGCACAGTGTCCCCTGTGGCCTCCTGGGTTCCTGCAGCCATGCCTGGTTCTCAATGAGGGATTCACCTCCCATCCAATCAGTACTGACCCCCTGGTACTGTGTGGTGTTACCTTTGATGAATGTGCCTACCCTCCAATCAGAACAATCCTTCGGAAAAGGGCTGGGGAGCCTGTGATGGATGTGCTTACCCTCCAATCAAAGCTCATCCTTTGGTAAAGGGCGGGGCAGCCCATGATGGATATTCTTACCCTCCTATCAAAGCCCATCCTTCATTAAAGGGCGGGGCAGCCTGTGATGGATGTGCATACCCTCCAATCAAACCTCATCCTTCAGAAGAGGGCGGGGCAGCCCCATGATGGTCGTGCCTTTCCTCCAATCAGAGCTGATCCCTCAGTAAAAGACAGTGCTTTATATAATGAATATATTTTCAATCACAGCTGATCCCCCAGTACAAGGCTGTGCTGCCTGTGATGTGATAGGAGATGAGTGCCTGGAGGCTGGGAGGAGTCTTGAATGCCAAGTTGTGAAAAGTACAACAGGCTATTCCAAATCAGATGTGTAAAAAAACAAGACAAAAAGTTAAACAGCATCTTAAGCGATGCACTAGACTGGGTACAGCATAAATCAACTTAGGCAAGACGGCAAATCCCAAGACACAAGTTCATTTACATGATCAAATAAAGCACAATAAACTTTAGCCTGCCTTACATAACTAACAGTTAAACTGGAGCACAATTTGTCTAATGGTGCTAAAAAAACAGCTTTGCGAAGAAATCTAAACAACCAAGCTAAGAATAAAATCTTCCAGGCACTGGAAATGAGGTGTTTAACCCACTAATCCACATGAAAAGCAGAATTCCAACACTTTGTCAACATTGTTCTGTTCCAAACCTGGGTCTTCTGATGTCTAAAGTAACAAAGTGTATCGGAAGATTCAGGTAGTGAAACTGTGCAGACTGCACACCTCTCCTGCAAACTGCAGCTTCCACATTGTGTCAACTGGCATGCTGCAAATAAGAAACAGGCCTCAAATGATGCACTAACATCTCAATTTATAACCATCTTGCAAAGTATAATCTGCACAAGAACCACGGTAATTATACCTCACCATAAGAATGACAGTCCTACATGAGGCCCTGGAAACTATATTTGAAAGGAATATACCCTTTACATTCTGGTAAACTGGATTTTGACTGGAGGGGAACTGACGAATATTTGTTTGGAATCCTTACATCAGCAGGGAAGAAAGCTATAACAAGCAAGTGGCGTCTCCCAGATTTACCAACAATGAATGATTGGATTGAATTAATAAAGCAAATATATATATAATGGAAAAAATAACATTTTCACTAAAATTACAAGTGAAAAAATTGGTCAAATACTGGTCTAGATGGGTTCAGTACATTAAACCTTCAAGGTTGGATTTTGTTGAGATACAAAATAACTGGTCTCCTCCCTTTTCATATTCATAAATGTATACATCTTCCTTCTTTTGAATGTATATAGTTTGGTTTAAAAGTTAATTAAATAATTGTAAAATACTAGGGGAACAAACAGGAACAGACAATTGTTTTCCTGAGATGTAAGGCTGAATAATGGTGGTTTATATGTAAAATGGTTTTGTTTTGTTCTCTAAAATATATCTTTTAAAAAAAATAATAACAGTCCTGGAATACATCCAGTGGTGTGGTTCAGTAACAGCGTGTGTGAAACATAACTCCACACAGAAACGAGTGGACACCTGTGATATAGCGGACACACGGGGAGAATACAGGGTCACTTACTCAATCCGAGACTGAACTCGTCACAGCACACCTACATCTGACGGCAGAAGACAGACGTCAGTCAGGACATGAGAACTGCTCGGACAGAGCACGGACTGTGCTCTGCCGGAGGCAAACACGTCAGGGCAAATGTTACTCGGAAAGTTGCCGCCAATAGCTCATTCAGCATCTTTTCCCCCCACGACCACCTTAAGTGAAGATGGCCACAGCGTCCACTCCACTCGGGAGTGACTGTGTGCCGTGGGAGGGAGTCCCGACGTCCAACCCGCAGTTTCTTCGTGAAGCCCCGGTAGGGGGCGGCGTCACCTGGGCTTGACACTGACGTCAGCGCCGAGACACCCCCAGCGACGGGCCTCGGGTCCAGATTTCCGTCTCACTGACGCACTAATTGCTTACGTGCTAATGGGCCGTTAGGTCCACTCATCCGTCTCAGCGTGACGAGCTCTGTAACGCCCGTTTCTCGTCCCGGACTCAACAAAAGGATTCGCGCAGTCGGCCGCTCTCTCGGCTGGGTTCAAAACAGCAAAGCATCGAGTTGATCGCTCTTAAATGACAACCTTTTAGAGCTGTGGAATTCTTTTTAAACAAAATCAAATCAAAATCAAAGTTTATTGATCAAATGCACAACAATACAGCGCGCAGCGGTAGTTGATGGCAATGAAATGTCTTTTCTGCGAGCTCACAAAATACGAGAATCACAAAAAAATGTTTAAAAAAAAATCACAAAATCAAGGTTAAAAGCACAGCAACCCGCCTCGGCACAAACCGCACTTTTACCGGGGTAAAACACAACTCCGCTAAAGTTCAACTCCAGTTCGCCGCCCTGCTGCCACACGGACACCTGTCCTCCTGTGCTTTCTGTAGGGTTTTTTTTTCTTTACTCCTCATTAGTTTTTTTTGTCATTGTTATTTTGCTGTTTTTCTTGTTTCTCTTGGTTCTTGTTTACGTATGCCCTTTTGAAAGTGTTGTAGCATGTCTATTTTATTAAACTCCACAGTACTATTTGCGACACGGATCCTATTTTGTGGCGTTACCCGCTACACAGTTTTTGTGATGCTCACACCTGAAGAGGGTGTTTTCTTTCTTCTCTTTCCAGCACGGAATAAACCTATGACTTGTATTTTTGTGATGCGCTATAAATGTTACATGTTGTTGTGTGTTATATTGTACATGTGCAATAGATTGATGTACAATGTTTTTCTTATTTATTGTAATAGAATAATGTGCAATGTTTTCTTTTCTTCTTTTTTTTTGTTTGCATTCTATTTAAATGTACAGGAGCGCTGCGTGTCCATAAAACAAAATTCCCTCAGGGGACAATAAAATCTAATCACTTATCTTAAATCTTTCTTTTGCGGCAAGAATAGTTAACAAAAAGTAGTCAAATCCCCCCAAACATCCACCAGGTGACATGAAGACCAAACCCACCCCGTGTGGACCCCCACACCCCAAGACAACCCGCAGGACGCTATCGGGGAGCAAATGTACAAAATCTTGAACCGCAGAATGTGGCTCTGGGGTCAGATATTTTTATTCTTCAGATATCTAAGAGTGATTTACCGTGATTTAGCGAACTCCGCAGAAGAGACATTTTCCCTATCAAGTTTTATAAAACGGTATACCCGCTACGCAGTTTTTTTTTTATGCAGCGCCTTAACTTCGATTTAAATAATGGAGATGATCCGCTACAGTTGCATATTCAGAGAACATATTGTTTTTTTTTTTAAGTTTTGGTACTTGTCGATGCGCGCCTTCCGTTTCTTACTACTTAAGCTAAAATGATTTGATCATTTCACGTATTTGTCCGTGATTTTGCCCAGACGGTTGATCCGGATGTGCAATCGCTCCTCGACTCCGTGCAGAGCCCGTTCTTGCTCTATTGTTTATTTTCCTTCAGCGTGACCGGGCTGCCCGCGTCGGATTCAAAACACAGAAGCGCTGTCCGGCCACGCTACGAAATATTTCAACCCGTTTGCGATCTCCGTCTCGGAAACCGCTCAGACAAAAACGCACGACGTTTTCGAAGCAGGTTGAACACCGGCGAGGTATATGATTTCGGCGCGTCTCGGCGCCGCCGAAAATGAATTATTAATGGCGAAAGGCAGTTCCCACACAATAGCGGGGGGCTCTCGGCTCCGAAGGCGGTCCGAGTGTTTAAGCGGGAAAGTGAGAGACGGAGGCGATTCTCAGCGACAGCATCGCTCACACTCGCAGGACAGGTGAATGAAGCTCGCACTTCCCCCCAAAATTCACACGGGCACTCCGGCACCTGTCCATTTCCCACTCCAATCGCTTTCAATCGCCTTAATGCACCGCATTGTGGTCTCCCCCCCCCAAGATCAACGTTATCTGTAGAAGACCTACTTCGGTCTGGGCTAAGACCAAAAAAAAAAAGGTTCTTCAAAGAGAAATAAATGTAAACAGCGGAGAAAACATGCAGACCTCTATACCATATTGTAACGCATGCCTGGCTGTCGGTGGTGGTCCTGCACAGGCCAGAGCTAACTTTTGACAGGAGGCACCACCGAAGAGCACAAGCGACAATTCACAACAATCCGCGCTTGAACGAGCGACCCCGGCACAAGCCGACACAATCTTGACCCGCTGTAGTTGGTTAAAACAAAACAAAGAAATACCAGAAATAAATACCCGGTCCTCTCTTATTATTTTTTTTTAAATGGGACAAATAAGTACTAAAACAACGCGGTCACCGGTTAATAAAATCAGGAGAGTCGCGATACAAGCTTGCCTGCCCCGGCTACAGTTGCACGCTTTTTTTTTTCAAACTGGCGTTTCATTGAGCTAGCGGGTCCTGCAGCAGGGAAACACAATGTAACCAAGAGCTGCAGGCATGCCGGCGCTTCAAGCAGCCGCCGCCGCTGGCGGCCGGGACAAAGTGCAGACTTACCCTCCCGGAGCGGTTCCTGTTGCTGACCGGGGGCGCAGCCGGCAGCTCCTCGTCGCTGGAGAAAGCCTCCGGGGCACCCCGGTTCCTCCTCGCCTTGTTCTGCGCGGTGAGGTGCTGCAAGTACAGCTGGACGTAGACGTCCTTCTTCTGCTCGCCGCTCGGGAGAGGCACGCTGTTCGCCAGCAGCTCGCTCTTCAGCTTATCCTTGGTCAGCACCGAGGGGTCCTCCAGGAACTCCGACATGTCGTCTGCTGCTGGTGGTGGTGGTGACCCGACACGGGGAATCGGCGCCTGTCGCTACGACGCGCAGAAAATTGAACTGGACGGGGAGAAAAAAAAAACGTGCAGCGGGCGCCTCTTGTTGGAGTAAGACAGTAACGCCAACGACAGTCGATATCCTTCGCGAGAACCGCTATCCTTTTCTTCCACCCCTCCCCTTCCTCTCCTTCTTGCGCTTCAGACCTGCTCCCCGGGTTTCTGCGGCTGCGGCGATGCGCGAAAGCAGTGTAGTTCCAGCTCCCTTGTTTAAGTGTGTGTGTGTGTAAAAACACGCCACCCTAGCGAGCGCAGACAAACAACCCGGCCCCACTACGAAGCCAGAGCAGCGAGAAAAGAGGGGGGGGGGGGGGGGGGGCGGCTTTCGCCTCACTGCCCAGTAAAGCCGAGCGCCATTGGGCGGCGTAGCTGTAGAAAGGACCTCGCCATTGGCTTCAAGTTGGAGCGCAGAAGCTGAGGGCTAGAGGCTCCTGGAGCCGGAGTCTGGGTCTTGACACGCCAGGAGCGAGCAGGACTGAGGGCTGAACTGTGCTGCGGTGAGAAACAAGCCCTGGAAAGATGATGATGATGATGGGATTATAATTACGCGCTTGTAGGAAAACAGAAATCGCCTGGAAGTGCATCAGTTTGCTCGTTAGTGTAGAATAGCCGGGTGTTGTACCGTTGCGTTGCAATGTAGCAGCAATGAATCGGGTGATTTCTGCACCACTTCAGTATTTTCTTATCCGAATGTCAAACGCGTCTTCACGGCAACGAACCAGACCGATTAAGAAGCGTTTCGGAAGCCGGACAATCTCGACCAGTAATGTGGCGTTGAAATAAGTACTAAGTACAACGCTTGCACTACTACCGGTGTCACTATAGTCCAGGGGCACGTAACGCACTGTGTTATGGGTTGTATACAGTATGTGAGGACAAGCCTCCTGTGAAAGAACTGGGCCATTCTTGGGGAACAGGACTCGTTTACAAAGTGCATCAAGACCCCTGGGCTCCACCACGAGGCCACGATACCGCAGCTTTCTCTCTTTTCGGGGGGGGGGGGGTGTGAAAAGCGGGGTTCTGGCGGACACCCCGAGAATGAGGTTCACACAAAGCGTCAGTCCCTGCAGGTGCAGGAAATCTCGCCCCTCTCCTCTGCATTCCATACCAGAGTCTAGGAGTCCTTATACAGAACTCACACAAGGGAGGAAGGGGATGTTCTAGTGCAAAACTTTAAGTAGAATATTCTCTTTTAATATTGCCTTTATTGAACCAAGTGAATTTAGTTGTATTTTTTTGGCCTGTCTTCATTTATATATATGATATTATATGCCATTAAACTGTGGGTATATAATGCCGTAGTGTTTTTGTTGCTTTTTTTCCATCTTTCTTTGTGATGGGAAAATAAATTTCTTGAAGTGGAGACTCTCCATGTAGCTGGCCCTCATCACCTGCTGATACCAGAGAGACTTCGGACTGTCACCCGCCCCTTGTCCTGATGTCCTGCACCCAAAAACGATCCTCCTCTTTTGGTTGGGAACTTTGGACGTATTGTCCTGCACTTTGGACAGACTGTGGACTAATCATTTTTTTTTCACGTTCCATGTAGCTGAAAGTGGGGTTCCCAGCCCTGATCCTGGAGGGTCGCTGTGTCGCCAGCTTTTCATTCCAGCTCCACTCTTAGTGAATTAAACCAGCTGGATGCCGGCTTGACTGGAGCCATTTCTCAGCTTCTCCCAGCTCTTCAGGTGCTGCTGCTTTAAAGAGACCTGGAAAACCTGCCACACTGAACCTCCAGGACCGGGACTGGACAGCCCTGCTGTAGACACACTGACCCCTCCAGGACCGGGACTGGACAGCCCTGCTGGAGACACACTGACCCCTCCAGGACCGGGACTGGACAGCCCTGCTGTAGACACACTGACCCCTCCAGGACCGGGACTGGACAGCCCTGCTGTGGACACACTGACCCCTCCAGGACCAGGACTGGACAGCCCTGCTGTAGACACAGCGCCCCCTCCGGGACCAGGACTGGACAGCCCTGCTGTAGACACAGCGCCCCCTCCGGGACCAGGACTGGACAGCCCTGCTGTAGACACACTGACCCCTCCTGGACCGGGACTGGACAGCCCTGCTGTAGACACACTGACCCCTCCTGGACCGGGACTGGACAGCCCTGCTTGCTTATGTGGTCGAAACGCAATTACCCTTGTTTTTACCAAACTGCTGATATAAGGGTGGTCTGTAGATCTCGCTGGACCGTGGCCCTGCAGGACCAGAGCTGGCCACCCCTGGCCTGCGGTAACCAGATGGAGATCAGGAATGAAGGTGAAGGAATTCTCCTGCTGGAGGTCAGGAGGGAGGCGGGCGGAGAGAGAGGTTCTCCTGGGGACATGGTACTGCAAGTCCCTACCCTCTGGCACCCCTGCTGAGGTGTTCCTTGTGGCTGGGGTTCGAGTCTGCGCACGTACAGAGACCGGAGGCTGATGACTCAGAGACAGATTGTTGTGTGACAGTGTTGCTGTCGCTTATATGTGCGGTTGTATTTCCCTATGCGTGTTCCCCTCTTTTCGAGTCTTTCTTGTCTGTGCTTTTGTCTTGTCTTGTGTCTGATACCCCGACAGGGAATTAATTTCTGTGGTGAGGTGTTCAGTACCTCTCCCTGTTGTATGCTGTAGGTTAGAGTCACAGCACAGCCAGGCACAGTGGCGTAGGAAGACATGATTGCTGTTAAGCTATTTCTTTGCACATTATGCACATGGTCAAGTATATTTAAGTGGTCTACTGGTGAGTACTTATCAATGCTATACTAAAATTGAGCAATTTTAGTATAGTCTGAGGTAGCTCAGACATGTAGCGACAATATAGTGGATTCAAATTTTATCGTGTGATAAGTCTAAATCTGAAACGTTTGTGTCTAAACAATACAGTTGGTGAAAGTTGCAATGCAGTCTCCTAGAACTGGATTATTATAATTCTACGGCCAAGCGTGAAAACCAAGGAAACGTTTGACCAAGGTAAAATACAAGAATATACAGCCCCATGAACTTGCCCGTGACACTCGTGTTCTGGAAAGGATTATGCTTTCAGCAGGATAGAAATACACAACTGTATAAATGAAATAGTAAATACAGTTTTATGGGCACCTTCCAACCAAAACCAAGTAAAGGTCTTCTAAAACCAAATCATCCGAACATTCCCGCCAAACAATTCACATGCCCACTGTTGACAAACAACAGTGTAGACGCAGAGCCTTTCCCTTTTCCCCGGGAGAACGGTGATGGAGACAGAGGGACCAGTTTGTAAACCGGAGGAAATCGGCTCACCCGTCGTTGGATCAAGCAGCAATTTCCCTGGGAGCCCCCCTGAATCGTTTTGTTCCAAACACACTGTAATCATAATCGTAATCCTAGTTTAATACCTCACTTTTATACTCCGTGTGCGTAGTTTTAAGTTTCGTTCTTGTCACCTTGTCTTACTAAAGTTTAATTGTTTATTTTTAAAGGAGGGTGGTGGTGGTGGGGGAGTTCAATTGAATGCTATATTAGTTCAATATATTGAAAAAATATAATTATTTGAGTGACCAAACGTCGTGGTAATGATTTGCGGTCGGGACACGTCTATCCAGTAGTAGCTGCTCTGGAGTGACGCTCTCTAGCTGGGTATCTCTGTGAACAACCAACAACAATTCCCGGGCCGTCTTCTGCTCTTGCTGGGTCTCTCCTGCCTGTCATTTCCAGATTGTCTGGAAAACCTAGTTCGTTTTTTTTTTTGTGGCTCCTTCTCTATCTTTCTCCATCTCAGGATACAGCTTTGACCCTATAAGACAGCGAATATAGATAGAGGTGCACTTCCTACTGCACTGTGACAAATATTCTGGGAGGAGAGAAACATTCTTCCCCAAATTTACAAAACTAATCCCAAAGTTCCCACACCTGCCAGAATCACAACAAGTACCAATCCTCCTGGGAGAGGGAGGAGGGAACTCTGTTGAACTGGCAGCCAAGTATGTGATCTCCTGTCCCAGCCTGAGGAGCAGTGAGCCTCTCTCCCAATAATGCTCCATATGTAAATATCGTATGATCGTGTCTTTATTGTGAATGCCTGCAGATTTTTTTTCATGTTCATTGTATTTGTTTTGCTTGGGCAGCACTGGTTTGACTCATTGGACATGTCAATAAAGCCTCTTGAATTGAATTGAAAAGGTGCAGCGCTCTGCCTGGAACACGAGTGACGTATCTGACAAATATTGAATCGGGTTCCGGGGAGAATGGGTGTTAAATGTGGGGCTAAAAGGAGGAGTGACCCCGACGTGATTCGAACACGCAGCCTTCTGATCTGGAGTCAGACGCGCTACCGTTGCGCCACGAGGTCCTGCTGGACAGCTCTTTTCCAAAGTCTTTACGTGCCAGATGACTGTTTGCCGACCGCTGGCGTGAGGACTGGGGGGGGGTAATTTGTCGTATCAGGACGAGCATCAGTTTAGTCGACATTCCTGACATAGTAGCAGGTGCAGGCAATTAGCCAACCTCGGCACCTTTATGGTCTCTCCCCCTTTCCCACTTTTTTTAATAATAATAATAATAATAATAAACGCCCGGCGCTTTGAGACGCGTTTAAACCACGGCGTGTACTGATCGTCGCTGTTGGGACTGACACCAGTTCAAAACCCCACAGTGGAGTTGGGGGTGGGGCCATCGTGAAAATAAAAAAAAAAGTACGCCGACAGGCTAGCGCGCCGTTTCTGTGATCGCAACCGACCAACCCTGAGGCGGTGAAGATGGCTTCCCCGCCGGGTGGCCGAACGGTAGACTGGCGCCCTCTTGTGGCAGCAAGTGCCAACGCGCCTCTTCTCCCGAGCAAGGGAAGAGCGCGGAGCGGGCCAGCATGGGGAAACAGCGCATGACGGAAGCCGATCCCCGAGTTCCCAGCCAGAGACATTTAAATCAACACTCTGAAATGATTTTAGGGTTATATTTATACGCATTACACGGCTGTTTCATATGAAAAGACGACGCATCGCGTATAAAGGACCCGAGCACGGCGCTGTCCCCCAGCCCGTCCTCGTTAGTATAGTGGTGAGTATCCCCGCCTGTCACGCGGGAGACCGGGGTTCGATTCCCCGACGGGGAGGCTGAAATTTTTAACATTTTCAATCCCTACGAAGGTGTAGTAGACATTTCTGGAAGCAAGCAAAAACAAACAAACAAAAAAAAAAAACAGGGGGAGGGCGGGGACATTATTGAACGGAAAATGTTAACGTTTTCACGCCAAAGTCCATCAACCCAGGCACATTATAACGTGGCCAACTGTGACACGGGTCCCAGCCTTCTCTCTGGAGGTACACGTTGAGGGTTAAGACGCCTGTCGACACAAGGAACAAGTAAAGGTCTTATTCCGCGCTGAAAAGAGGAGAAAAGAAACGTCCTTTCAGCTGTGGAGCCTTCTTCGGGTGCCCACTCGAATAACATACTACATACGCTGATAAAATCATTTGAACTTACAGAAGACGTTTAGCAACGCGCGTATTCATAATTATAGTAATTAAGACGTACACCGGTTTATATATTTTTTATATTTAGTTATTTCGTATTTAGTTAGAAATTGTATTCTTCTGTTTATATTAATTCCACGGCCATCATCCAAAAACAGAAAACGCCACCATGTGACATGACATCCAGCAGGGGGAAAAAAAAAGTCCTACCCCGCCAAAACCAACATTACAATAATCAGGCATAAATCTGAGTTTAGCCCCCGAAAAAATTTCAGCCTCCCCGTCGGGGAATCGAACCCCGGTCTCCCGCGTGACAGGCGGGGATACTTACCACTATACTAACGAGGAAGAGCTGGTAAGACCACCCATTTTGGGCTTTTTCAGTAATTGCAAAACGTGACAAATTGCAAAATTAGGAGATGGCCAAATATATATACATATACATGCATATATGTCAAACCTAGACCCCCCATAGAGACTGATACATTTATACTTACAGCTGGTTCAGATCCTAAAAGTCTCTTATAATGACCTACTCCTGTTCGTTCACAACATATCACATTTCTCCTCGTTTCACAAATAAAACATTTCTCGGGTCAGCTAGTTTTTCTAGTATTCACCGAGAAACATTCTGGAATCCCAGTGCATGTTTTTTTAAAGGGGAAAAAAAAGACGACAGAATATGTCCTGACTCTAATTTCAGGTGTAATCTGTCTCGTCTTATTCTCGGTACAGTAGTTTCACCTCGCCCGAGTCGCTGCTAAATAATACTGCCGAAAAGCGAGCAATTTCTGTAAACACCATCTCTAAGAAAGCCTTAGTAAAATGCAAGCAAATGTACAACATATATTTATGAAAAAATGTGTTAAGTTATACAATTACTTTTAAAGAAAATAAAGAAAGCTCTGCTCAAAAGATGTGCTGCAAACACAAACTAATGAGCTTTTAAGCATGCATTATTCCCTAAGAGCTCGTCTATCCTGATGTCGATGGCTTCTGTTCATATACAATCGATTTGTTATGATGGACTTTACCAATACTGTACATAAATAATGTTGGACGTCCTGGTGTAATTCTGTTTAAGAATGCATGGTATATTGAGACTTTTTTTAAAAATTGAAGTCCAACAGGTCACATATTAGGAGAGCTAACCGATATTCAGATCGCTAACCGATATACCTGATCTCGGCGGGGTGCGTGTCAAACTCACGCAAGAATCAGTCATCCTCGACGCTGCGGATCCAACCGAAGTCGCTGCTTCGGCAGAGGTGAAGCCGCCAGAACAGGCACCTTTCGGCTTTTCACCACCAGAGGGCAGTGCAGTACCACCGCAGCGTCGCCCCTCCTGCCCGACCCAAATGCTCTCGCGTTCCTGTGTTGGGCGACCGACGGAGTTGGCTTGTACCGTACGTCCCGTCATAGTTCAGGAAGCACAATGCACGTCAGCAGAATTAAAGATAACGGAAGGGCAGAACGTGGGACAGGCAGACATATATGTCCGTGTAGCACAGGCTCACTAAATGTGAGGACGACATGTACGGCATTTTTTTTTTCATCGTTCTGAAAAAATGCAAAACCGGGAGCAGGAACGCGGTGATGCTGAATACTCATCACAAGAGACAGCTAGCAGAGACGATAGAAAGGACTTTAGCTTCGGAGCCTTGATGGCTGTCTGTAAAGATCTCCTTCAGCCTGTACAGGTGGGCCCTTCTGTGCATATGGCACACAGCAGGTATGTTTTGGCCCCGGGATATATAGTATGGACGTGAGTGTGTGTGTGTGAGTGTGTGAGAGAGAGAGCTTCCTAGCCACTGGAACAATGCAATATCCTGGCGTGGAAACAAATGCTCTCCTTCTTCTTCCAAATACCACAAATACTTCATTATCCCCTCTAATAATCGCGATAAAAGCAGTCCCTCAGGCAATCAGAGCCATCAAAGGGGCTTGGAGGAGGTGGTTTTCCCACAGAGGCAGTCTTTCCTGAAGACTCGAAGGGCCCAGGGCAGCTCGGCCTTCTCTGCACAGCAAACCTGTTGTCCAGTGCTGCACATGACAGACCACAGCACTACTGAGGACAGGTCGGGGGGTCACCATCATTTCCTGTATGTGAGTATTTCAGCCTCAGCCCTAATCCGAAGTATCCTGGTGATGGCAGATTGTACTGCACAGCCTCCCTGTGGCTCCTGTACCATCAGACAAGTGCACAATGCGCAGAGGTGCAGAACTACACCCACAATCTGTTCTTACGCTATGAATTGTATAGTATCAACGGTTTCTAGTAACCAATGAGAATGCACTTCACAACACATTCGACCTTGTCAGTGCAAACTCCACACAGATCCATTACCATTTTAGCTTTTCTTAAAATAGACCGTGTCGTCAAAATTCTGAGATTTGAGTTAGAAATCCACTTGAGGTCTTTACTGTTACCTTTACCTCAGGTCATGTCAATAACGTTTTAAGCAGATAATAATAAATAAATATGCTCTTTCAGACTCGGAGACTGCCCCTTAGCTTGACCTGTAACTCTGAACTCCCTCCCTCTCTTCTGAGCTCCTGCCAGCTGAACTATTCCTGGACTGGCGTCTGTGCCAGTGAACACTTTGTACTGCCTCAGGTCGAGAGATGGGAGAGCCCTGGCACTCAATTGCTCTCCATCGCCTTGCTGTATTTTGCAACCACTTGTAACCTAAGGCTATGTGTTAGTTTGAATACGCTCCTGTACAGTCCTGGGGATCCAGTCTGCCTCCTCCTGCAGGGCTGTTGATCAGGGATCCAGTCTGCCTCCTCCTGCAGGGCTGTTGATCAGGGATCCAGTCTGCCTCCTCCTGCAGGGCTGGTGATCAGGGATCCAGACTGCATTCTCCTGCAGGGCTGGTGATCAGGGATCCAGTCTGCCTCCTCCTGCAGGGCTGGTGATCAGGGATCCAGACTGCATTCTCCTGCAGGGCTGGTGATCAGGGATCCAGTCTGCCTCCTCCTGCAGGGCTGGTGATCAGGGATCCAGACTGCATTCTCCTGCAGGGCTGGTGATCAGGGATCTACTCTGTCTCCTCCTGCAGGGCTGGTGATCAGGGATCCAGTCTGCCTCCTCCTGCAGGACTGGTGATCAGGGATCCAGTCTGCCTCCTCCTGCAGGGCTGGTGATCAGGGATCCAGACTGCATTCTCCTGTGGGGCTGGTGATCAGGGATCCAGTCTGCCTCCTCCTGCAGGACTGGTGATCAGGGATCCAGTCTGTCTCCTCCTGGGGGCTGGTGATCAGGGTTCTGCAGTGTTTAGTTTACAAAATAAGAGGTCATTTATCTCATGTTGTTCTGCTGGTTGCTAGTATCATATTTATATAAAACCCACATGGAGACATACATAGACTATAAGGAAAGGAGAGCATATAAGCAAGGATGAACTTTTTTATTAAAAATTGTATTTTGTATTTGGATTAACCAGAAATACTTGCTTCTAATATACACACACTCACCCTTTTAGAGCTCCATGTGTGCGCTTTTGTGCTGTAACATATTGGCAGATAGCAGCAATGCTGAGGGAGCTGCTGTTGATCTTCAGAGTCTAGTAGGCACAGGAGGCACTTATCACCAGTAGAGCTCATTCACACTTTCAGGCCCACAGAGACCTCAAGTCTGACAGGTCAGAAACAAAAAAGCACGATCGAGTCAGTTTGAAGTTTCAAGTTTCAGCAATTGGGAACAGATTAAATCGTTTCACAACAAGCAAGAGCATAATCCTTCCTATGTTCTTCTCATTCCACAGCAGGCCGATGAGGTCCCCCGTTCTAAACTGGACAAGTGAAATGAGCCAAGGTGACCTTCGAGCTGGTGAACTACCTTTGTGTCCGTGAGGTTTATAATCTACTCGAAAGCTCTTATTAGGACTTAATCATTCCTTTTCTGCCCTCAAAACAACAAACACCAACCAGTGCTTCCACAGGCACCTTCATTTCAGCGCGTTTCCAACACAGATACTTACACTGCCCTGGTGCGGTGTTCACTGACACTAGCCTTGTGTCTTCTTTCAGCGTGTTGAGGGATTATGCGGCAACTCTGCTATACTTGGTCTACACTCACTGCATGCTTGTGGGGTGGCGTCCATGAGTCCTGTCTCTTTGGGAGAGACTGCATCTATTCCAGGGGATCAGATGTTAGCACAGTGGTTTTTTTTTTTACTCCTTCCAAAGTCCTCCTATATTTATCCCAGTGTGCCTGTTTCCACAGGTCCTGTCCAGAAGGCCATTTCTAGTGAGCGGCTTCAGTTGGTCTGTCTGCACAGAGGTGGCCGACGAATCTGTGGTCAACTCTAGCCACACCCAGGCTGGAAACTGAACATGTTGGTTTGCCAGTCACCTGGCTTGCTGCAGGGGGCACACTGAGGTTGGGAAACAGAGCTCACAGCGCTAGAAGAATCCTACAGAGAGGATTGGAGTTACTATTGTCCATGCATTTATTTAGCTAAAGCTTGTATGCATGCAGCCTCACGGTGTCTGAGTGAGGACCAGTGGTCAAGGTTCGGGATTCGTAGCCAGGGGGGCTATGGGTTCAAAACGTTGGCAGAGTACACCGGTTGCACCCCAGAGAAAGTTACTTTGCTTCATACCGTTTGGGTCACAGCTTTATAAATGAGCACCAAAAACTAACAAAATATCCAGTCTATACTAACCTAAAGCGGTCAGTGTGATAACACAGCACAGTAACTGAAACAGTACGATTCGGGGCTCAGACAGTGTGCTCGGAGCAGTGAAGTCTCAGCAGTGATGAAAGGATGGGTCTTGAGGAGTTTATGGTCAGAGATGGTGCAGTCTTGACACATCTCAGCCTTCTAGCCCCTCCACGGAGGCACAAGAGAAAAGAAGGAGTAGGAAGTTAATAATAATAATAATAATAATAATAATAATAATAATAATAATAATAATAATAATAATTGCTTACAATTAAATAGCCCTCTTCTGGACACTCCAATCAAAGCGCTTTACAGGTAATGGGGATCCCCTCCACCACCAGTCTGCAACCCCACCTGGATGATGTTGTGACAATAGCCAGAGTGCACCAGTACGCTCCCCACACACCAGCTCTCAGTGGGGAGGAGAACAGAGTGATGAAGCCAGTTCACAGATGGGGATTATTAGGAGGCCATGATTGGTAAGGGCCAATGGGAAATTTGGCCAGGATGCTGGGGTTACACCCCTACTCTTTTCGAGAAACGCCCTGGGATTTTTAATGACCACAGAGAGTCAGGACCTCGGTTTTACGTCTCATCCGGAAGACAGCACCTTTTTACAGTATAGTGTCCCCGTCACTATACTGGGGCATTAGGACCTATAGAGACCACAGGGTGAGCGCCCCCTACTGTCCCCGCTAACAGCTCCTCCAGCAGCAACCTCAGCTTTCCCAGGAGTCTCCCTTTCAGCTACTGACCAGGTGCACACTCGTGATTCCTGATTTTATTGTCATTTTTGTATATGACATAGTTTTATTTGTACTAATTGCAGTTTACTGTAGTTTCTGTTGCAATTACAGTCAGGTTAAATTGAACTGTAGCAGTACAGGAGCTTTTAACCTTTGTACTTCTCTTTAACTTTCCCTTTTTTAACTAAACCTCATGAACAATTTTAAGACCAGAAGGTTCTGATGTCTTTTTCCCGATAGCTGTTACAAAGACTGGGCTTGTAATGAGAACATTCCTTAAAAATATGAAGAAATAAAGCCAAAAAAATGGGCTGCAAAGACAACCACACAAGCCACAGGAACTGTGTGTGTGTGTGTGTCCGCATGAGTTTCTGCTGTCTGCAGAGTGTCTGATGCTGGGTGTTTCGTGTGTGCGTGCGAGTGTTTAAGAGAGTTATAATGATGCATAATAACCTGTTTGCAGTGAGCAAGCAACATATTTTCATCAGAGGGATTTTTATTCAGCCCGTTGTTGTTTTTTTTATTACCGGCATTTTCCTTATGAAGGAATGCTGTGTGGAGGACGGCACCATAACATGCCCTCCCTGACCTTATTGAGCTTATTGACCTTATTGAGCTCACGTCACAGAAGCAGGCTGGAAGACTTGTCGCCGCTCGGTGTGGCTCAGGTGAGGGAACTGGGCTCTGATGTTCGCAAAGCTCGGGACTCTCCTCCACTTCGGGGGCCTGTTTCAGCTGCGTCGCGCTTCGCGGCTGTTGCACGCGCCACAGTCCAATGCCAATCAGAAGGGGAGTAGTTATGTCAAGAATGTCCTTTTTCGGTGATTTCAAAGCCACTGCGATGAACTGCGGTCCCGTCCAGGGTATAATCCCTACTTTGTGCCCTGTGCTGTCAGGACAGGCTTTGACTTGACACAGCCATGACCAGGAATAGGCGGCTGTCTAGCAGTGGACAGATGGATGGATGATTTCAGAATCAGCATTTCAAACACGGGGGTAGAGGGAATCTCAGCTGAGTTCTGCATGGATGCATGTTGAAAGTGCAAAGGCTCAGACATATAAACCTTTAAACATTACGCAATCCCCCCCCCCCAAAAGGAAGAAAAGGTTAAAGATTGACAGAGGATGCAATCACAAACAAAGCCTAGCAAAATGGGAGCACAGGAAAAAGTGTACAGGTTATAATAACAGGAGCTTCTTCGGCATGTTTTACTCACCAGGGTACTTGCTGGTAGCCGACTGCTTCAGTAACACTGAAGGATCACAATCGCACGGCCTGCAGGAGAACAGCTTTTTGCATAGTGCACATTGTACAGTACCTTACAAGAGAAACCAAAACCCTCTTTCAGCAAAGCCTGTGTAGATCACGGAGGGAATGTGTGGCATTTTGTTCAGAAAGAAAACGTGAATTCGTGTTCTAATGTGTTCAGTAAATAGAAGTAAGCCAAGCTAAACTGTCCACTCACCAAATTATTGATTCTTTTATCTTCTGACCTCTACAAACACAGAATTGCAAACCCAGCAAATCAATTGCTGTTGACACACACAGTATCTGATGAGGGCAAGTCCGGTGTGGATTAACCGAGACAGCCGAGACTAGTTTCTTTCTCTGTGATCTCAGTCCGGGCCATTTCCTCGCCCTTCAGCACCATCTCAAACCCTGCATTCAGTTTCGGTTTCCTGAACAACAATAATAAAACAAAATCCTCTGAATGTTTAGCTCTGACTGGGCCGTGACCACGCGGTGTAGGTCACTCGCCGGTTTGTTCTTATTGGAAATGCTGGTGACAGGAGAGTCATAGTTTGGCAGAGATAGTTGAGCGAGTATCACTGAGCAACACTGATGGTGCTCGTGGCTTTGGGTCACAGCTCCTCTATGTCCGTATTCTTGGATATTCTAGACCTAAAGCGCAATTATACCTTCATGAAAGTCTTAATAAACGGCTGAACATACAACATAAAGTCATTAGATATAGATAGGTTATTTAATTATCTAATACGACAGTAAATATCCACGTGTGAATAAGAATGTGCTGCTTTAGATGCTGTATATGTGGCCCCTCCTTCAGAAGCAATGGCTTCAACTAGACACTTCCTGTGACTGCTTATCAGTCTCTCGCATGGGTGTTTTAGGAATTTAGTCCTATTCTTCCTCACAGAACTGCTCCAAGTGTGTGACATTTGAGGGTTCCTCTGATACATTTCCGGCATTGTGTCAGCACATTCTTAAGGAGAACGTCATGCTATCCATTCACCAGCTGAAGCTGAGCCGAAGGTAAGTTGTGTAAGATGACAACGATCTTAAACACGCCTGCAGGATCTACAACAGAGCAGCTGGAGGAGATGAGATTTCACATTTTGGACTGACCAAATTAAAGCCTGGATCTAAACCTCATTGAAATGTTATGGTAGGACTTGAAGTGAGCTGCGCATGCTAGAAACCCCCAAACAGTCACTGACTTGAAGCAGTTCTGCCATGGACAGGAAGCGTCTAGTTGAAGTCGTTGCTGTTGAAGGAGGTGCCACAGATCCGAAATCTCAGGCTTCGCATACTTATTCGCACAAGAACATTTACTGTTGGATTAAAATTAAATAAATAATCCATCTATAATGTCCTGGTGTTATATGGACAGTCAGGTTATTTTCATAGACTTTCATGAAGATCTAATTGCATTTTTGGTTTAAAATAAATGAGAATTCAGCCTAACCTACTGGCCTCACAAACAGACCTGACCTTCAGACCTTTTTCAGACCCCTGCAAGTTTATAATGAAAACACCTTCGCTACTCTCTTCTTAAAGAAACTGAATATAGTCACCTTCCACCTGCAGGAGAAACGCAAGGACTGTACTATCTCCTTACGCCCAGCCCAAGACTCTACTGAAAACCTTCTCAGACTTTCACTTCGAAGGGATGCTCAGCTTTGGCCTTGTTTCCTTCAAATGTCCTGAGGGCTTCACGTAAATCCCTCCCTCAGATATTGACTGCTCGGGTTAAAGAGCTATTTTAGTTTATTATTTGCCGGTGTGGAGTGCAGACTCCATACCTGAGATACCTTGGATTCCACTGTTGTTGCCGACTAAACCGACACCTCTGTCAGTCTGGTGGTGCTGCCTCTTGGGTTATGTTGTGGACAGCAGAGAAAGCCTTAACAGTGCTAAGGCTTTAAGCAGCATGTAACTGGTCTAATTTTAATAATACTGTGCAGACTGTATGAGACCGTCTGAGCTGGGTGCGCCAATATCACTGCCTCTCTGAGACCACCGCACAACTCTCAGATTTTCAGAGTACATTCAGATCAGTTCCGACGCAGACAAGATTCCAGATACGTTCCAAAGTTTATCTTTCTTGTTCTCCACCAAGGATTTCCAATTAATGGCAGCAATCCCAATAATAGAGGAGACACGTCTGTACTCCGGGTCTGTTTGCATTCTGGAGTCAAGCGTTTTCCCTGGAGTGCAATAAGGACACACTGAGCGAGGGGTCAGTCACAGCCTGTCCATCACGAGTCCTGTTACTACTCCCTGCTGACCTGTATTTTTAATACACCCAAGCTGTGTGCTGAGTTTACCTCTTTGACAGGCATTGACTTACAGAGCTCTGTCTCTCCCCATTTTCAGCATGCTGCGAGATCACTGCATAGCTGAGACCGGTCAGGCTTTTCATTCTGCCTTCGAGGCACTGCAGGGGACGGCCGGGCCTTAAACAAACTTTATTCTCACCACCTTCGTTTCTTGAGCACCGCAGGAGGGTCTAGCCATTTCTATCCGAACTTTTATGTCCGAGTTCGAAATTCAATTTCATTTTTTTCCGCGCACAAAAACTTTACATTATTACAGTGTATAGTGTATATTCCTAATAGAGTACACAGGCACACATGAAGTGAGTAATACAAAAACAACCGCAAAATACATTCTGTTCAGGTCAAGAAATTGAATGATTATTTAAAGAAACTGTTTTCAATGCATCTCTTCAGGTTATTTTTTTTCTTCCATATGTTCTGGAGTAGTGTGACAGAGTTAAATTCTTCAGTTCTTGTTTTCCACCGATCTTCTGCTTCCTTCCACCCCAATTTCCACTGGAACTGGGGTTCTAGTACACCCATGTTCCTCTCCTCCAGGGGGCGTCCTTTCCCCTGCTCACCCGAATCCTGTCAAAGACATCAGAGGGCAGTTTGACGGGAGAGATGTCATATGTGATGAAAGCAGCAGAGGTGAGGTGAGAGGGCCTGTGACCAGTCCTCAAACTGGGCCCAGAAAGCCTCACATAATGGCAAGACCACAGGAGGTGGGTCAGTCTCTTCCTCACTGCAACTGGTTTTGAAGTACAAGATGGTTCGAGCTGGAAAACACTGGAGAACGACACTCTGGGTGTAGTCTTTCTAAACTGTGACACAAAAACACAGAGGATGCGTTTTCCATACCTTTCTTGTTTGAGTGTCTCTTAAGATGCCTACAGTGGTCAGCCCATCTTTATGAGGACTTTTATTTCATTTCTTTATTTTATTACTGGGCTTTTTTGTCCTATTTTCAATCACCAGATCCTGCTGTAAACTCTTGTAAACCCCGCAGTCCAATGGTCTGAAAGACTGGATTTGAGCTTGCCTACTCCAGATAGGCATCTGCAAATACCAGATTATATGAGCTCATGAAATCAGAGTGCCACAGATATCCTGGAAACGTGGGCTGAGTATCAAAGGTGTTTAGGATGTTGTGCAAGCTGTATATAATACAGTATACAGGATGTAGGTTGCTATGAATCATGGGTATGAATTTAAATGGGCTGGCAGGGAGAAACAGGTACTTTGCTTATTCAGCCTCATTTACTCTATATTCATAGTTTTGATTCAAACATATATATTTATAGAATTTTTATTTTCTTGCCAAGAGAAATGATAGGCTAGAGCAGCAAAGTGGATGCAGCAGTTCTGTATGACCGCTTTGCCTGCATCTGCTGCTGTGGGTTAGGTCACAAGACTCCCATTCATTTGAGCCATTATCGGTCCTGGGCGTGTGCACTGCCTAGAAAACCATCAGCGCGTGTCAGCTCTCACAGCAATGCTTGTAGTGGCTGGCGTTAGACCCGTGCTTGAGATCGTAAAGAAGGTTCCAAAAGAGTGGCGTTCATTTGTCCCACCGTTTAAGAACGGTCATGAACAAGAAGTGGCCATTCAGCCCATATAGCTGGTAGCCTTGGAGCTACTTGAGGCGCGGGTGTCATCCAGCTGTTTTGTGAAAGACGCCAGGGTATCAGCTTCAACAACATGGCTGCTCAAGGTGCTCCACACCACCTCTACCCTCCCATGACAGGATCAGGCACACCTATTGTTCTGATTGATCCCTTTATACCCTCAGCAGATTTTGAACTTCGGAGTGAAATACCTGGTAGATGGCTGCATCAATGTTCCAAAGATCTCATCCATGATTTCTGTGAAGGATTTTAAGGTACCGGGTTAACTTCAACAGAATGGCTGAGCTGCCTGTTCCACACGTGAACAAACATAAGAGCACAAGAAAGGTTACAGGCCTTTATTTGTAACATAGGAGGCCATTTGGCACATCTGATCTATGCTGAAGGAAAAAAGGAACACAGCATTTTCTGGAATGAGACTATTATAGTTATAGCTTATGTACTTTCACAAAAGTTGTCAATTTGTTTTAAGCCCTCTGACCAGCAATACAGTTTGTGCAGTGAGGCATTGCAACTTGCCAGTCACACGAAAGCTAGTTAGATGCACTTTTACCCAATGAGGTCCAGGTGGAACAATGCCTGATCAGGTCACCTTTAAAAAGGCTTTAATTCAAAGCTAAGGACACTGCAAGAAAAAGGCCAGACTTAGTCTGTTTTCTGTGCATTCCATAATGCCTCGAATGTCACCAGACACAAGGGAGAGGGCCATTGGGATGCTGCAGGCAGGCATGTCATGTGCCAGCGTTGCCAGACACTATGGAGTCAGCCGCTCCACTGTGTCCAGACTGCACGGAAGGTTTCAGCAGACCAGCAGGAAAACGTCCAAGATCCAGTCACCCTCAAGTGACCACACCAGAGCAGGACCGACACATCAGACTGGTCCATCCGAGAGATTGTTTCAGATCTGCCACCCGATCAGCAGTGGCATCGTGTCCTCTTCACAGATGAGTGAAGCCTGTTCCACACAGATGGGAGGGCCAGAGTGTGGAGGAGGTGTTGCATTTCTTTTTTCCATCAGTATATTTGGTAGTTAGTACTTAATTGATTCAAGGATCATCCAGCTGTTTCTTGAAAGAACCAGAGTATGGGCATCAACAACATGGGTGAATAGCTTGTTCCACACTCCCACAACCTTTATTTTTGTGAAGAGGTGCCTCCTGTTCTCGGTTTTAAATGCACTTTCCCATAGTTTCCACTTGTGACCTCTTATTAGTTTTGTACTGTTTATACAGAAGGAATCTGGGTTGGCTGCATCACTACCTTTGAGGATTATGAACTCTTGCAGAAGGTCCCCTTGTAGTCTTCTGTGTTCAAGACTAAAAAGGTTCTGTTCCTTCAGACATTGAGGTGTAGGGAATTGAGCTTCTATGCGGGTGAATCAAGCCCCAGTCATGTAACAGATGGGCATACTCACCAGTGTATGAATGAGGAAGAGCTGTTCACTATCAGCTTGAACCTTCTGCTGCTTCTACACTGTTTGCCACTCTGTTGCCAATATTTTCAGGATTTTTCTGGTGACTGCAAGGCACTACATAGGAATGAGCTGACCTGAGGCTTGAGACTCCCGCTGCCCTATTTTTCTAATAGGTAAGAAGACATCCTGTCTTCTTTACATAAGCTGTTCACTCAGACAGCACCCTGGCAAGGATAATGACCAGCTGATCGAGAGCATGAGTTCACTGTGCATGGTCATTAAGCATCGCCACTCATCGTGCAGCCAACGTGCAGTGTGTAATTTAAAATCCGACGTCAGTCTCGTTCACCGCGGTTTTAAAATCCCCTCCTGCCTCAACGTATCCCTGTGAACCTAGAGTCAGATGGTCTCCTTGCTCCGATGGCATGTTTGCCACGATAAACACTCAGCGGCCAAATTATTAGGACCCTCCTCCACGAGGATGCGTGGGCCCTCTGTGGGCAGGCAGAACAGCTGGAGCAAGCTGCAGCATGAATCCAGACGGTTGTTAAACGTTCGCAGCCCAGTCCCAGTCCCATTCCCATTCCTTCCTGCTGGCGGGATCATGGGGGAAATGGAAATACCCTGGCCCTGGAGGACGACGGAAATCTGTCTCTTGTCCTTAAAGTCGGTGATTCACCTGCCCGTGAGTGTTCTGATCTATCTGGGGGATGCTGGCAGTTTCAGGCTGGGTGCTGCGCTTCAGTGCTCAAAGAACATAGGAAAGCTCCCAGACCAGAGAACGCCTATGTTTATCTGTGGTAGTTTAGGAGGGTTCCCTCCTGCATTACAAAGTACTGAGGAATCCCAATTAATTCTTAATTAATAATAATTGCTTACACTTACAGAATGTAGCACTTTTCTGGACACTCCCCTCCACCACCTCCAATGTTCAGCCCCACCTGGATGATGCAACGGCAGCCATAGTGCGCCAGTGCACTCCCCACACACCAGCTCTCAGTGGGGAGGAGAACAGAGTGAAGAAGTTTACAGATTATCAGGAGGCCATGATTGGTAAAGGCCAAGACACTGGGGTAACACCCCTAGTCTTTTCAAGAAACACCCTGGGATTTTTAATGTCCACAGAGAACCAAATCTGAGGCCCCTGTCTCATCCAAAGGACGACACCTTTTTGCAGTCTAGTGTCCCCATCACTAGGCTGGTGCATTAGGATCCACACAGACCGCAGGGTGAGAGCCCCCTACTGGTCCCGCTAACACCTCTTCCAGCAGCAACCTCAGCTTTCCCAGGAGTCTCCCATCCGGGTACTGACCAGACTCACACCTGCTGGGCTGCAGTGGGCTGCCAGTTGTAGTTGCAGGGTGATATGGACGCTGGCCATTTTGCCCTTTTTTCCTTTGGGAGTAAAAGCACTATATGTGGCAGCAGTCCAGAGAAGCTGTTGGGATTCCCGAACACAAAGCTCATGAGTTCAAATCTGAGCTGGGAAGTGGGGTACCTGTCTCAGATTGCTCCAATAAATGCTCTGTGGTCTAAATACAGTAGGTCGCTGGGTTACGAATAAATGTAAAAGGGAATCTGTTAACTGAGTTAATTAAGCTCTTAAATGGCTGCTATGATAAAAATAAAAAACAAGGTGGGATGATCATGTACACCTGTTAACATCCAGCATTCAACTGGTTTAACTGGTAAGTATGCCTAGCTCTCCTTCAACAGAAGGGAAACTGGGTTTGTCTCAGGTGGCTCAGTGGTGGGCTCTGCCTCTCTCTGCAGCTCTGGACCTGGGGTGCTACCTTTGTGGAGTTTCCAGTATTGGATCTCCCTGCGACTTACTGTACGCCCGTCCGTGTACTGTGCAAGGAGTAACGCCGGGGAGAATTATACACTCGGCACGCATGTTGCTGTGCACAGGAGTCAGCTCTCGGGTTTTCCAGTGCTCTCGCATCCTTGCTCTGTGTTTCCTGCCTCGGCCGCCCCGGGTCAGTCAGGCTTCCTCCACGGCGTTGCCCACTGCCTCCAGGCACCGTGGGCGTCTGAGAGGGCGAGGGAGCGATCCAGCCCCCCTCCCAAAAATGAGGAAGGATGAGAGAGAGAGAGAGTGCGAGAGGGAGGAGGGGAGGAGGTAGCGGAATTCCGTAACTCCGCCTCCGGCAGCATACGGCTCGCATTCCTTATTCACAGCCTTCCAGATGAGAAAGAGAAAGGGAGAGAGAGAGAGGGCAGGGGAGAAAGGGAATATAATGACCATGGCATTGCAGCGAGCGCTTCACCCGTCTGTAACTATACACCGCACACCTCTGACAACGGCGTCGGCACGGATTACAGACGGGCAGACTGCGCGCTCGGTTTGTGGACAAAATGAGCTCCGCTTTCCAGCCGGACGCCGGGCTTCGGGCTGCCTCCCTGGGCGTCGGTGACGCCGGTGCCTTTTCTGGCTTCTTATTCTAGTCTCCGGGCTGACTGGCACCTATAGCTCCCGGACGCTGCCTGCGCTGTGTAACGGTGTGGACTGGGAGGTGAGGGGGGGGCGCTTCGGGCCAACATGTCTCAGCACGAGAAGCGAAAACGGAAAAAAACCGCCTGCTAATTAACCGGGATCCGGGATGGTTTTAATTGAGTTATTCTTGTATGGTTGCGTTTTGAAACCGTTTTAAAAAATATATATATTTTAATCCCTCGCTGCCTCGATACGGACCTCTCGGTTGTGTACGTGGGGACGCCGTCCTGGCGTGAAAAACGAAAGTGTGGACGGAAGGCTGACTGACTGACTGCAGCTTTTACATATGTAATTTTTAGTTGTTGTTGTTGTTGTTGTTGTTTAGTTAAAGTTTTATTCCCCTAAATTGGCAACTCCGCGTTTCACCTGACCCCGTTTTCTCCTTCACCCTCTTCTCTCCTGCAAAGTAAATGCACTTTAGTTTTTTTAACGTGCCTGTCAAAAACGGACGACATCGTTTCCTAAATTTGAAAATCGACTCTTTTGTGTTCAAGTCGGGGGAACCGATCGACTGGACACGGATTCGGCGATTCCCGCCCCCGACACACACAGAAGTGGGCTGCCAAGCAAGAGAGTCCAGAAATAATAATAATAATAATAATAATAATAATAATAATAATAATATAAAAAAACTCTTTTAGCGTCGCTGTAGGTGTTTTGCTTCCTCTTTGATACAGAACTGTGAAAAGACTTGACAGGTCGGGGCTTTTTTTGTTTTACCCCGGTCTCACAATGGACGTTACCTGCCCCCCAAATCGCAAGCTCTCCCGGTCGGGAGCAGAGCTCGCCGTGAAGGCGGCCGCCGTGCCCCGGAGAGCCAGCCTCCCCAGACCGCTACCTGCCGACCCGGGGGCCGAGGGCGCCTCGGCAGGGGCGGGCGAGCTCCGGAGGGTGCCCAGCGTGAAGAAGCACCACCACAAGCACAACCTGAAGCACCGCTACGAGCTGCTGGAGACCCTGGGGAGAGGCACCTACGGGAAGGTGAAGAAGGCCATCGAGAGGGACTCCGGCCGAGAGGTGAGGGAGCCGAGGCGCGCTTTTCCGCGAGGTGAAAGAAAGAAATAAAAAGAAAAAAAACTCTTTAAGCCATACGCGTGTGTGCGTTGGGGAGCCTGAGATGCCGACATCCCTGTTCTGGCGATTCCACCGTCGCCGGTCTGGGTGTTCGGCTTGAACGGGCTGTCCCAACCGGCGACAGGGCGGCTGAGCGGCGGTGTCCTGCCGGCTCTGCTACCAGCCGGTACCGCAGCGGTGTCCTGCCGGCTCTGCTACCAGCCGGTACCGCAGCGGTGCCTAATTGCGGCTGTGCGGCCGGAGCATGTACTGTCGATTCCTGCCGGTGGGTCATTTAACTTCCTTCAGGTGGGGAGCTGCGTCAGCACGCGTAGGCTGCAAAGGAGCAAGAGGTTTTATTCCATGCTGAAAAGAGAAGAAACAAAACGCAACGTTGCGTTTCGTTTCTTCTCTTTTCAGCATGGAATAAACCTATTACTGGTTCGTTTAAATTCCTTTATTGCCTGGCGCCGGGAGGGGATGTGGCTCCTTGCGTGTGTCAGAGACCCGGGTGACCGGGTTCAGTGCAGAAGTCGCAGACTTCATCTCTCGCCTCTCGCCCACTGGCTCGCTGGCCAGTCCGGCGTCTGCTCTCACCCACTCCGTCCGCAAACCCTTCTCCAGTTCCCAGATCACCGTCGCGGCGCGCACACGTGTGCTCACATTGCAGGGCATTTCAAACCCTACAGGCAACTGCAGTTCCTTTTAATTTGGGAAGCCCCTCTCTCCCTTAGTGACCTTTTTTTTTTTTCATTTCACACTGTTTGGATCGTGGCTCCGAATGCGCCGAGGTCAGATGAAGCCTGATGTTGCTCGTTCCAGAATCTCGTTCATCCGCTCCTTTAAAATGTTGGGTTGGCGTCAACAACTTGGCTGAACTAGCTGTTCCAGACACCTGACTCTCTTAGCGTGAATACGCACTTCTTATTTTCACCCTGCAACTCATAACTGGGATAATTCCCCCCTGGTCTTTACCAATCATGGCCTTGTAATCCCATCTATGAATTGGCTTCACCACTCTGCTCTCCTCCCCACTGAGAGCTGGTGTGTGGGGAGTGTGCTGGTGCACTATGGCTGCCGTCACATCATCCAGGTGGGGCTGCACACTGGTGGTGGAGGGGAGTCCCCATTACCTGTAAAGAGTGTCCAGAAAAGCGCTATATAAGTCTAAGGAATTATTATTATTATTAAAGTATGCATGATGGGTGGGAGGGGTAGGGCTGCTGTCTGTTTCTTACAGGCCTTGCACTTGCCTGAAGAGAGCAGATGTAGTGCTTCCTTCTGGTTCTCCAAGTCCGATGTAGCACACTGCTGCGGACTGCGATGGGCTCCTGGGAGATCACAGGAGATAGAAGCTCGCTGCTGACGTCTGCCATGTTTCCGCTGCCAGGCCGCGTGCCGAGGGCTTTCCACTGGCCTTAGCAGGCTCTAGATGTGGTCTCCGGGGGTGTCAGGGTGCCCAGTGTAATAGGCAGGGCTAGGGGAACGTTCCGTCTCCAGAGCTCCAGGCCACCGGGGGAGGGTGGGGAGTTGTGCCAGGAGAAAGTCGACCAGCTCGGGGTGGAAAAACAGTGCAGCACCTCAGCCCTCTGCTGAGCGCGGGAGAAAGCGCTGATGGGACAGGGGCTCGTTTTTTTTTTTTTTACGAGAACATAAAGTCGTTTCATGAGGAGAACAGACCACTTGGCTCTTTACACAGCTCGCAACATCATAGGAGGGATTTTCAAAGCTTTTTTTTTGCTCTGGAACTGAATTTACTCTGTATTTGCAGAATTTTCAAAACCTGGAAACGGAGGCAAACTTGTAGACAACCGAGACGAGGGAAACAAAATTAAGTGGGTTTTTTTTTAATTGAAACTTAGCTTGGGATTTTAAATGGGCTCAGGAGAGAGAGCAAAGATTGAAGCAAAGTGCTTGGAAAGTTGTGCTGTCAGCATGTTTTTTGTGCATCTTCAAGCTGAACTATGAAACACCCCAGCATAGCATCCTGTACAGTGTGGCTTGGCAGTCTGATCCATGCATTGATGCTCCTTTAAAATTAATATAGATGTCATTTTGATTTGGGATCTACTTTTAACACGTTTCAGTTCATTTATCTTCTGCTTCCTGAGCTTTCATTGAATAACAGCTGGAGTCATTTGTTTGGCATTTCTTTAAAGACTGTAGTCAGCTTTTCCTCTTAACTGTTTTTGACAAAGAGCGAAAAGATGAAATTTGTTTTAAATTAACGTCCTTGTAACTTGAACCGTTTGGGGGGACTTGATGATCTCAATGTGTACTTGAGGGCACATGTGGACACTACATGGAAGTGTGTTTAAAACCAAGAACAGGGCGGGGGGGGGGCAGGTCTTTACACCAAGGGGTGTGGGTGTATGGAACAAAATTCTCAGCTGTGGTGTTGAAGCCGATAGCTGGTTTCTTTCAGGGATAAGATCCTGGGATTGATTAACTTCTAACTACCCAGCAGGCTAGATGTTCCAAATGACCACCTCTTGTTTCTAATCTTTCTTTGTGTGTGCTCTTACTTGTGTGGGTGTGTCCACACGCAAGTGCCTAATGCATTTCTGGCGCATACTTGCAGTCCATGTGAATATAAACACTGTGACTGTAGTGCCTTAAGAGATAAGTCCTCAAAACCCACAAAACAATTCACTTGTTGCCAGACCTAAAGCTAGCAGCTAATTCACCCCTCAGCTCACACCTGGCAGCCCACTGAAGCTCAGCAGGTGTGAACCTGGAAAGTACCTGGATGGGAGACTCCTGGGAAAGCTAAGGTTGCTGCTGGAGGAGGTGTTAGTGGAGCCAGTAATGGGCGCTCCCCCTGCAGTCTGTGTGGGTTCTAATGCCCCAGTATAGTGACTGGAACACTATACTGTAAATAGGCACCGTCCTTCGGATGAGACATAAAACCGAGGTCCTGTCTCTCTGTGGTTGTTAAAAATCCAAGGGCGTTTCTTCAAAAGAGTAGGGGTGTAACCCCGGTGTCCTGGCCATACGTCCCCCTGGCCCTTACCAATCATGGCCTCTTGATAATCCCCCTCTCTGAACTGGCTTCATCACTCTGTTCTCCTCCCCACTGAGAACTGGTGTGTGAGGAGCGTACTGGTGCACTCTGTTCTCCTCCCCACTGAGAACTGGTGTGTGAGGAGCGTACTGGTGCACTCTGCTCTCCTCCCCACTGAGAACTGGTGTCGTCACATCATCCAGGTAGGGCTACACATTGGTGGTGGTGGAGGGGAGTCCCTATTACCTGTAAGCACAGTGAGTGGACATTCCAGTGGACACTATATGAGTGTGTAAGGAATTATTATTAAAGGTGAATGGAACTGACTTGTCTCACACTTTTCACCAGGGCACCATCTAGCTCACTTTAGCCTGACCTGACTATTGCCTGATTTCAGTGTCCCTCGCCAATCGGTGCTGAACAGATTCCCATGTGTCCGGTTTCCGAACCGGATTGAGGGAAACCACACCGCCTGTAGAGGTCAGGGCATTGCAGATAAATTTAGGGTGATGCCGAACATTTGGCCTGAGCCATTTCTCAGTGTGAGAACCATACCTAGAACGTCTGTAAACGTGAGTTTTTTTAAAAAAGCAGAGACGCGGGAGACGTGCCGTCTGAGTCCGAGAGGGATTGATGCCTGGAGTGCTTCAGCCGTGCACAGAACAAGTACGCTCAGCGCCTTTGCAGAGCTTGGATAAGGGGCTGACAGCAGTTATCTGTCTGGCAGCAGAACCTCTCAAGCTCTTGAGTTGTTCCTTTAGTATGTGCTTAAGATAACAGCAGCGAGGCTTTCACTCAGTATGGGGCTCCACACTCAAAAGCCATGAAAGCAGGTGTGTCCGACGTAGATCCTGGAGGGGCATAAAGTCTTGCTTATTGTCTTGGCCTTTTTATCTAGTTCCTAGTTATCTAGTGAAAAAACATTTTGTGGGTAAATGAACCTTCTCCCCCCCCCCCATACCCTGCTGCTGGCCCGAGCCCTGCGTGGACGAGCAGCACATGCAGTTGCCTGTTGCAGCCTAGCAGTGTAAACAAACGCATTAGGGTGCTGTCGCTACGGACGCCATCAGATCAAGACTGCCGGCCGTGAAGGAGGAGTGTCACTCCAGTGAGCAGTGTGACGCCGGCCCTTGGCCACAGCCCTGCTGGTGTTGTCCCAGGGGTTTGCGTGGCTGTGTCGGTCGGCGAGCCCAGCGTGTGGCGTCGTTTCGCGAACAGCGGCCGCGTCCGGCGGGCTCCGTGTTATTCTGGAAGAGGGGGCCTGGCGCTGCGTGCGGCGCTCGAGTCGAGTTTAGAAACAGCTGTTACATCGGAGTGTGACCACTGAGTCAGCCCTCTATAAATACGCGGCGGCCTCGAGCTGTTTGGGTTCGCGCGCGGAGTCTGGCTTTTTTTGCGCGGCTCCCGGGCTGTTTACGTTTGTCGGCTGGTGCACGAGGCGGATGTTTAAAAATCCGGCCTGGGCGCACGGGTGAAATATCCCGCGGCCTTTGTGCGCACACAGGGCCTGCAGCCTCCGCCTGACTGCCGTTCAGCACTAAGGACAGAGTGTCTGCTCGGGGGGGCACGTCCCCCCGAGCCCGGCGGTTTCCCAGACGGGCCGCTCCGCGCCTGATGCGCCCACCCGTTTTCGTCGGTGGTCTCGGCGCATGGACGGCACCTCTCTTCGGGGGAGAGGAGGCCTCCCGCGCCGCTCGACAAGATGTGTATTGATTTCCTTTTTCCGTTTGGGAAAGTTCCTCTGTCCCTGGTCTGTTTTGATCCAGCACGGGGTGTCCGCGGAGGGGAGCTGGGACAAGTGGACGTGTGACCGGCTGGCCCCCTGAAGGAGGGGTGGCCTGCCTTCACTTTCCCCCGCCTGTCCCGAGGAGAGACAATCCCCCTCTGTTAACACACAGTCCGAGGGGAGGACACAGCCCAGCAGTGGGACGCAGCCCAGTCTCGTCCCCGACAGCTTGAGTGATGTGCCCAGAGGTCTGGTTTCTGCGGTGGGGTGGAACAGTGCCAAGGAGGTTTTTGGCGGGTCTGTTAAGAATGACCCAGTGTGTGCTGATATTTGGATGTGGAGGGGGGCGGATTTAATCCAATCGCACTCTGCCTTGGCAGCCACCCCGTTTGTTTTCTATAGTCCCTTTTATGAACCTCAGAACTAAGACATGGGTAATATCTATTGTGGCTCATTGGTTCTGGGGTGTATCTATAGCTGCTTGTTTGTTCTAGGCTGCATCTACTGCAGCTCATTTGTTTAAAGCTGCATCTATTGATGTTCTAGGCTGCATCTATCGCGGGTCATTTGTTCTAGAGTGTCTCTATAGCTGCTCATTTGTTTCTAGGCGGCGTGTCTTGGCGTTCTAGGCTGCATCTGTTGCGCCTTGTGTGTTCTAGGCTGCATCTGTTGGTGTTCTAGGCTGTGTCTGTTGCGGCTCGTTTGTTCTAGGCTGTGTCTATTGCAGCTCGTTTGTTCGATTAGGTAGGGTCACCAGGCCTGTCAGCGATGCAGCTGAACACAGAGTCCAGGACTTTAAGTTACAGTCTCTACTCCGAATGGAGGTCTTTGGGAGATTTTGGGAGAGGTGGGTTATTTTTTCTTCCCAATAAATTGAATTTATGTCTCTGTATTCTCTGTTCCTTTTCTCCTTCTCTCATTTCTCCCTAGCACTGTCCCCCGCCCCTTTTGAACTGGAAAAGAATGTTATTAGCAGACTTTATACGTGGTTTGTTTTGTAATACTTGATGTTTTGTGATGACTGGCAGGCTTGTTTCTGATAAATCTTGTATGTCAAAAAAGTAAACCGATATCCTCTCTATCAGCAAACTGGTTCTGGACCCAGGGCTGCTCTTGACTGGCCAGAGCAGTCAGGATACAGCATGTCAAACTGGGTTACAGTGCAAGCAGTACTGCTCTGTATATAACAATGGGCACTTTGCCTACAAGCAATTGCTGCTTAATATCAGCCTATTAGTTTGTTTGACAAATGCAATCGATGAAAGACTTTCTCAGTTCTTTGTTTTATTTCCTATTGGCTGTGATCCAGTTGCAGGCGCTGCTGTTATCTGACATTTGAGACGCCGAGATGGCTGGAGGAGGGAAGGGTGCTCTGGGGTGGCAGAACAAGGGTGCCACCTGCGAGACCCAGCAGAGAGCGCGCCAGCTGTGTGGGTTTGTTGAGTCCCAGCCCTCGGCCATGGGCTCACGCACGAGGCATCGTTTACCTCTGTGGCCAGCAGTGGTCGCTGACTCAGCTGTCGCGCAGGCAGACACCTCCATGGGGGTGAGAGAGGGGAGGGTGACAGACGAGGAGGAGGAGGAGGAGGGGGAGAGGAGATGAACCGAACAGGGAGGAGAAAGAGGCGGAGCGAGGAGAGGGAGAGGAGGCATCAGGGAAGTGGTGTAGAGGAGTTAAGGTGAGACAACGGAAGAACGACATTGAGGACTCTGGTGGTTTATAATAATAGCTTATTGTTATTTCTTAACATTCTGAAATTAATTTTAATAAGTATTTACCCATTTATTAGGGCCATAAGTCTTGCTACTTCTGTCTCTTTATACCTGGAAAAGGTGTTAGTGGGGCCAGCAGGGGGCGCTCACCCTGTGGTCCATGTGGGTCCTAATGCCCCAGTATAGTGATGGGGACACTATACTGTAAACAGGTGCTGTCCTTCGGATGAGACATAAAACCTGAGGTCCTGACTCTCTGTGGTCATTAAAAATCCCAGGGCGCTTCTCGAAAAGAGTAGGGGTGTAACTTGCCAAATTTCCCATTGGTCTTTGCCAGTCATGGCCTCCTAATAATCCCCATCTCTGAACTGGCTTCACCACTCTGCTCTCCTCCCCACTGAGAGCTGGTGTGTGTGGAGTGTACTGGAGCACTATGGCTGCCGTCACATCATCCAGGTGGGGGCTGCACACTGGTGGTGGTGGAGAGTCCCCATCACCTGTAAAGAGCTTTGAGTGGAGTGAAGAGCACTATATAAGTGTAAGCAGTTATTATTATCTTACTCATCAGTCTCTTTCAGTTTGCCACAGATTGCAGATTATGGATGAGTCTTAAAATATGGCAGGGAGAGAGAAGCAGGGGCTGACGGGGACATGGTCGTGTGGAAAAGAGGTGGACGAAGAGAAGGCACACCTCTGTGGAGAAATACAGCTAGAAGGCTGTGCTGACAGCGTGGCTGTGAGTCGATAGCGACAGATGAAAATGCACCTTCAGCGGGAAATGAAAGCTGCCGAGAAAGTTAATATCCTGCAAAGGTGCTGAGAGAAAGGACACGCAAGAAGACTAATTACTGGGCAGTGAAAAGACAATACACAAGTACTTGACCAGGATAAGAAAATACAGTGAAAAACAGACCCAGACAAAATACAGGCTCAGGGACCACAGCCTGTCTAGTATAATAATGTAAAACATTGAAATTGACCACTTTTTTCTGAAGCTAAAACTGAAAGTTTTCAGAGAGCCATTTCTGCAGATTGCATAATGTTTTATAGTGTTCACTGTATTTAAAGGTAAATTCGAAATATTATGGTCCATGAACCAGGTACAGGCGTGCCCACTCATCTATTTGTGTGATCTGTGTTTTAAATACATACAGTACTGTGTGTACAACACAGAGGACACCCTTCAGATCTTTAAAATGTGAAATCTTGCGTCTTAACTCTCTGGAAGGTTGTGCTCTTAATCTGCCACAGTGGCCCGAGAAAGAGAGGCCTGTCATTAAAGTACAGTGGAGCGGGGGTATAACCTTACGTAGATCAAACGGATGTCATGTTAAACTGCATCCGTTTGGGAAGCCCACAATGCAGTCCTTTGTGTGTCTAACAATGATACCATTTCACTTAAGACAGCAGCCATTGAAGCCCGAACCAGGGTTTTAAAACAGGGGGCCCGGCTGGCACTGGGATCAAAGCCTGCTGCGTTAATGATCTATTGAGAGTCTCTCCCAGGTTCAGGGCAGGCTGGAGGGGATGGGTTTGTCCGCGGGCAAGACGCTGGGGGACGCAGTGCGATGGGCTGTGGCACTGGGAGTCTTTGCCGAATCTCTTGACTATTTCCACTTTTGAGGAGGGTCATCGGCAGCTGACTTTAGCTGTCCTTGGTGTGCTGGCTGGAAAAGGAGGTGCTCTATTACCGGAGACAGATCCCAAGTGAGCGGAGGCCATCTTGCTCATTGGGTTGCCCCTAGTAACTCCTCTGAGTAGTGGCATGGTCCAGATTTTGGCCTGTAATACAGCCATCTTGGTCTGTCGTTGTTTTGGCTCTCACATCCTGGTTTTTCCCAGATCAACATCTGGCTCATAACCATAAGAGGACAGCGGTGACACATGGGAAGAGTTCATTCAGCTCATCTGGCCCTGTTGGTAAACCAGATGTCCAGTTTTCGGTCAGTGTTAACCATGCTTGCTTAGGGAGCCTTCACACCGTCGATGTCTCCAGGAATGACTCCGGTAACTGCTGTAGGATGTTTTCTGCTGTGGATGCTGACAGGGCCTGGGCTGGTGAGGGAGCAAGGTTACATGGTGAAGGAATAGGGGTCCATCTGAGCTTGTCGTCCTCTGTGATGTGCCCTGCATAGGATGAGATCAGAGCGATTGGTCTGCTGCACACATGCCTGGGAGACACTGGGGAATAGTGGGAGTAGGAGGGCAGGACTCATACAAAAGATAAAATTGAAATATATAACAATGATAACGTAGCTCTGGACAGTGGGCAATGTATGCTCTTAACCACAGTTTTGCCTAACAGATGTCCAGACTGCCCAGCTTTGTTTGTAGCCCCTCGCATGTTCTCAAGTCCACTTCACTTGAATTAACACGACCAGATTCCTTATAAGACACTTGTTCTTTTTCTCAAAGGCAAGCCTCTGTGCAAGCCTTTTAAGTGTGGAATTTGCAGTCCTAGTTTTTTTTTCTTTTTTTCCGATGGAATTCGCCTCTGTCTCTGTAGAAGGAAACACCCTCGCTTCTTTCAAGAAACGAAAGAAGCCAGGATCTGGCTTCAACGACGTTACCTGGGTAGATTTGTTCCATGCTGCTGCACACCTTTGCGTAAAGGAGTGCCTCTGCAAGTTGGAACTGCAGGAGGAGAGCTGAAACCTCACGCCCCCCCCACACACGCTGTGTGTTGCTGTGAGACACGCAGGCCCGGTCAGTCAGTTAGCACTGTACAACAGTGCCTCTGGCAAGATTCACACCTCCTCTCTCCATCATCCTCCACACAGCAGGATGAGAGAGCCGCGAGGAGTACTGACACAAAACACCGCCTTATCTGCCCTCTCTCCCTCGAATTCTCCATATTGCACCCCCCCCCCCTCCTCTCTGTTCTTATGCCTACATTCTTGCTGGCTCAATTACTCATTCCCTCTACTTTTTTTAACACTCCAGTTTCCCTCCCTCACCCTCTCTCTTCTCTTCTCCTGTTGCTCTAATTCGTGTCCGGGCTTCATCTATTAATAATTAGTCCATATCCTTCTGCCTGCGTGCAGGGCCGCGTTACCATGGTAGTGCCACATGGGGCCTGTCTGTGGATGGGTTTTAGTGAGCGCTGTTTGTGCAGACACTGCCCTCAGTGACGAGCGATTGCAGAGGATTACAGGAGTGTGGGGGCACCACAGCAGAGATCAATTTTCTGATTAGCTTATTTTGTGTTATATAGCTGATGGAGCTGCCGGTTGATCAGTGACCTCCACCGTTTGACCACAAAGTGAAAAATAAAACAAAGAAATCTTTGCTGACAATGTCAACACGAGGCAGTGATTGTGTACAGTTAAGGAGTTGTCGCATCTTTTATCAGTGCCCCCATAATCTAGTTGCATGGTGTAGAAGATCAGCTCACGTGAACCCCCTGTTATATAGGGTACCTGCACCCTGTTTGCTGTAACCTTTGAGATCAAAGCTGGCGAACAGTGAAACAGAGGCCGGGCCAGTCCTGTTGTAAACCTCTACCACACTCACTTGGTCTATAACCTGCTTTTGCCTCACTGGATTCCCCTGTAAACCATTATTTAAAAACAGAAGGAGCTGCCTTGCTCTTCTCTCTTTTTCCCCTCATGAGAAAAAAACGACCCTGAATTCCCCCTGCGGTAAATTATTCCCTGATTTAACAGTGACCCCTCAAACGAGCCGGGCACCAGGACGAGCTGAGCAGACCTCGGCACCTGTGTGCTGAACCTTTTTTCTAGAGCAGTAGTTTCCAATCCTGGTGCTGCTGACTCACACCCCTGCGGGTTTTCATTCCCTGCCGCCTTAATTAGATAAATGAAGACTCAATGGATCTAAGGAGCTGCTTCGGTTGAATATGTGCATTTTGTTTTCGAGTCACAAGCTTAGAGCTCGGGGTTAAATACCACGGTTAAAACTCCGACATGTCGAAGAGCAAACAGTTCAGATCGGTCTTGTTGTTATTAAGTCAATGAAGGGTCTGATTGTGTCACTGAGGGCTCAGCTGGAACGAAAGCCAGCAGGCATGTGGGTCACCAGGACCCGAGAGGAAAATCAGACGCAGGTGCCAGCGGATCTTCCTCTCTGCGCCTGCCCCTGTTCTCGGTCCGAGTGCTCCCGATCCCCTTCGAACCCGCAGCACGGCGGGTCCCGGGGAGCTCAGAAGCCCAGGAGACCGGTTCAGGATAGACTTGTCAGCTCGGTTCCCTCTGCTGTGCAGACCCGTCGTCGGAGGAAAATGATCCGAACCCCCCAGTCCTGTGACGCAGGCCCGCCAGGACGTGCCCCCCCAACCCGGGGCGCAGCTGGGTCCCACTGCGTCACGCAGCCTGGTGCGCGCTCCTCGCCCGCTGACGCTCCGCCTGCTTCACGCTGCCGCCTGCCAGCCTGGGATAAGGGCATACGGTGGCACGACGCCATCTCCTATGAAACAGACGGATCCATGCCCATAATTTGCCATCTGATATGCCTATTAAACGCGGATGAGGGCGTCAACAACAACACTAATAATATGAGCGGCGGAACACGCCCAGTTATGCTCAGCCTGCCTTGAATGCATTCCACTTACTTTATGGCTTTTTCGGAAGGCTGCGGCACCAAAGCGTCAATTAAGTTTTATTGTGCAGCGCGCTCCATAGCTATCGCTGTCATGCAACTAGTGTCATCACGCAGCGATGGGAGTATGGTAAACGCCGGCTGAAACACACTTCTGTAGACGCGGCCCGCACCACTCACGCGGTCAGGAGACCGCAGGGATGTCCCGGTCAGCTAGCGGACTGGATGACCCCGACGGCGCCCGCCCTCTCTCTCCGCCCGGCAGGAAAAGGTGATGGAGCCACAGATCTAGTTTGTTTCATCCCCTGGCGCTGGGGATATTATATGGCCCCTTGAGACAGGGCTGTGACACCTGTTTCGGTTTTCGCTACAGGGCAAGTGCGGACCCTCCCGTGGAGCAAGCTCAGGTGGGCAGGGGCTCTTTTCTGCTGCCCAGGTGTTCACCCTTGCGTGCAATGATGTGGTGGGATTGATGTGATGGGAAGCTGATGCACTTCATAAAATACCTTGAGTCCATCAACCCACAGCGTGTTTTAGAACGCAAAGAAACCATTCAAGGTGAATTCACTGCCGGAAAGTAATCACAATGAAAAGGCACAAGTGGCCCCACTGGTCAGCCTTCGTCAGCTGTGAGTCACACCTCACAGAAGCCCCAACGCTGTTTTTTCTTCCTCCTCTTCCTTGTGGAAGTAGCCTCGATGTGCTCCTCTGCAGCTGAGGCAGGAACTTGAACTTGAACTTTATTGCCATATGTAACCGGTACTGGTACAATGGAATTCTTACTTACAGAAAGTCTCTCGATTGTAAAACAAGTGTAAAAAACAAAACGAAGCGCAAACAGTGCATCAAGACAATGTACAAACAGTAGACAATGTGCAAGTAAACATGTAGACAGTTTGAATGTAAACAATACAGACGTGTAAACAATGACTGGAGAGACCCCCGTCTCTGGTGTCCCTCTGATCTAGGCCCCCTGTTCCGAATGCAGAGGTTCTCCTCTTCTCCAACGCGTATTTCCGCTCGGCAGGTGGCCGATCTGTCTGAGTCCTCCCAGCAGGAAGGCGTGCTGGCCAGCGACGCTCCCCACTCACGTTGCGGATCCTGGACTCCTGAGATGAAATCTGTGTGTAATGCCCGCGGCATTTCAGAAGTGCTGTTCACCCCCTTAGACCCGAGATTTTGCTGTTCTTGTGTGTTTTTGTACTAAAATGTGCCGTGCTACTGTTCTGCAATCCTACTGTATCTCCCAGCGTGTGTATGCATGTACAAGTGCACCATTGGTCTATTTAGCCATTTAACTCCGAGCTTTTGGGGGGATTGGGGACCTTTGATGTTCCCTTTGCATAGCTGGGGTGTCCTGCTTTTGTCCAGGGTGTCTCTGTTGTAACTCCCCGTTTCTTTCTCTCTCCTAGGTGGCCATCAAGTCAATCCGGAAGGAGAAGATCAAAGACGAGCAAGATATGGTGCACATCCGCCGGGAGATCGAGATCATGTCCTCACTCCGACACCCCCACATCATCTCCGTCTACGAAGGTCTGTCTGTATTCTTGTTGTCCATCTGCCTCTGTACGTCTTTGTCTTTTTGTCTCTTTGTACCTCCCTGCTGGCAGTGGGAGCACAGCCTGTCCTCTCTGAGCAGCCAGGTCTGCCTGTGTCGCCCAGTTTCTGTGGCCAATCTGTGGTCACTGAGCTTGTCCTCTCTGGGCAGCCAGGTCTGCCTGTGTCGTCCAGTTTCTGTGGCCAGGCTGTGGTCACTGAGCCTGTCCTCTCTAGGCAGGCTGGTCAGTCTGTGTCCAGTGTCTATGGCCTGGGTCAGTGGTTCTCAATGCTAGTCCTGTAGTACCTGATGCCTGATGGTTCTTGTTCTACTGGACATCATTCAGGTGTGTGAGCTGAAATGTAACAGGAACTATAAGTAGACATAAGAAGGGAAAACACAGACTCTCTAAGGGAGTGAACAATATAGTGTCACCTCTGTGTTCTCAGTATATACTGTAGAGGTCATCTATCAAGAGCTGTTTAGTCAGAAACAAGAAAGCAAATGTTTAATTAATTTGCAGTTCGAGTTGAAGTTTAAAGAGAGATCGCATAAAGATCAATGTGATGAAGTTCTTGGAAATAATGAGCTTTAGGGTATTGTTGAAACCAAGGACTGAGTGCGGAACAAAAGCTAGCAGACGCTGGGAAACTCCAGGACCAGGACTGAGAGCCCAAGGCCTAGAATATCAGAAAATCATGGGCTGTCACTAGTATAGTATGGTCAGCAGTCTGTCTGAGCCTCTGTCGCTGCTTTCCTGTCTTCCTCCACTTGTCTGCCAGGGTCTGTATTGTCCCATGAGCATCTTTCTCTTCACCAATGAGTTTTGGACTTCATGGATTTTAACAGTTTATATTCCTTCAGTAATGATGGAAAACCCCACTCAGTTGTTGCCTGGCAAAGTGTGAGGCTGCTTAAATTTCTGTGGGTGTTGTTTCTTCAAATGCATTACTGGAGACCTCTTGGCAGGGAGTGAACAAGACCTATCTCTGCCAGTAGCCTATGTGTTTCTGGGTGTCTGTGTTTATTTGGATTGTGTCTGGGTCGGAGATTGCGAGTCTGCGTGTTAGTCTGCCTATCTGTGTTTGTGTGTGTGGGTGTGTGTGTCTCCATGTGTTTGGGCGATGGAGTGTGGAGCTGTCCCACATCAGAGGAGCTGCGTTTCGGATCACTCCCCCTGGCTGCTGCTCTGATCTCCCGGCCAAACATCTGCTCCCCGTTAGAGAGGAGCTGCAACGACGGACCTCAGGCAGAGTCTAACAGACTGGCCGAGGAGAGGGGGACTGCAGCCGGGAACGGGGAAACTAAAGAAGCTCAGCCCTCCAGTCCAGCCAGTGTGTGGCTTGATCTCCATTCACCCACCACTCCTTCCGCTGGAACGTTGAAGGAAACCTTTGATGTAAAATGTTAATTGTTTAATTGAGCCTATCTAGCTCATTTGGCCGTTAGGCGCTAATTCATCGGAGAGTCCTTGGAGGAATCCAGGTTAGGGGCTTTAACAACATGGCTGGGTAGCTGAACCCACACACCCATAATCCTTTGGGTAGAGAGGTGCCTCCCGTTTTCGGTTTTAAAAGCACTTTTCCCTTAAATTCCTCTGGTTCGTGCTTCACTCTTGATCATAAGGAAGTCTTTATGGGTTGACGCGGTTGGTGCTTTTGAGGATTTTGAATTCTTGGATCAGGTTCCCTCATAATATTCTGTGTACAGGGCTGAAAATGTTTGGTTCCCTCTGCCAGACAATGTAGGAGATTCCAGGAAGTGCTCTTTACTGGACTGATTCTAGAGCAGGACTGTCTGTTCTAGGACGTGGTGAAATATATACTGTACAGTACCGTGTACTATGCACTGTATGGTATCTATATACCATATACTGTTGGATACAGCACAAACAAACACTAGCTGGAAAAATATCTGCCCTTCACCCAGCCCGAATCGGCCATGTGCATTTCCGTAAGTCCAAAGTGTTCACCCACTGTGGTGTATGGTATCCCGAGAGTGTCCCGATGAGACAGCACTTCTGGCTTCTGTGCTGCATCTCTGTAGATCTGAGTGTCGTGATGTACTCCAGCCCTGATCCCAACCGTGAAGCTGACTCTGTTGTATATTCACAGAGCCCTGGTTCACTGCAGTACACGCTCAGTCAGTGAAGCCTGTGTGTACCTGTGTATGGACAGCTTAGAATAATAATGAGCTAAACCCCCCAAAATGAATTTTGTGAAATAAAATCAGGATGCTTAACATCCTTTGTTCCACACGGGGAAGACATTTTCTGAAAACCAAAATTTAAATATATTGCAGTGAAGATACCAGAAGTGCAGAACCTAAGGAATACAGTGAACTTTTTCAGTGGTTACATGTATATTCTGTATCCGAGCAGAGCCTGGGGCAAGTAGTTAAAGATGTGCTATGAACATCATTGACTTAGCTGTATGAAGTACAGAGCACGTGTTATGGATAGTCAGGCGTTTTTATCAAAGATAATCGCAGACAGCAGTTAGCTATAGGAGAGGAAGCGAAAAACAGCAGGCTTTAAGGCCTGGCGAAACGTAAGCAAGCTGAAAGAATCCAGACAGTGATAGAAGTAAGCTCTGTCTTTGTAAGCATTTCCGTTGAGGTCCTGACAGCACTGATCGCATTTTAAGCCTTTAATTCTACCTGTGAACCACACGGTTCTATTCTGTTTATTCTATTCTGTGTAAAAAAAATGGTCAAAAATGACAAATTGACTAATTTAAGCATCTTGATATCTTGGTAAGGAGCTGCTGTCCTGTCTTGAGCAGGGTGAAAGTTGGTGGATTTTGACTGAGCAGAAGTCACCTTTTAATTGGATACTTTTTATTTACCTTTCCCCTGTAATAGAGGTCAGTTTGCTTTGTCTTGTTCAAGCTTCAGAGGGCGTTTTTATTGCTGGAGAAGCACAGAGGATGGGCCTGTAAGAGGACTATCTTTATTACAGAGAGGTGGCTTGATGTTCAGACGCCGAAGTCCAGCTCTGTCTGAGATCCCACTGGGTCACGAGTGACAGCTAGATAAGGGCTGCATGGACAAGCTACTTAAAAGATGCACAAGAGACGAGCACACCCGTCTCCTTGCGCTGGCAGCTGTGCTGATGTTCTCCATCAGTAGCAGTGAGAGGCAGTGAAATTGTACTGTGTACGAGCAGCCAGACGCCGTGCGAGAGAGGCCGGGGTCTGACCTGGTTTGCATTGAGTACGGACTGTAGATGTCGGCACGGATCTGGGGAATGTGACACGGAGGCGTGATTCTCTCCAACCAGCTGCGAAAGTGTCTGCCTGCCCTGGGAATGCCCTCGCAGACGTGCCCAGACACCGCAGAGGTGCCCGCTGTTAAAGTCACCCAGCTGCCCCACGGCCTCGGCTAGCCCCGATTCCCGTCGCTGAAATCCGCCGCGACAAGAAAACAAGAGTCCATGAATACTGAATGCAGTTCAGAAATGGTACATCCCGTAACTCACAACAAGTGCTTAGAAAAGGAGAACCCGGTGCAGTGCTTTTTCCCTGCTGATTATTTGAATGGTTCGTTTATTTCGGGTAGCTCTCTGAGAATCAAGCTGAGAAAGGGGTTTCTGTTACTCCTCCATCCTATGGGTCAGGGTCCACACCTTTGCTCTCTCCCCCCTGCTGTCCAGTGAGACCGCGTGCAGATGTGCACTGTGGTCATCGCCGGGCCAGGAAACCACATCTGCAGAGCTACAGCAGTGAAAGAGGGGGAGAGTGTTCAGGACACCACAGACACTCCTGGAGAGCACCGAGATGAGTGGTGCAGAGTCTTCCTTTGTTTAGGACAGGAGGGATTGAGATGCTCATATGTTTGTGCCTTTCTCATCATCAGTTCTCCAAGATGCAGGGCTAGTATAGGTTATCCTAGCAAGGTCATGATGGAGATGTGTTCCTGATAACAGCTTTTTATTACCTATGATGGTTATGGGACGGCTTCACTCTAACACCAGTATGGACTGGATGCTCATCAGCTTCCACATGCCTTCTATTCTGCATCTTAATATTCACACTGATTGCCTTGATGTTTTTTTCCTCTTTTATTGGTGCCTCTCTTCCTGGAAACTGTGGATTGAAAGTGCTACAGTAAAAGCATTGAAACAAACACATTTAGCTCGGCAGCTGTACATTCTCTCCATTCATTCTCTGTAGCTAAGTACTTAACAGGGAGTATGATCACGATCTTGTGCTTTTCTCACAGGTGTTTAAACCACTAATATTTTCTTTTATTTTTTGTGTTGTATTTCTATTTTAAGTCTGTAAGCTTTTGCATTCTGAGAGGTATGCCTTTCAGTTCAATTTGGTAGTTAATTGAACCCAGGATCTTATCCTGCTGTTGCTTGAAAGGAGCCAGGGTATTGACATCAACAGCATGGCTGGGTAGCCTGTTCCCCACTCCCACCACTCTTTGTGTAAAGAATATGAGGTGCTATGATATTCCTTGTAGTTTCCACTTGAATCGTCTGATTTGTGTTTCTACACTGCATTGCACTGTGCTGATACCCTGATTCTGAGGTGGAGAGTTACTCTTCGCTGTTCAGAAAATGCGAGCAAGCCGCAGACTCAAGACTGCGTGCTGCGCTCTTTGAAAAGATCCTGTGGGAGGGCCTTTGCCGTTGCGTTTTCTCTCCGTCGGCGGTCGTTTTCGGGGGCCCGTCCTCACCCTGCCGTGTCCCGCCGCCTCCCTTCCAGTGTTCGAGAACAAGGACAAGATTGTGATCGTGATGGAGTACGCCAGCAAGGGCGAGCTGTACGACTACATCAGCGAGCGGCGCCGGCTCAGCGAGAGGGAGACCCGCCACTTCTTCAGGCAGATCGTCTCCGCCGTGCACTACTGCCACAAGGTGCGTCAGCGTCTCTCGGGGGGGGACGTGGCGGCGGTGTCGGGGGGCTTTGGGAGGACATGCGGCACACTCGGAGCTTGCGAGGGGCGAATAACGAGCCGATCGACGCTGGCATTGATTAGACTGACCTTTGGAGGTTCAAAAGCAAAAATAAAAATGAATCTCTAACATTCTGTTCAAAGGGGCATGATCAGGTATAGCGCACTTAGCCTACCTCTTCCCAATGACCTGGGAACTTATTCTCTTAGAAAATTATGTTGAACCACTTTAATTCCGCCATGAATTGTGTATAATGTTTTTTTAAGTAGCCCTGCCGCCCACTCTTACAGTGAGATATAGTGACTCCGATGGCAAATGTACTGAATGAAAAGAGATTTGCACACTTTGACAGCTTCAAGACGAGAAAAAAAAAGCTATATTGATCATTTTACAGAGTTTAAACTCTGAGTGCTGCGGCCTCTTCTCCTCCAGCCCCCTCGCAGCGCGTGTGGCCAGTCAGCCTGCTGTCTCGCCCTCTCGTTAGCGAGCGGCCTGGGTTGGCCATCGTCAGCACAGCTGGAGGGCAGTGATGTCACCGAGCCAGCTGGGAGCCCATTGTCCTAACCCCAGCCAATCAGAGGGCAGGGCTGAGTCATTGTGGGCAGCTGAGAAAGACGGCACAGAGAGAGTACATTACATCTACAAGTGTGGAATCACAGCAATACTGACTCTTCCTGCTTTTGTGTCTGAGTACCAGGGCTGCAGATTAGGAGGACATAATGTACTATCCACAGAAATGATCAAGGTTCTTTCTTACATAAAACACATCCTACTTGTGAATGCGTAAGTAGGTGTCGGCCTTATATATTATGAATCGTTTCTCAGTCTTCAGTTGGCCGTTGTTTTTTATTTTAGTTTGGTCATAGTCACTAGTTTCCCTTGGATCGTAAGGGATGCCTTTTGACAGAACAGAAGCAGCTTCTGCCGTGTTCAATTGTTAATCACAGGATGTTTCAGCCCCCCACTTTTTCCTTTGCAAAGACACAAGATCGTTCTTCTGGTCTAAACAAGCAAGCAAATTGTTTAAGCTATTGATTCGTACTGGAGGTGTAGAGCTCAGCTGGACTGAAAACCCGAGACAGTGTTCCTCCGGGACACTGAGCTGCTGCACATTCCCGAGACTATATTGCAGCTCCTTACAGCTTCAAGAAGTGAAATACAGTAGCAATTCCAGAAGTGCAAAGCCCTGTGTTTGTTTTACAACCAGGAGAAACGGCTTTAAACTGGTCCAATGAAGTCGCAGTGAGCCGGACTGAGAGATAAGGGCCTTGTCCCCTGTGAACTGGGGTTGCCTCCCGTCATGGAGAGGTGTGCCGACTGTGTCATCCGAGGGGCTAACTGTCGCGGGTGTGCTTTCCAGAACGGCGTGGTGCACAGGGATCTGAAACTGGAAAACGTGCTGCTGGACGAGAACGGTAACATCAAGGTAAGCAGGCTGTCTTCTGTGGCCCTGGAGCGTGGCGTTGAGAGCACTGCCAGCGGGTCTTTGTGGGCCGGCGCGCACACGCTCCACTGGCTGGGAGGGTCTGGCCACGGCAACACAGCCCTTCCCAGAGCCAGAATCTCCCTGCAATGGCACACCGTCTGGCCAGGAGGTGCGTGTGTGTGCCTGAGCCCTGACGAGCCACTGGTGTGACGTCAAGAGCCTCCTCCAGTCCTCTTCCCGAGAGGAAGGAGAGGGCTGGATGGCAGAGATAAGGACCGGGCGGAGAGGAAGGGAGCGACTGGCCGGTAAATCAGCCCTTTCCTGAGCAGGAACAGGACAGCGCGGAGGCAGACGGAAGTGGGAGGGTGGGGAGGAGGCGTGTGTGTGGGCCAACCAGAGTGGACAGCCAGAGGCTGTGCAGAAAGGAGTTGCTGGGTGATAAGGGTGCCGTTTTTGCAGGGTCATTTTTTTTTTTAACTTCTAGGGTCAGGGAGGGTTTAATTTGACCCAGAACAAGGAGCTGAAGGGAGGTGTATGAGCAAAGACCCAATACCGGACCTTTTCATTGTGGGCATTCAGAGCTCTGCCTTATTAGAAAGAGCAGGCGTGCCTTTCAGATAATACAAGTGCGGTAGAGTGCCATGGGCAAAATCTGTGGCCTGCAACACACAGGGCCTGACGTCAGCGGCCATCTAGGAGACAAAAGTGTATACAAAAGGCAAAAGCAGGGCTGTGACGGCTTCAGATTTTCAGCCCTTTTATTTTCATGTGAAGGTGCGCGTGCTGGTGTAGGTTTCTTCCCCGGCGAATGGTCCTGCAGCACACGGTAGCCGGTAGCCGCTCCAAGAGGGACGCGGCGGGATTAACGGAGGAGACGTTTGCCTTTTCTCCCCCCCCCAGATCGCGGACTTCGGACTCTCTAACCTGTACCACAAGGACCGGCTCCTGCAGACGTTCTGCGGCAGTCCCCTGTACGCCTCCCCCGAGATCGTCAACGGCAGGCCCTACCGGGGCCCCGAGGTAACGCTACACACGGCACCCGCACGGCATCGTGGGCCCGCCCTCCCGTCAGGCCCCTGCGGCTTGGCCAACCACGACTCGGGGGAAACCAAGCTGCTCGTTAGCCCACAGCCAGGAAATTAGAGGGATCTGCTAATCCTCGGTTGTATAGCGGACAGCAGAATGTGGCTGTAAATCTTCAGTCCCCAGTCGGTCTGTATAGCTAGATAGATAATACTTTATTAATCCCGTAGGGAAATTAATGTGTTACAGCAGTCCAGCCCAAGACAAGCAAAACAGACATCAGAATAGTTATAAGACAAAAGACAAACAAGATACATAAAAATAAATACATAGGTGTGTGCAAAATGTGCTGATCATAGTCACTGTAAAAACAATAAAATATGTGCAAAATGTGCATAGGTTTATACAGACTGATTGTCCAAAAAGTACAATGGAGTAAACATGCTAAACATGTATTCGCTGCTAGAATGAATGAAAGCGATGATTTGTTTAGCTGGAGCTTCAGTATTTGGAAAACAAACCTGATACCCCGAAACCGCAGGTTTGCTGATATAAAGGTGAACCTACAGCTGGGCAGCCTAAGGGAGATTTTCACTCATTTGTTACAGTATTATCCTAGAGGTCTCTGATACATAATCAAACCATTATTTTGAGGGAATAATTAGCCTAATTAGATGTTTGCCATTAGTGGAAGGTGCTAATTTGGTGCTTACTGTATGTGATGTCATAGTTGAAATCTCTAACAACCGAAAAGCTGAAAAGCATAAAATCGTAAAACAGGTCTAATTAATCAAATAAACAGTTCAGCTAATTTGACAGCTGAACAGAGGAAAGTCTGTGTCTTGCTGGGAGCAGTGTGGTGCCTGTGAACTTTCTGCTGCGTGTCCCGTCCAGCATAGGAAACACAAATAATAACAAAAAATAATTTTCCCTGATGAATCAGATAATTTTCTTGCTCCTAACGAGAGGGGGGCGTTTGTCCCATCTAGCTCATGTGGTAGTTAGTAATTGACTGATCCAAGGATCTCATCAAGCTTTTTCTTGATAGTAGCCAGGCTTCATCAGCATGGCTTGTTCCATTCTCCCACAACTTTCTGTGTAAAGTAAAGAAGTGCCTTCTGTTCTTGGTTGTAAATGCGAAGCCATAATACAACTAACAAGCCATAATACCATATCTTTACGGGAGCACCCCCCCTGACAAGGAGTTAAAGCACTTGAAGCAACGAAGTTGTTCTTATCAGGTTTTCCTCCCAATTTCTGAATTGTTTTAACAAAACAAGCCAAAGAAGATCATCTAAAAAAAAAAAAGGTTTGCATTCCTGCTGGTGTGGAGGGAGAATTGTCTTTCGCTGGAATCCAACAATAAGTTATCGGCCAGCCCTGATTACCCTTGAACATTTTCCAGCAGGATATCGCAGCCCTTCTATTAACCCCGAAGGGCACGTTGCGTAACCGTTCCTGTGAGCTTCCTGAGGCTGGGGCCATTATGTAATGCTTGTAGAGGATGTGAGGAATTCAGCCTCTTCCATTGCACCTCCTTTGTCCAAACACCTTCCCCAGAAATGCCGAATCTGACATCACCCTGAACAGCTGAGCCGCGGGAGAGGATGTTAACTCTTTAGCCTTGGACTCTGACAAAAGAGATTCGGAACTACAAATAAAAACAAACAGATCTTATGTTGACGATGCGAAGAGTCTTTTAAACGACATGTAGCTTAAACTAGGTATTAAAATTCACAATATGCTAACGTACCATCACAGTAAAAAAAAGGGAAACAAATTAATTACTTTTTATAACATACTCATAATGGTAGACTGCTTCTCATCATTGGGTCCACGTGAGCATCAGTCTTTTAGTCCCTCTTAATAAGTATCTTAATAACCACTAGCTGTGAAGTCTAGAAATGATGTGGAATTTGACCTGTAAGCAGCGATTTAAGCAGAAATCTGGAAGATTCTGGATGCTGGACAGGATCTTCACTACTTAATAAGAAAGGTCCAAAGTGAGAGAAGAGTGAGACCTGGTGGTTTCTTGAAAAATCTTAATACACCAGCCTCAACAATATGTGTTGTTTGCTCCAGACATTCACAATGGCCTTCCTTCTGCTTTCAGTACCTGTGCTACATCCAACCCTAAACTCAAGAGGCCTACCCTACAGTATCCTGTAACAGGGTTGGTGTCTGTCCAACAGAAATTCTATTTATAACCTTGAATGACAGTGAAAAAAAAACAGCACATATGTTCTAGGGCAGTGGTTCTCAAACTTTTTGGACCAAGTACCACCCATGATCAAACCAAAGCATCCAAGTACCACCTACAAGTCATCTCCTCATAGGAACCCCAGGAAATCTCAATGACCAACATGAGCTTGCGCACGCACACAAATAATAAAAATAGCATTTTTGCAATTACCATCTCAGTGAGAGGGGTGAACCTGTTTAGTCGAGCAAAGCCCTGCAATGTCAGGGACGAGGGCAGTGAGCTTCAGACGCAGATCTGGCTCAGCATCCGTTTTGTTGCAGTACTTTGTCTTGATTGCGAGAGCCGAGAAGCCTTTCTCACAAAGATAGGTAGTAGCAAAAGGCTTAAAAAACCTCACAGCCTTTAATGAGAGGGCTAGGTATTCACTCTGTCTTTGGATCCAGAAATCCAACAGCGACTGTTGTTTCAATTCGGACATCAAAGTCGCATCAGATCATTACTCGAGCAGCTTCTCTTGTTCAGCACAGGTCAGATCCTTGGGTATTCCTATGACATCAACAGTAAAGGGATTCCCAATCCACTCTGATGTGGCCTCAACTGGAAAATACTCTGAGAATTGTTCTTCCAATGACAAGAGGTGCACTGCAATCACATCTCGAACAGCAGCATCAAGTGCCACACTGTATGTGTGCAGATAGTTCTCCAAAGTTGGGAAAGCAGAGACATCACTTGCGTTGATTTTATTTACAAAAAGCTGCAGCCTTTTCTTCATAGCAGTGATCTTGTCAGACACGTCACAAAATTTTAAAGTGAGCCCCTGCAGTCCCATATTCAGCTCATTCAAATGTGAGAATATATCAGCCAGGTAGGCTAATTTAACCAGCCACATTACAAAGCACACTGAATAGATATGAATTCATTGGTTGAGCCCTGATACAAGTCACAACATTGACAGCAGAGTCTAACAGATTTTAAATCCTCAGGCATTTTCCTGAATGCCAAGGCCTGGCGGTGGATGCGTCCACTTCATATCTGGAGCAACCTCTCTAATTCGTGCGACTACACCGCTGTGTCGGCTGGTCATTGCTCTAGCACCGTCTGTACAAACTCCGACGCTTTTTTTCCAGTTGATGCCATTCTCTTGGATAAATTCATCCAGAAGCTGAAATGTGCTCTCCTGTAGTTCCTGTTGGGAGTGGCTTATAGAACAGGAAGTCCTCATGGGACCCTCAAACTCGTATCTAATGTAAATGAGCAAATTGGCCAAATCAACAGCATCTACAGACTCCTCTAATTGCGGTGAAAAGCATCTTCTCATCTAAACGCGCTCTATCAGCGTTCTTTTGACATCATCTGCCATATCAATAATTCTGCGAGTGACCGTGTCTTTCGAAAGGGGCAGCAGGTCGAGCTGTTTAGTGGCTTTTTCTCAACACATTATACCTGTCAGCTCTTTTGCCAACAGCAAACAAAGTTCTTCACAAGTAGTGTGGGGCTTACCTGCTTTAGCAATCCGCAAGCTTGCATTTTTCCCCGTTTCAAGTTAAAAGAAGTTTTTATTTTATGTGCATGGGAGTGAAACACGGGAGACGATCAGTGTTTTTTTCTCAAATTAACCTAGAACAGTTAAATATTTTTCTGTTATCTATCACGCTTTCCTGTGCTCACAAGAGTGGCAGTGTTCCAAAATCACACAGCTACCTCCCTATTTGCTAAAGATAACTACTTTTAATACAACGGGTCTCCTACGTCCGTAGCACGCATTCCTATACAATGGTATAGAATTACATAGTAGCTCTTGTGTCCACTCAAGTATTAGCGTGTGCTGTATCGTCGTAGCTAAGTACGTAGGCTGCATATTTGACAGAAACTAATTTTATTAAAATAGAAAATCTGAAAACCCATCCCAATTTTTCAGTGCACACAACAGATTTCCAGGGTCATCTGGCGTACCACCTGGGGGCGCTGCAGGTACCACACTTTGAGAACCACGGTTCTAGGGGACAAAACACTTTGTAATAATTATACATGCACAACACAACCGATACACTAAGGTGGTGCAAGAAAACGAGCAGTATAGGTAATAATGGAACATTATGCCGTGGAACAGGGAACTTGGCTATACAGACGTAACAAAACTACACAATTACACACAGTCTTAGAAAAATCCCACACTTCAGCAAGACCAAGCAAAAACTATGTAACACCCGTTGTACCTGTGCTTGACTTAGTAATGACATATTTGCTAAAAACTAGTTCTGACACCTACTGTAGCTCCCCTTAAGAGTGATAAGTAAAGAATCTATGCCTCACTATGCACTGGATAGCCTGACCTATTTCCCAGTGGGGAAAATAATCATTAATATTCAGATCTTCCAGGTTTTGGTGGCCTCCCAGCACCAAACACAGCCAGAGATCATAGATCTCAATAAAGAGTGATTATTTTTTCAGAAAGAGAGGCAAGACAGAAAAGATGGGGAAGCTATATACAGTAAATAACCTGAAATCTACAGAACCGAAACTACAGGGTACACCTTAGGATCTCTGCGAGTTGAACTGGAATATAAAAGCTAAGGTCTTAATAGGTGTGTGCTACAATCCATAACATGAGCACAAGTAATTTTCTGTATGATGCAATGAAGGTGATGTCATGTTACTGGGAGATTTCAATTTTCCACCCAGAAATTGGGATACTGTGATGAATAACATAGATGATGAATTTGATATAGTTGAAATGGTTAACAATTGTTTCCTAATCCAGTGTGCAAACACACCAGCTAGGAAAGATAATGATTTTTAATATAACCAGATTATAACTGGCTTTCAGCCATTCCTTCCTAGACTGGCCTCACACCGAAGTCTTGTGAAGTTGCAGAACGAAATGTCTGTCTGAATTCTTCGTTCAATGGTTGTTGGCCTGTTCAATGGTTGAGTCCAGAATGTGACCTGCTGCTGTGTTTGGTGCCAGGTGGACAGCTGGGCTCTGGGCGTGTTGCTCTACACCCTGGTTTATGGGACCATGCCCTTCGACGGTGGCGATCACAAGAACCTGATCCGTCAGATCAGCAACGGAGAGTACCGTGAGCCCACCCAGTCCTCCGGTACAGTCTTCCTCCCATGCTTCTCCGTGGTTTTCTCTTCTCCTCTCCCTGCCTCTGTCTCTCTTGCGGTCGACTCTCTTCTCCTCTCCCTGCCTCTGTCTCTCCTGCGGTCGACTCTGTTCTCCTCTCCCTGCCTCTGTCTCTCCTGCGGTCGACTCTGTTCTCCTCTCCCTGCCCTCTGTCTCTCCTGCGGTCGACTCTGTTCTCCTCTCCCTGCCTCTGTCTCTCCTGCGGTCGACTCTGTTCTCCTCTCCCTGCCTCTGTCTCTCCTGCGGTCGACTCTGTTCTCCTCTCCCTGCCTCTGTCTCTCCTGCGGTCGACTCTGTTCTCCTCTCCCTGCCCTCTGTCTCTCCTGCGGTCGACTCTGTTCTCCTCTCCCTGCCTCTGTCTCTCCTGCGGTCGACTCTGTTCTCCTCTCCCTGCCTCTGTCTCTCCTGCGGTCGACTCTCTTCTCCTCTCCCTGCCTCTGTCTCTCCTGCGGTCGACTCTGTTCTCCTCTCCCTGCCTCTGTCTCTCCTGCGGTCGACTCTGTTCTCCTCTCCCTGCCTCTGTCTCTCCTGCAGTCGACTCTGTTCTCCTCTCCCTGCCTCTGTCTCTCCTGCGGTCGACTCTGTTCTCCTCTCCCTGCCTCTGTCTCTCCTGCGGTCGACTCTCTTCTCCTCTCCCTGCCTCTGTCTCTCCTGCGGTCGACTCTGTTCTCCTCTCCCTGCCTCTGTCTCTCCTGCGGTCGACTCTCTTCTCCTCTCCCTGCCTCTGTCTCTCCTGCGGTCGACTCTGTTCTCCTCTCCCTGCCTCTGTTCTCCCTCCTTTTCATTTTTTTAAATGTATTCAGATTGTGCTTTTTTGTTTTACTTGCATGCGGAATGTTAGGGACAGTTTTATCTTTTAACCTTTCGCCGTGTAGTGGTTCAGTCTGCCGCGCTCACGTTGGCGAATTGTGGCTTTGAGCGGGCAGGACTGTTTTTATGTTGGCCAGGATTTTGGCGGCGGTGTGTTTGGGGGAGGGTGCTGTTACGGGAACGAGGACGCGGCTCACCCGCCGGCGTGCGTTTTCTCTCTCCCTCCCCCCCCGATCCCAGACGCCCGGGGGCTGATCCGCTGGATGCTGATGGTGAACCCTGAGCGCCGTGCCACCGTGGAGGACATTGCCAACCACTGGTGGGTCAACTGGGGCTGCAAGAGCAGCGTGTGCGACTGCGACGCCCAGCGGGAGGCTGGCTCTCCTCTCCTGGCAAGGTTCATCGACTGGCAGCACCGCACCGAGCCCAGAGCAGGCAAACCGGCGCGGGCCGAGCCCACGGCCCTAACCCGCCAGCGGTCCCTGCGCAAGTCCAAGAAGGAGAATGAGGCAGGCGCGCCCCACGGTGAGGACAAGCTTGGCCTGAAGAGGCCCAAGGGAATCTTAAAGACGAGGTCCACAGGAGAGCAGCGCTCGCGTAGCCTGGGGGAGCTGGAGGCTGTCATCTCCCTCCAGGACCAAGACTCGGGGTCCAGCCCGGAGCGGGAGGAGGAGTCCGCGGGTGGGGGCTCTCCAGCCAAGATGGCCCCCACCTTGCCTAAGAAGGGCATCTTGAAGACAAGCCAGCAGCGGGAGTCTGGGTACTACTCCTCCCCGGAACGCAGTGAGTCTTCCGAGCTGCTAGGGGGCAGCATGGTGTCTCCTCCCACCAGCTCCCCACCCAAGCGAGCAGCTGGCAGGAAGGGCATTCTGAAGCGCAACGGGAAGTACTCCACCTTCAGTGCCCTGCCAGCCCTGGGTCCCGCTGGGGAGGCCTCCCCCGCGGACTCCGGACTGTCCCGCAGCCAGAGCCGCCCCTCCAGCGTGGTGAGCGATGACTGCACCCTGTCCAGCGGCCCCTTCAACCTCCTGGACTGGCCGCAGGCACCGCAGCCCAGAATCAGGGGCTGTGTCTCGGCCGAGAATTTACTCCAGCTGGGGGACTTCCGAGGCCTCAAGGCTGCGCCGGACCTCCATGGGGGCAAGTTCGGTCGGGGGGCCCAGGGGGCGCGGGGGTCTCTCGGGGACAATGGCAGCTTCTCCCTGCTGGGCGACCTGGACGATATGACTCAGGTGTACCAACAGGCCCTGGAAATAAGCAGCAACCTGACTTAGGGGGGCTCGGAGAGGGAGGGGCGGGGGGCTGGTGTGCGCGTGCGTCTACACGCCTGACGAACGGTGCGTTGCCGGGATTCACGGAGTGCCGGGGTTCGGCCCTGGTGGATGCAGTCCTTGAAGTCTCCTCTTGGGGGTTCATCCAGGAAGACACGCCGCCTGATGGGCAGCCTGAAAACAGCCCAAAGCTGAGGCTTTGAATTGCGGGGAGCCCTGCCTCTCGGCAGCACCAGGAGCGCTGCGATGTTTACGCCTTGGGCAAAGGCAAGTAAGCACATCGACGAAACGAGGAAAGGTTGTGCTTTGCGTGCCATAGTAAACTCTTCCAGTAAACCCCACTGAAGAGAGTCAGCCCGAGTTTACGAGAGCACCTTAAAACTGTTAGTTTGTTCTAACAAGTTTGTTATTCCTTGCGAAAATGAATCAGGGTCACGTTTCTGGAACTATTAACTGCATTTATTTAATTTTTTTTTAAAAAACATGTGTATATCCTTATATTTATTATTATTTTTAAATTAGCATAATGCCAGTCCCATTGGACATAACTGGTTTATTCAGCCATTACTGGAATATCTCAGCACCCCGTATCTCTTATCCCTTATGGAACAGACATATATTATAAATATATAATCCTACGAACTATAGAGTTTGAATTGTTGTATTCAATATATCATTGTATATGAACAATACATAATATCTGTAGCCACATTTTATCATATATATGTGCTATGACAGTATAATTGTACTTTATATGAAATAGGTACTTGATGTGAAGCTCTGGCTCAGTGTATATACATTTGTATATGTCTTTTCCCAAAGGGTGAGGAGCCGATGAAAGATTCCTGGTTTATCCCTGCCCTCTGACTTTGCCACATGCTGTTTCATCTCCACTGAGCTGTTAAGGAGCAAAGCTCCCTCCTCTTGCTTTCCAAGCAGAAATCGATGATTTTCTCTGTCAGGTAGCAACAAAGGAGACTGTAAGCTTAAGGTTTCGTGCTCATCATTCCTGAGTCCTTGGCCCCCTAGTGTTGTAATATGAGTAGGTTTCTATTCCCTTTGGGATAATTGTTTCCGATGTCCGAGTCCGTTTGGCTCCTGACATGTCTTTGAGTGGAGCCGCACTGAGGAGGAACCTGAGAAGTTCAGGCCGCTGTTTCAAACGGGTTTCTTCACTTGGGTCTGATCCGAGAGACCTATTTACATCTGCGGGTGCCCCCTCAGACACTAGCACTTTGCACGCGTGCAGGCACAGGAGCTGGAAAAATAACCAGGGAGGAAGTATATTTTCCCCTTTCACTTCCGTCTGCAGTGGGCCATTTCTGATTAGCAGAGCTGGCGGCGTTGCAAACCTAATGATTTGGAGACAAAGTTGAAAAAATGCCAAGTGGCTCTCCAGGCCCCCCTTCAGTAAACACCTTCTAAAAATACAGTGTTTCCTTCTGGGCTTACAAAAAACACAAAGCAGTGTTTACAGATCTGCGCAATCTGACATTCTGTGCAGAGTCGCTGTGTCAACACGGCTCAGAAATCTCAATTGATTACCTTGTTGATAGGAGACCCAGATGGGTTTTTTCCAGCAAGGTAAATTTACTCGGATAAAGACAGCAGGCTTAGTGATTCAGGGCTGGAAAGCAGGCCAGTGGCGTGCGTTGGAAAGAATTTGCCCTTCACGGAGAGCTTGTGTGTAGGGCAGCGCTGTTTTTTCTCTGGAGCTGTTGTTTTACCAAAGGGCCGTCATGTGATCGAATATTTGCAGCCACGACCTTAAAAAAAACAACCGGGGAGGTGGATGAACGGGACGTTCTAGCTCATAGACTTCGGGAGAGTTGTCAGAGCAGGGTTTGAGGTCGGAGAAGTGAAATGCTGATGGTGATGGGATGCACTGGATGTTCAAAGTGCATCAGCCTGTGATATTTATACTGGATTTGTGTCATGTGTACAGGAGACCAAGATTGACTACCCTCCTCGGCACGTTCACCTGAAATAAGATTGGGGAGTCCAGGATTATTGTTAACTGGGATCTGTGAATCTTCTGGGTAGGGTTTCTATGTGTCTGAGCTGCTGCCAAGGTGCCTGAGCCCCAAGATGTGCAGCAGGACTCGGAGTGGACGCATCTTTAAATTGTGTTGTACTGTTTTTCAGAATTTAGTGGCTGTGTGCCATAGCCAGCCTAGTGCTGGACCTGAAAAGAAGGGGGTTATAGAGCAGTTATAGAGAGGGAGAGCAAGTGATGAGGACGTAAGGGGTGGTCAGAGTTAGTGAGTTAGGCGGTTGGCGATTGTGACAATAAACGACTTTTAGGAACCTTCTACTCTGGGTGAGTGGGGCACAGACATTTCTTTACCAAATATGCGCGTTTTGCTTTTTAAGCTCCACCAAAAAATGATCTTCAGCAGTGAAAAGCAAATGATTAATCTCTGGGAAAGCCCACGTGCTCCGAGCTTATCGGACAGCATACATAACATGGTGTACACCCGTTGACCAGGAGTGACCCAAGTTTAAGCACTGGTTTAAAAAACACCAGGAGTGTCTTTAAAGATCATGGAAAGAAAAATCTAGGAACCTTCCTGATGTCGGTGCATTCTTTTTGAAAAAGCAGCACATTGTTTTTAGTTGTCACAACTCCAGTTTTAGCGGCGCAACCTGCTGCTTTTCTTAATTTTTTAAATGTAAAGTGTTTTTGTGATCGTTGTGCTGCCCACTTAAATAAGGGGGCCCAGGGTGTACTGTGTGGTGTACCCAGTCTCTTCTGGCCCCTGTTTCCTGTGGGTAACCTCTCCCCCAGCTCCTTATCCAATTCGCTCTCCTGATGCCCCGCCCCCTCCCGCGGTGCCCCTCCCACTCCAGAAGAAGGCTGTAGAAGGTGTGTGTAGTTGAGAGTAGGCATGTAGGGATAAAGCAGTGGGCTTTTGGATGTGTGTGATACCACAGAGGAGAGTGTTATGTGTAGAAAGAAACCAAAGATGGAAAATAGCTTTAATTGCGAGACAAGAATGGAGACAATCGGAGACCAGATCGGTATTTTGGGGAATGCAGGGTACAGGTCTGGGAACAAACTTGAACTTTGCGACGTTAAAAGGGAACATTTTGAGCCGAGTCGTGATTTTATGGGGATGAAACTTCACCAAAGGTAGTGAGTGAGAGGCTGCATGCAATTCTAGTGCTGTTTGTTCGTGAGGAAGAAACAGGAAGGTCCAGACCTGGAGTTCAGACGAGCGAGAGGTCAGCAGGTGATGGACTTGGCCGGGATGCATGGTGATAAATTGTACAGATTGAAGGACAGTATCACTGGAGAGCCAGCACTGAACAGACAACTGAAATTCCCTTGTTTGCTCCAAAGATTAATGTGCAAGCATATGGGAACTCGATTCCCCCCCCCCCCTGCAAATTAGATTCGTTTTGCGACTTGGATGTCCTCTTAGAGGGCAGTGGCCTCTGGGGGCTCAAGCTGGCGGGCAGCAGCTGCTGGGGTTCACCAGTCCTGCCCGTCACCATCGCAGCGGCCTTGGCAAGGCCGGCACAGGCAGGGGGAAACTGGCGTCTTTCATCCCGTCAAACATGGTGGATCACAGCCGAAACATCACCCGCATTCCTGCAGATGGCCACCCCCCCCTGCTGCCCGGCGCACAGCGCTGACACCGAGCGCCTTGCTTTGAAACAGGCAGCACTGGGGGGTGCCCCTGGTCAGCTTGTGTTCTTTTCAGACTGATGCTATTGTTAACTGGATTTGTGGGTAACAATATAATTGAGTTATACTATGTTAGTATTTTTTTTTACGGTTTTAATTCTCAGAATGTTGATTTTTTTTGCTCTATTTAATGTCGGGTCCCGCGCTTTTGCGAATACATCGGGAAGCAGGAAAACGGGAGCGAATGTGTTGAGTTCGAAGACCTTAGAGCGCACCTCTAGGTGTCTTGCCTGGCTGGACTGGCACAGTGGCCTCAGTGTTCCCGGGACACTGCTGGGCTCACAGCAGCGCCCTGTTAGTGCCATCCTGGGCACCCGCGGCCCCGGAGTTTGTGGGGCTCCTCCTTTTTCCTGTTTCTGTTTTGGGGGGGACATTGTGGGCTTTTCCACAAACTCGACTGATAATTGGTCTTATGGAGGAAGTTGAGATCTCGGGTGAGCTGGGTTATAGAAGGTCCTCCAGCCCTTCCCGGCCCAGGGTCAAGGTTAGCTCACCACTGCTGGGGAGGAGTAGGGACAGCTGGCCTTCCTGCGGACTGGGAATCGAACGAAGGAGATGGGGGGGGGAGATGGACCAAGACCGTTCAAACACATTTCTGCCAAACTGGAAATAACTGGTGCATTAGAATTACTGCGTAGGAGAAAGAAAAAAAAAACTTGACTGGATATTTGTTCTTATAGTATTATTATGTTATTTAATTATTCTTATTGTTCTTGTTATGATTATTATTTGTTCTCATTTTGGATGTTGTAAACCTGGACTGCTGAGGCGGCTTGACTGCCTTCATTTTGTCTCGTGCCTTTGCTCTCATTATGTTTGATTATTATGATTGTTGGGGGGGGGGGGGGGGGTTTATTAGATATTTTATTTATTTGTCTCAAAGCCATTTCGTTCGGGGGAACGCCGTGCCCGCCCGCGCTTGCGGGTGTTCTGAATGTCCCGGAGGTGTCTCCTGCCAGCTGGGCTGTGGGAGGGGAGAGGGGCTCCTCTGGAAAAGCCAGTCGAGATCCGCTGAGATCACACCCCTCCCTTCGCCTGCTGCAATAATACATCTGCAATAAGACTTCGAATAAATGGATCATTTAAAAAAAAGACGTTGGCCGGAGTCTGTGTGGTGTCTGACTCTCTTCTTTTTTTCCCTAAGTGTTTTTCCGCCCTGCTCCCTGTTTCTTCCCCCTGCTGGACAAAGAAGCTGAGTTCGCCATGAATTTGAAAAGAAAACAGGTGAAACCTGGCCTAAGGCAAACTGAACATGATGACTTTTTTTAGGCACCTGTGGTATTGCCACAGTTTTCGCTCGGTTCTGCTACACCGAACTGTGATTTACCCCAGTAAGTGTGAGACTGTCTCAGCACACAGGTGCTGTGGGGTTCAACACGGGTGCTCCTTCTGGGGTTCAACACACAGGGGTTCTGTCTGGTGTTCCACATGGGGGGCGGTCTGGTCTGGGGTTCATCACACAGGTAGACTGAGATTAAACTTCACAGGTAGGCTGGTATTTAAATGTGGGTTGACTGTGTGGAGTTAAACATGGACAATACGTCTGGGGTTAAACACCTACTGTAGGAGGTCTAGTCTGGGGCTCAACACATGAGCACTGCAGCTTCATGGACAAGTAACCTCCCAAACATTTCCAAAACCCTAATGCCTCTCCACAGAGAACACACTCTCTTCACTGCTTTTCTCTTAACTCTGTATTATTAAGATTCTCACCTCACCTCTATAATTTGCTTTATTGTACTTAATGCATTTTGCATTCCCATGATATAAATTAGTCAACCGCTAAAAAGAAGTGCACCACACGGACCTTGCCAATATTACACAGTGCCAACAGACTATTTCAAAATGTAATCCTGTTTTTAAGTGATTATTACTCCCCTGTATTTGCTTCGGAAACAGGCTGAGAATGGTGTGACAAGCGTGTGTTTAAACAGGCTGCTCCATTGAGCAATCAGGCAGGCTGGCTTAAGCAGGAGAGGGGAATGAATGCGTTGTTTCAGAACCTCGGATCTCGCTTGGCATGTTTATAAACATTCCGGGAAGAAAGATGTTGAGGAGTCATCAAGCCATCGTGGATAGAAATAGACTGCGGAGGAGACGAGGAACGTGCGTGTGTTTGGAAGTGTGTTTGGAAGTGAGTTCAGCCACCCTGCTGTTCGGGGATATTGTTGTGCTGCAATGCACTCCACCTCTCCCAGTCTTGGGGAGGAGAAGGGTGTCGCAGGGTGTCACTCCTCCACAGCCACTGTATCCCGCCTAGGGAGGACTGACCACCCAGCAGGTGGGAGCAGGAGAAGTGCCCAGCACAGTGCTGGGAATCCCTTTGTTTTCCTTAATCCCAGTCTCCCCCCACCCCCCCGGCCCCACTGTCCCTCTTTGAAGCTCCTTGTCCACGTTCTCTTACTCATAAAAAGCTTACCAAGATGGGCTACAAGCACCGCTGTGCGGATCTAGTCATTTCACTTCACATGGCCCTGCTGTTTCCACTCGGCGCTCTTCCTTTCTGCTGAATCACAATTCTGTTTTAGCTTACCAGTAAATCCCGCCTGATCCGCGTTCTGGAGCGCAAGTGGCTTTTAGCCTTCCGAATGTGTCGAGAGGAGCCAGTGATGTGATTAAGGAGGAAGGATGACGGACTCTTCCCAGGAGCTCAGTAAATCAAAGGCTAGAAAGCAGTGGATCTAATGGTTTAAGGAATCAATTAAGGGAGAAAGAAAAGACTTCATAAAATGATTAAAAAGGAAAGAGGTCCTCTTCAAGAAAAGGCGTACAATAGATTGCAAGAGAGAGGGATGTAAAAAAATATTGTAATGGGGGGCTAATTAAAAGCTTTTTAGAGTATTACAATAGCAAAACAATAAACGTATAGTGTCTCGTAGATAATAAAGGGGACTTTTTACAGAACGAAAGGGACATGGCTGGTATTAAATTAGTATTTTCCTCAACTGTTTAATAAGGAAGAAATAGACAACATTCCTCAGGCTGAGCAAGGCCTAAGTTATACATTAACTAGCATGAGCATAGAACATAGTGGTAGATTAATTGGCTGCTGGAAAATGTGATCCCGGTGTGAGTGTCTGTCTGTCTGTGTGCGCCCTGCAATTGACTGACTTCCCATTCCCGTTTTTGCCAGGATAACCTCTGGCTCCCCCTGTGACACTGAATCGGATGAAAGGGTTAGAACATGGACGGACTGAATTGGTGGAGTACCCCAGGGATCTATATTAGAACCACTATTGTTCCTAATTTATATCAATAATCTAGATTCTGTTACATTGCCTTGAAAAAACAGGAAACACATCATTACACAAAGGGGTGTGGGAGTGTGGAACATGCAACCTTGTTGTCGAAGCTGATACCCTGGCTTCTTTCAAAAAACAACTGGATGACATCCTTAAAAAAGAAGCAACCAAACAACTCTAATGAATAACCTTCTCTCATTCATAATTTTTGTTAGGAATGTGCTTAACTAATTAGATTTGACTTGTAAAAGTAACACATTAGATACTACATCCCTTCAGATTGGTAGATAGTGCGTAAGTTACATTACATTGCAAGGGCCAGGCTTTTGAATATTGTTGAATGTGAATTAAAGATTGCTAATTGACATGGTTATTTGTTCCTCACCCAAACTAAGTTGTTTTAGAATTTTTTTACATTTCTAGTGGAGGCTTTGAGTAATCGATGACCATACCGTAAGTCTATTGTATTTTCTGATTGTGACTCGGACGTGTAGGGTGTTTGCACAGCAGTTTACCTTAGAGCACAGCCATCGCTGTCTCCTCTTCTGGTCCAGCAGACGTCCTCTTCAAGCAGTACAACAGCACGACAATTGTGCTGCGCTACCCAGACACACAACACAGTGACTAACTCAAGAGAGCCAGATCCAGTCTCTCCAGGGGCTCTGTCACACTAATCTGCTGCTGCAGGCCTTAGCCGGGACGTCAGTCCAGGTCCCCTGTACTCAGGCAATCGCACACTACCGAGATGCAAAACTGGCCTACTATTTGTGGATTATGGGCTTTGGGTAGCGTTCTTTCCAAGCTGTGCACTGAGAAAGGCAGCTGTACGTTTTCCATGGCAGAGAGCAAAGAAATGAAACAGGAACTTTCCAGCCGCTGGGGAAAAACACAGTAAGTGTTATAAAAAGCACATTATACGATAGGCAAAACTGATCAAGCGCTCTTAATATGAATCAATATGTGGGTTCTCAGGTCCAATGTGTTTCATGGACTTGCAGTTCTCAATAGTCTTGTTCTTTTCCACTTTGCTTTACCTTGCCCCCCTGCTATGATAACTCTGTGAATGAGTGCACAGAAAATTCCCCTTCATCACTCCCTCCTTCTTGTCCACGGTCTATTTTTAGCCCCTGCGCTACTATTCTGGAATTCCGTGCTGACTGGCTGCTGCTGTCTGGGCTCTGATTGTTTCTGGAATGTCTGGACTTCAGTCAAACCACTACAGAGTCAGAGGACAAGAACTGCCAGCCCAGCGCTCTGATTACAGACGCTTGCCTTTAAAATGAGAGCCGGGATGGAGGGGGGGAGGAGGCAGAGTGTGTGTGTGTGTGTGTGTGTGTGTGTGTGTGTGTGTGTGTGTGTGTGTGTGTGTGTGTGTGTGTGTGTGTGTGTTCCTCCCATTGCCTGGACTATTGTGAGTCTTTGCATGTGTGTTTTTGCATGCATGCACAACAGGTTGTGTGGGGTCCTGTTCTGCTGGCTGTTCTGGACTGCATTGCATCCGAGCCAGATCTGATTGTGCGAAACAGCAATCGTCCAGCAGCTCTCATGTATGTGAATGATCTGGGGCTTGCATGTGCGTTGGTTGGTTGTGTTAAAAAGTGTGTGTTTGTGTTTTCTGCATGAACCCATTACTCTGCTTTCACCAGGAAGTGGAGAGCGGGGATGCAAATACAGCTTCAAACATGAGCCAAACATGTCCTTTGTTTTGATTTAATGGATCACTGCAGTCTCTTTGTTTAGTTTTGCAAAATAAAAAAAAAAAACAGTTCCAAAAGCAAATCTTACTGGCATGCAAGCATTCCCAACACAGATGTACAATTTCCTTGCTTTACATCCTGCTTATCAGACGGCGTCATTTTGCAGCTCCACAGACATCTCTAAGCCGGGTTGAGTGCTCCATGTGCTGAAAAAACGCTGGATCACAAGTGCTGCTCGTGCCAGCAACACTGAAGGACACAAAGCTATTACAGGTAGTAGTTAAGCCAATTTTAGATCTAAACTCTGATCGTTCCAGTGTAACCCCCATCAAACAATATGACATAGGTTAACAGGTCAGCCTCCAGCGCAGTACGAAGGGGTTTTCTGAGTTCACCTAGCAGTAGCCCTGTAGAGTGAGCCCAGCCTCAGCTGGTGATTTATAATTGCTTTCTAATTAAAAGATAGATAGATTCATCAGCTGGCTTTCCCTGGAGCCTCATTTCTCTGCAGTGAGTGTGGAAACAGCAGAGAGACTGCGGTTAAGAGCTTGGACTCCCCTACAGACTTTGGAGCGCTGGTTTTAACAAATCCTTCAATTTGGTTTTGTTTAAGACTTTTTTTTTCCCCCCTCCTGAACACAAACGCAGTTGAAGCCGTGGCGCGACTCCCTCCAGCCGGATTCCTGGGGAAAAAACATTCCTCTGGTTTTCACTTGTGTCTGTGCCACTTTTTCTGGGTCAGTGTCTCAGTGATTAAAAGGCTCTCTCTCTCCTTCCTTTTTATTTTTCTGCCATCGTTTTATTTATTTTTTTTTTTTGGGGGGGGGGAGAAGGAGACTAAACATCATATAAAAAAAGAGAAAGCACCTCGCTGAAGCCTTCGACACAGGATGCGGTTGCTGTGCTTCTCTCCAGACTGGCAGCCAGGTCCTGCAGTCAGAGCTGGTTCGTGGTCAAAAGCAGCTACGAGCGGAGAGGAGGTGTCTGGAAAGTGCTAGCTTGTCAGATTCATGTCGGTTGTACTTCTGTTTCCTCCATCTTGGAAGCTGTTTCTGGTGCTGTTGGTCCTTTGCTAAGTCTGGACGGATCCTCTGCCTTTCTTCCTCAAGCTCTGCCTCTTCCTCCTCATGTTCCCTGATTCTGATGCCTCCTGCATCTCGCCGCGGTCCAATTCAGCCCCGTGCCTCCCGGCCAGTCACAGTCACTGTGAAGATTGATGTGCTTCAGTCCAGGGGTGGGCAGTCTCCCCGGGATCAATTAAAAGGCAGGACCCCCCTGACCTTCCAGGTGGGAGGTTTCCTTCTGATATCTGTAAAAATCAGAGCCCCCCCTCTCCTGGCATAGCATAGCAAGACTTAAAGAAAGAGACTGTGTGTCGTTTTTCCCACCCTGCTTACGGAAGGAAAACTTTATTTTGGAGAGAAACTGGAAAGAGCAAAATGGAGTTAAGAAAGCAATCAGTAAGGATCACAGTGGAGAACAGAACTCTTTTAGAATCCAAAATGGGACCTGATTTCTCGAGTTGAAAAGGGGGGCACGTGCACCCCGGTAGATCATAGGAACTGCAGTTTGTACAGCACAAGTTTGGGGGTTTTTTTACAATGTTGTTGCAGTTTCAAAGACGTTTCAGCATTCCTCCATTCCATCCTGATTTCTTCAGATCTCAGAAGCTACGCAAGGCAGGAAGGGAAACTGGGCGGCTGCCGTCAGTTGGGTTGGTGCACCAGTAGGTGGTGCTCCGTCTCCTGCACCACAGTTTCCAAACTGCTGCCCAGGTGTGGCTAGCAGGAGAGACACTGCCGTCGTTGCTGTCCTTCCAATGAGGTGTCAAAACAAGGTCCCGGCTACTGTTAGCAACAGCAGAGGTGTCAACCCCAGCATCCTGGCTAGATCCCACTCTGGGGTTATAAGACCAAGCCTCCTTAAAGTCCCCAAACAATGCGATTGCTGAAACAACTTCCCGCTTCTCCACCTGACCAGCTGCATAGTGGGGCTACTGGTGCAAATGGCCGCCATGTGTTAACCAGGTGGGGCTGCGCTTCAGTGGTGAATGAAGTGAGCTCCCTCTTAGATCTAAAGCGCTTCTTAGGATCCTGTGGCGTGAAAAATCGTATATAAATCGAAGACATTAATTACAGTGCTTGACCGACGTGGTGTAGGCTTTCATTTTTAAAAGCACAGTTTAACACCGGGCGGCCATTTGCACCAGAATCCCCATTGCACAGCAGATACATGCAGTATTTCAGGACCTTCCTTTATGAAGCCTCTGTGTGTGTGAATCATCTGATGGCCTCCTCACTCACACACCTCTATCTGTACCAGAACCATTTGAAAGGCCTAGTGAGAGTCAATCTTCCTCCACGTTTCTCCCGGCTGCCTGTTGTCCTGAGGACTGTTGTGTCGGATGTGTGATTTAGTGCCTTTTGGACCTGATCACAGTGGCTCCAGATTTGGAAGTCTGGGTAGCACAACTGCAGACCCCAGACTCATCTTATCACTGTTTGTCAGTTAATCTATGTGTTGTAAGAGAAAGGAGACCCTTCTGTCTCTTACATTGTACATCAAACAATCGCTGGTCAGTTCAGAAGCACAGCTGGTGGATGTTTCTGCGGGTCATGCAGTGTTTAAATCCGGCACTTAGGGAAGCTTCTGTGGGATGTCGATGGGGAGAGACGCACCGATCTGGCAGCTTGGGAAGACTCTCAGCACCGTTTGTTCTAAAGAGAGTTTTGTGTTGCCTTGTCCTTGGATCAGTCTGGCCATATTCTTGGCCTTTTGTTCTCGAGCTCCTGGGATAGTTGAGATACTGTATCTTGGAGCCAGGAGACCCCTGGGGGACTGGCTTCTCATTCCCGGGAATTTTGTGAATGTCGGCTGCAGGGGGTGAGATTCGGAATGGGAGTTGTGCAGGATGGGGTGGGACCTGACAAAAGTGACACCAGCGGTACGGACCGGGGCTACTCTTGGGAGATGGATCGTATCTTGGTGAGCCATCATACTTTCCTTAAACGGTCTACATCCTTAAGTCAACATTTAAGTCCTCACCTGACTGGTATTTTACCATAACTGCTTCGTCTTCTTCTTTTCCTTTCCTTTATCTTTTAGCCTTGCAGTGGATTGGTGAAATAGGAGCATTAAAAAGATGGTGTTTGGAAAAGGATTCTCCCCCCCTTCCCACTCCCTCCTCTCCTCTCGCCTCGCTCCTGGGCGGGCCGGTGAAAGACTATACCTCTCTCGATCGCACGCAATCCCCCGACCTGTCTCGGGCAGGGGGAGAGAGAGGAGAACAAAAACAAGGAGAGGAGGGGGGGCGAGAGGGGCTCTGTGACAGGAACAGAAGAGTTCTAAGAGGCTTGGCGTGCTGGTGGTGGTGGGGGGGGATCACAGACAGATGAAAGCAGAGAGAGTGGCGAAGGCAGAGAAGAGGAGTGCACCAGAGCAGAAGACAGAAATAGAGCCAGAGGTTTCGAAAGATGAAAGAAAATGAAAACCACATGGTCAAAGAGGGAGAAGGGTGACGGGGAGAGAGGGGGAGGGTCTTTCCTCTCTCTGCTGGACATCTGGCGGACACTGGGGGGATTCGAACAGGGAAGCTGGCGATGAGGAGGCGAGGGGGATGTGTGTGTGCGTTTCACTTGGGGCTCGGGTGTGGAGCTGCTCTCGGTCAAGGTGGAGGTCAAGTGCCAGACTCTGCCTGCTCTCCAGCCCCTAACAGCCAGCACTCTGCACTCCGCAGGAAACCCAGAGCCAGTGCTGTGTCTCATCATCCTCAGCTCACTGCGGCTCGTGCCCTGGGAAGCGTTTTCTCAATAGGAGGCAGTGCCGCAGGCCCGTGGTTAACAGCTCCTGTCCCTTACAGCCACAGCTCGGCCCCTTGGCTATGCAACCCTGCTGCTTTGTTATTGTTTGTCTACGGACTCCAGAGTCAATATTTATTTATTTAGGAGATTGACTGCATCTTCAAAGGATTACTGGGCGAGGAAGGTTTAACTTTTAATCTTGGCCAAGCACTCCCCAGCACACATAGGCGGACACTCCTTGGATGCTGCACGAGGGAGCGCTGCCAGTTTCCCACAGGCCACGTCAACAGGCCCTGCAGGCTTGCCTCAAGCCATGGGGAGACGATGATACCACAAAGCTTTTCACAAGTGCAGGGGATGCTTCCACATGGTGTCTCGGCCAAATCCAGAGGACAGGCTATAAAATGCAGCCTACTCGTAATCCTCATCTCGATCACACCCTTTTGAAGCTGTTGTCAGGCTGCGTGGTGACCTGGTACAGAAATGGCTACCATGCTGGTACTCAGGCTGGGCTGCAAGCTTATGGCGTTATTGCTGTTTCAATCCTATACTATATGTACACTGTATAAACATACTTTTCATTTAAATAACAAATAAAAGGAAATTAGAGCTCAACTCTCTGATTAAATGAACAATTAAACAGACTTTTACAGCCATCTTTCAAAGTCACATCAAGCTATAAATTTAAATTTTGAGAGATCATTTTCAGACAGGGGACAGATGGTGTTCAGGTCCTCCTTCAAACAGGGACTATGTCAAGACCAGACATTCTGTGCCACCACAAAGAAAACTCTCATCTGCCCTATTAATATGAGGATATTGACCTCAGGTTCCTAGGAGATTTAGTAACTGGCCCACTGTGAACTCGCATTCCTAAAATTCTCCGGACAATCAATCAGGCAGAGTGAATGCCTGTAGACAGACATCCACAGACACACTGGGAGTTTAATTAGAGGACAGGAAAGGGGCAGGTGCTCACTCAATCAGAATTCCTTAGATTACGCTCCTGTCTGGAATGAGATCTTATTTCCTGCCACCTGAAACCCTACTGCCTTCATGCCTGCCCACTTCTGATCTGAGATGAGCTGATTCAGGTCACTCTGCAGATGACCAGGCTCCACACTGCAGGGCACAGAGCCTTCTGATGTTCAGCCCATATCTATGGAGCTCACTGTCCAAATTCACTTCAAGACCTATTGCTTCACGCCTTCAGCCAAGCATTGAATTGAACTCTTGTTTTCTCCTGGTCATTTATCTGGGCTGCTTTCCCCCACTACTTTGTGTGCATAATACAGCAGTTTAAATATCTGGAAAATCCCAAATAAAACTCGATTGTTATCTATTATTAGTAGTTATTACTGTCTAATCATGTGGACACGTTTAACACTTCTCTACAAACTACAGAATGCTTTGCAGGGTAACTTTTCAAACAAAGACTTTCTTATAAATAAGAATATAATAAGGAAGTTAAACCAACCAGCTAGCCTTTGGTTCTTCTACTGTGGTCTTTGATCCATCCAATTGCTTAAAATGTGATGACTGTAGTAAAGGCATTCTTACTGGTTAATCAGTCTTTATATGAGAAAACAAAATCTTATTGGATCCAACTATAGGCATTGTTTCGTGAGAGTGACAGTTCAGGAGCAATATAAATTTAGCAGCACAAAGAGGCCGTGTGGAGATGGGTAAAAAATGTTTATTTAGCTGTCCATTAAAAGTATTTAAGTTGGAAACTGAGCCTTCTTCCTTTGTCTCCAGGGGAAAACAAGACAGGACAGATCAAGAGTAGCTGTGATGGAACCGTCTTGGGTTCTGTGTGCACAAGAGGTCCAACAGGGAATTGCATTGGCCTTTCAAGGCATTTAACACCTTGGACCACAGGTCAGGACTCTGACTTTTCTTCCCAGTGAGAATGCTTTTGGTTTTGCTAGTTTTGTTATATTCTTTACATTTTAACCCACACGTTGGCTTTATCCCATTGCTTACCCAGATACTGATTCCACAGCTGTGATCAGTTCCCTGGTATCTCTGATTTGCATTCACAGTTTGCTGCTCCCGTCTGTAAAAGATCCCGTCTGTTTCCTTGCTTTTCTGCAAATCTCCCGGAGATGGATGAAACACTGCAGTCAAAGAGGAGAAAGGGTTAAAGTGAGAGGCTGTGTGACCTACAGTCGGAGGAATTCTTTAATGTCTCCTCACTCATTCTTAACCCTTGAGTCATGGAGTTCAAACACGGAGAGAATGCCCCCATAGCAGGTATCTCCTAATCCCCTCCCGCTGCAACTCCCCCACCTCCTAACCTCTGTTCCTCCTCTCCTCCTCCCTGAAACACGGCCAGCTTCTCACAGAAGAGAGGTTTGTGTCACTCGTCTTTCTTCCCAGAAGGCAGCAGCTTGGGTTGCCACGGAAACTGCTGCTGGCATCCCCCAGCTGACCAGGACTGACAAGGTTCTGCAAGAAGAGGATCAATTATCTGTCGTTCCAACACACTCAAATCAGCCCCCAGGACTCACAGTTAGCAGGGAAGCATTATAGAAAAGCTTCAAACAAGAGAGGACGCAGCCATGCTCATTTAGCTCTTTTGGTTGTTAATCACTTCTTGATCTGAGGATATCGTCCCAAAGGAAGTCATGTTATCAGCTTCAACGACATCCTGGGTTGCCCTTTGTGTAAAATTATGTCTTCGGCTCGTACCCCAGCCGTTTTCTTAACTATCTTTTGCCTATTTCCTCATCCATCCACCCGCGACAGCCTGCAGCCCATCCTGTGCCCACTGTGGATGGGACACCAGGCCATCACAAATCTGTCGCTTTCCTCCCCTGCAAGGGTCGCTAACCACTGATCCTGTGCTCTTTTTTCCCTGAATTGGAATTTCTTGAAAAGCAGTGGGTTCCTCCCAGTCAGGTAAGTACAGCCCGGTTTCTTAAAGGGACCTGCAGCGCTATTTTCACATTTGGGGGTGAGAAAGAATCAGCACTGACGAGTGCATTTCTAACCGATATAACAGTAAAATGTGCACAGTAACATGTAAAACCTCCAATTTACATCACAAAATAGGCAACATTTCCATGTCCTGCAATTCAGAACGAAGCAACAAAATGTCCGAAGCAGCCCTGTTGCACTGTAAACAAGCAGGTTTGTGAATATGGCCCTTTTAATCCAATAGAAATACTGCTCTCGAGCCTGAGACAGTTTTCCCCACAAATACTACTTACTTGTTAAATCCGCATGCAGATCACGTTGGAAGATTTCTGCGGTGAAGTATCTGCTGCACAACCTGTACTTATTCGCTTGTACATCACATGACATCAGTCATTACAGGGACTAGTGAGCAGGAAGGGCCACGTCACGTCACAATTGGTGCGATCTCTTGCTCGCTCCCGTGGTGTGACCAGGGCTTTGCAACAACATGGCGACTTGCAGTACTTCGACAAAGTTCACAGTTTTGTGCTTCCTTTTGTACATTTTTATTTTTTTTATACCATCAATGAATTTATTTTGGTACCAAAATGAAATAACTGGTCTGAGAAACTGGGATTGCAGTTCTGTTTCCAGTGGATGTCTGGACAAACATCACTGCACAGTCTGGTAGAGCTAGTTGGAGTAGTTGGGTTAACAGCTTAGGTTCTGATGCGTATGGAGAGTGAGAAGCACATTGCTGTGGGCTGTGTGCACCGCAGCTCGGTGAGAATGTGCGCGTGCCGTTTGCATAGATTACAAAGATTAAATAAGCGCAGCTAATATTTCTATTGATCACCTTCCAAAGGTTATTAGTTGGAGCTGCCCATCTGCCAATCAATTAAATCAATAAAGACACGTGGAGTTTTCCCCGATCTTTGTCTGGGCAACAAATGATAAGCCGAGAGTAAGGAACCAGCTGCATTTGAAGAATGTTTTCACCTGGGCCCTGTTGCAGAGCTGGGCTGACTGCTGATGTCTTTAGAACTCATGCATGTGTGCTTCCCTGCCCACAAGGCACAGCAACAGGGCTCAGTACTGCTCTGCTCTGGGCAATAGTCTGTCCTCTCCCCTGCAGGCAATCTGGGACACTGGGAAGTCTCTGTCCTCTCTCGGCAGCTGGGGGGCTAGATTCTTAAGGGCATTAACAAGAAGCTCATCTCATAAAAGCCTGTGCTGTGCTTTTATCTGTGCAAGCCCAGGGTGTGTCTTGCTTCAGTCATTACCTTTGCAAGCTATCAAATGAAATCAGTTCTAAGATGAATATCATTATTAAAATTTAGAGACCATTCAACACAGAAGTAACACCTGCAGGGTGCTGTACAACCCCAACAGCTAGATGTTACCAAATGCCATGCAGCAAGTGAAGCAAAAGGTAGGTGCCACACATATTTCAGCAGCCCTCTCTGGGTGCAGAAAGAGCGCACACAGCATTGTCAGGTTTAGTCTGGCTTCAAATGATCCTAATCAGAACATGAGTGTCCTCCACCCCCACAGGGCATGGTGCCCACATCAGCCTGCATCAGGGAGGGCGTCTTGGCATGTCTGATCATGGGGGTCTGTCAGCACCTGGTGAGGCGGCACTGCCAGCGATCTAATCTCCCCCAGCCCCATAGCACTGGATCCAAAACACCCAAACAGCCGCTGAAAGATCACTGCCTTCCAGCTACCCCAGGACAGCAGCATGTTCAGCACACTCCTGTGACTAACACAGCCTTACCTGTTGTGTACTCCAGTGCTTAGGCCTCTACCCCATTAAAATGAGCAGCACCGGCACTGAGATGATATTTGTTCAAGCAGACGTCAGGCGGAAAACCGAGCACAGACGAGTATAGTGGGGTCAGGCCAGCTGGCTTCCTGAGTCAGGTGAAGACCTGAGCTTTCTACAGGCGTCCAGGCAGAAAACTGACTTTTACATCTCTAACACAGGGTCACTACAGAAGAGCTGTTTATAGGGCATTTGTTTAAATACTGCAGTTGTACTGTATTGTTTGTATGCATGCTGTATGGAGCCCAATGCTTCACTTGGACACTAGCGACATCCTGTTCAAATCTTAAAGAAACATGTAACCTAACGCCACAATTTCTACCTTCAAGATTGTTAGAATTGCTTCACTGGCCTGGCATCCACCCACAGAGTATGCTGTATCACAATCCAGAGTGACGTCTATTGAAGGAACCCATCTGTGTGAACACACCACATTAGAGTGTGCCTCGGACCTGACTTCATCATCAACTCCTTGTGATCCAGAAATCTGATTACAGCTATACTCAATCCGGCTACACGTTAAGCACTGCTGGCAGCAGTAGTTCTGTCCACCCACTTTCTAACCACTTCATCCAATTCAGGGTCGCACGGAAGCCAGAGTCTATCCTGTCACGCAACAGGTACAAATGTATACACTGAATGGGACGCCAGTCCATCTCAGGGCACACACACTAGGGCCAATTCTCCCAGAAGCCAATTCAACTACCAGCATGTCCCCGGACTGTGGAAGGAAACTGGAGCACCTGGAGGAAACCCACACAAACACGGGGAGAACGTACAAACTCTAGGTAGATAGCACCCCAGGAACTGAACTCAGGGCCCCAGTGCTGTGAGAATTGATAGGGCACTTTTCAGCCCAAAGTGTTTTGCACATAGAAGGGAAGCTACTTTCTCCACCCACTCCACTCCACACACAGCCAGTAGAGATGGGAGGAATTATTGCACCAATTCAATCAAACGGGAGCTGAAATAAATAAAGATGCATAATATATACATTAATTAATTCTTAGCTCTCCAGTCAAGCTGAGAGAACCAGTACCTTGACTGCTGTCAAGAAACAGCTGTATGAGATCCTCCGTGAATTAGCTGCTAAATCCTAAGCAAGATAGATGGACAGAATGGGCTCCTCTCTGTGACCTTTCTCATATTCTTAAATACCAGTGCTTTAGCATCTCCTGCCAGGCTTGGAGGATGGGTTTTAGAAATGGCTTAAATATGCAATGTTACCGTTTACAATAGCCCTGTTCACAGTTCACAACACGGTAAGCAATATGCAAGACGGCATGCTGTGTGTCCCTGCAATCAGTGACGAAGAGCTGCAGAAAAGCTGAATGCGTGTTTTAATTGCATGAAAATATTCCTTAAACGAAATCTCACAGATGACAGCCTAATCAAGACAAGTTCATCTGGGAGCCAGAGGAAAGGTTTAGACATCCTGCAATTTAATAACGGCATTGCTGCGTCGCGTGCCCTTTTTTGCAACCCTCCAAGAAAAACTGTCTCGGGAATAAGAGAGAGAAGATGATTATCATTAAGCTCTGCTGTTGTGTGAATCTCATGTCATCAATCTGGGGATTGCCTCTGCAAACTCAAACAGACCCCAATGAGGAAAGAGCTCCTCCAGCAAACAGCCATTATTTACATTTCAGGAAGATGTGCTAAACCACATGATCTTCTAAATTCCACTAGTGTGCCTGCGTTTCAGGATTTTTAACAATATCTGCCAAGAGTCCGAGGCTTCTTGATGGGATAGAAAAAAGTTCACTCCCAGGGGTGGAAATGGAGCTGCTTATAGGAGAGCATGTGTGCTCCTACGGGCAGCTGGAATGCGAAAAGAGCTCTTTTCAGGAGAAACCCTTTCCTTCAGTCTAGTCAGCCAATTAATCAAAGCATTTATTTGCTCCCTGCTCCAGCTCTCCCTCTAATCAGGTGGCTTGTGAGACCTGAGAATATAAACACCAAGGATATTGTGCACAGGAGTCTTTATTAGGCCAGATCTTCTGCTCCCAGTAAACAAAGACTGGCTCTATACCTGTGGTCTCCAATCCTGGTCCTGGTACTGTTGTTTTTTTTCTAGCTGAGCCCTCAGTGACACAATCAGACCCTTCATTGACATAAGAAGAAGAAGAAGATCCATTTGAACTGTTTGTTCCCAGCTCTTCAACATGTAGCACCTTTAACCGTTGTATTTTGCAGATGAAATAAAATCACAAACTTGTGACTAGAGACACAATGCGAGTATTAAATTGCAGCCACTTCTTCAATCAGGTAAGGCTTTGTTTATCTGATAAGGTGGATGGAATGAACACCTGCAGGTGGGTGGGTCACTAGGAGCACAACTGGGAACCACTGATCTAAACCAACTCAGCACCGGCCGCCCCCCGTGAGTCTGAACTAGTCTAAATTAACCCCATGGTTACCTCATGTGGCCCTTCACCAGTTATTCCATTAAACAATCGATGCAACACATGTGAACCCATGAACAGACAACAGGGGCCCTACTGACCTCTAGTTGGAGATCAGCTGAAACTACCACACTCCCTAAAACTGGCTTGCCTCACTCCATAAGTCCACTAAGAACTCATTTTATGCAAATGTATTGGTTATTTTCAAAACTCAGCAGTTCACCAGCAGTGTCCAGAAATGTAGGTTGCTCTCCTCCACAACAGAGGGACACCATGGTACAGTAGCTGACATTAGCTGATTTCCCAAACCCTCGCATTTCTTTCTCATCTGAACTGTGGCTTTTTGTGCTTTGAATGGGCTTTCAAGTAGCCGATTCCTAACTGGCTGTGTTGCATTCTCTCTGACCCATCTAGGAGGGTCACACTGAGACTCCAGCAGAAGGGAAACGAGAACCTGTCACCCCAAAATCACTCAGCAAAAAGTTGTGTAGCACGTGGGAGGGGCAGCCTTCAAAGTCAATCAAAGAGAGGAATTAGACATGCAGAAAGCTGACATTTCAACTGTGCTTCTATTTTCTTACGCATTCCGAAAGCAACAAGGGAAACAAGTACTAGAAGCTCAGGAAGGAAACTAGGAGCAGGAAAAGAAGTTTGCTTCTATTTGCTGTTGCATTTAGGACTCAAAATCAGAGGTGCATCATTCCAATAAAGGGCTGTATTCAGAATAAAACACTTTGCCACGCACTGCAATCTGACATCCCTCACATGCAGCAAGAGAAGAGTTTCTGACCTGTATGTCATCAGTAACCAGTTCTCCAGGATCGGCTGATCTCATCTGTAACTTTTCCTAAATTCCTAAGCGCTCATACAAAGAAGTCTTCGTTTTAATTCCTGCCGAGGACACACACAGCGGTTGCCACCCACAGAGCAGGGGATGAACAAACCAGATCCTTCAGGGTCAGATTAGTGACAGGTTATCAATTGCTTTCAAAATGCAGGTAAGGCTTAAGACCTGACAGAAATTACTCTCTTCTAACGAAGAGAGAAATTAGATCAGTGAAAGACCACATTGACCAAGACGCTACCATGCTACCAGAAGATTTGATGTCTCACAAGGACATAATTTGTCCATTCCTGGTATAGTGCACACTGCTTACTGCTTGAACACAGGTTTTTAAGGTCTGGTCCACCACAGTTCCTAAATTGTAGAAGACAATGCCAGGTAGTGTCAGTTAAACTTGATTGCCGTGATAGTCGGTGGTCAGGCCAGTTTGAAAAAAGAAATCTAAATCATGAACACCGTTCCACTAGAAATCCAATTCCTTCTACCATCAGAATGCTTTTCTTAATTAACGAAGCAATTAAACCTTATACTGAAGCTCCTGTCACCTAGCAACTGCTTCAGCTTTGTCAGTATACCCAGTAGGCCCAAGGCCCACAGCAAAGTCTCCTGACAGGGAGAGTGGCTATGTTCTCTCTCATGAGAGTGTCTCTCCTGCATTCAAGCCCTCTGTGAATCAGTCTTCTTTGTCGAGGGTTTAGCTTTTGTTATCACCTTTTCTTCACAGGGGCGGTAAGGTTACTGAACACAGACTTCTTTGCAAACTTTTTTTTTTCTGAGCTATCCTCACCAGTGCTGCAGCAACATAATCTCTTCATCACTTCAGACTGTTAGCAATTGAAAAAGAGTAGAGCAGGCTCTCATTCCTGCGAGTAAATTAAAATCACATTTTTAAATGGGAGGCTCGTTACCTAGCTGTCCCTTCGTAATGAATGAGACATTTTTCTTACAAGGCAGGAGAATTAATTCTCTTTACAAGCAGTGTTATTTGCTAATAGGGCATTATTGACCACCACAGGATAGAGTGATGTCCACACAAGAAAAACAGAGTTAAGAACGGACAAAGAAATGCACTGTTAATCATTTTAATTATAAAGTAGCACATGATAGCACTGTTGCTAATTAAAAACACCTCTGCGAGAACTTTTTAGTACAGATCCACTGAGGGTTGACTTGTAATATATTTGATGTGTAGTGCCCCACATAGAGTCTCATTTTAAAATCCCAATGAAACTAGACAGTGAATTTAATATGAATTCAAGCTGGGGATTCACAACCCCAAGTCACTCTGTCACGTCAAAAGGCAATGAAGGGACGAAACTAATATTTTCTCCTGCTGCAGCCCAACTCCTTATATCTCCCTCACGTCCCTCTGCTTAAATCTCTCTCTCTGCCTGACACACTTTACTGATGAGCCCTGTTGAGGCGCAGGAAACTTTCCCCAGAGAAACCCAGAGAAAATGTCATTTCTGATGTCAATTCTACAGTGTTTGGGGACCTTTTCAGAAGAAAAAGAAACTCACACGAAGATGGACTTTCATCCTAGACACAGAGACATATTCTTTTGTCCTTCTATCTCCACTAACGCAAAGATGCACAGACGAGACTGCAGCTACTCTGGCTGATGACATTAACGAAACCTTTAGGAAAGCTTTTTCGAATATCCTTCATGTACCGCAGGTGCACAGGAGTGAGAACAGCTCTTTAGTTGTACTGTACATCAACAATGATGGAGTTTTGCACCACATTTGCGGCTTCCGTAGCTGAGTCTTGCCTGACCGTATTACAAGTGCCACGGCGGCCGTCTTCCAAGATTACAAACACCCCTAAAGAGGTGAATGGCTCTTTTTTAAAGTCAACAGATTGCATTTACTGCACTCTCTGCTGATTTATTTGAACTAACCAGTGTTCCCAGGGAGTTCTCGGTTAGCTAGGCGAGCAACAGCGGGAATCTCGCAGGCCCTGCTGTCCACTTCCCTTGTCTCCACTTGCAAAATCTGCAAAACCTGAAGCATGAGGACGGGGGGGGGGGGGTTGTGTTGTTTTTCCAAGTTATTTTTGTGTAATGGAGAGTAGTGCACACGACTTGCTAACTAGCTCAGGTCAGGTGAACTATCCTGATACGAAACCCCTCTACCCCTCTCGGGGGCCTGATAGCGCCCTTCTTGCCTCGATTTTGCACTCAACGGCTGCTGTGCAGTTCGACTTCGGGCTCCGTTTTTTTGCCATTGGTTCCACGCATTCCCACATCTCCAGATTCACCGCCAGCGGTCACCTGGACCCAGGCTCGGCTCACGGCGAGCTCCTGTCCACGCAGAGCCTGAGGAGGCTCTCGGAGCGCCCCGAACAATCTTTCCAGCACACTGCCTCTCCCTGGATCTGGCCGGCGCACCCTCTCCCACTACCCCCCTTCTCTGTTTCCCTTTCTCTCCGGTGCTGACGAAGAAGACCAGGGCAGACGGGGAGCTTGTCCATCCCCTGGGGATCATGGTGATGTAAAGCCTCAGCCAGACGGCCCTCCAGTGCGCTGCTCTGCGATCCGTGCGCCGTGTGAGGATGTGTGCAGGGAAAACCACTGACTGCGGCACTTGGAAGAGACAGCGGGTTCAAGCAAAGTTTAGTCTGCAGAGAAGGTCACTGATTTTAGACGTCTGTAATTTGCAGGCACGATAATTGGGACTAATTAGACAGAGTTCCTTTCACCCGCATGTTGAAGCACTTTGTATCTGCAGGGTGGAAAAGCTCATTATACGCAGAACTGGTCCATCCGGAAAACTGTCCAGGGAAAAAAAAAACAAACACAATCTCTTTATTGAGGTTTTAGTCAAACCGCGCTGAGCCTGCACAGCTTCCCTGAGCGTCCAAAGCACTCGACTTCTACAGATGGATGTAAGATACCGCACATTCAAGTTGTTCTGTAGAATCACCAGTGATTTCCCCATGAAATCGGAGAACAGTCTGACTAATTCAACCATACAGTGGCATAAGACAGCCAAAGACACACAAACAGCAGCACAAGCAAAGATAAGATAAACTTCTCTCAGAACGAACAGTAAAAATACAATATTTGTAAGGGATTCTTAAAAGAGATAGGGAAAATGAATTGCACAGCAAACTGAACTAATCAAACTAAGAGCAAAACACAATTAAACATTAAAGGATAAAAAGGGAGGTTTTCTTATTATTTTCCTTCTTCTTATTATTATTTATTTGCTTAACAGTCGCCACTAACTGGGGAAACGTACAATTTATAATGTGCAAGCACAAAAAAGATTACATGAAACCACGTACGTACTTTGTACACAAATACAAAAAAGACTAAATTAATTAAATAACTATGAGACGAGCATGATAAAGCAGGAAGTGCAACATAAGTACCATACAAAGAAAAACTAATCCAAACAATGCAATCTTGAGCACTGAAACAAAATTTAGTACATTTCATATGTACATGTTCCACAATCAAATCATCCTTCACCATCTGTAGTCCAGTGTGTCAGCTCTGTCAGCCCTGTGTCAGTGTGTCAGTCCTGTGCCAGTATGTTAGCTCTGTCAGCCCTGTGCCAGTGTGTTAGCTGTGTGCCAGTGTGTCAGCTGTGTGCCAGTGTATTAGCTGTCAGCTATGTGCCAGTGTGTCAGCTGTCAGCCCTGTGTCAGTGTGTCAGTCCTGTGTGCCATTGTGTCAGTCCTGTGCCAGTGTGTCAGCTCTGTCAGCCCTGTGCCAGTGTGTCATTTGTGTGCCAGTGTCCGCTCTGTGCCAATGTGACAGCTGTGTTGTCTGTGTGCCAGTGTGTCAGCTCTGTGCTAGTGTGTCAGCTGTAAGCTGTGTGCCTGCTGTCAGATCTGTGCCAGTGTGTCAGTCCTGTGCCAGTGTGTCAGTTCTGTCAGCCCTGCGCCAGTGTGTCAGCTGTGTGCCTGCTGTCTGCCCTGTGCCAGTGTGTCAGTCCTGTGTGCCCTGTGCCAGTGTGTCAGCTGTGTGCCAGTGTGTCAGTCCTGTGCCAGTGTGTCAGCTGTGTGCCTGCTGTCTGCCCTGTGCCAGTGTGTCAGTCCTGTGTGCCCTGTGCCAGTGTGTCAGTCCTGTGTGCCAGTGTGTCAGTCCTGTGCCAGTGTGTCAGCTGTGTGCCTGCTGTCTGCCCTGTGCCAGTGTGTCAGTCCTGTGTGCCCTGTGCCAGTGTGTCAGCTGTGTGCCAGTGTGTCCGCTCTGTGCCAATGTGACAGCTGTGGTGTCTGTGTGCCAGTGTGTCCCCTCTAGGGTAGGTACTCCGGCACATTCAAACTGAATCATTTTACTCATATTGATTCAGTAAAATGACCAGCTGCATAGACAGGTAAAAATCTAAGTGACTTTGGGCAAAAGCAGAACACAAAGTATTGATAGTTTTCACATTTTTGCAGTGAGCAGACCATGTTAGACAATCAAAGATATCTGACTCTTTCACCACCAATGGTCCTTTTACTTTTTCATTATTTTTTTCCCTTGAGATGTACATTTGGCCATCAAGAACATCATCAAATCTCCTTATTGTTCAGGAAGAAGAACGTGGAGTCATATTTTAAGGAATGGTCTTTCCCAAGACAAGAGGACAAACAGGACTGCTATCCAGCTCATGGTTTAAGAGACTGTGGAAGAGAGGATCCTATTAATTCCCTGATCCTTTGCAAACTTGTTTCCCCAGACTCAGGGATGCACAGCTAATCTGGCATTCCAGTCTAGGATCAAACACAGCCCTCCCTGTCACAGGTAGACTGCTGTCAAATATATTAAAGAAGGCGAGCAAACAAAAAACATCAGAGCCTTTGATCCAGGATGTCAAAGTCATGAAAAGCCTTTGTGGGGAGAGCATCCGTGAGAGAGGGAGATTATAGTCATGCACTGGATGCCAGACATTCATCTATATCACCACGGTTATATAACAATGAACAGCCTTCTCACTTTTCATCGTTTTTGTTCCAGGAGAAAATATTGGGTTTTGGAAGATCATTTTTCAAGTGTTACATAAAAAACATGCATCTTAATTTTGTTTTCCAAAGTCCCATTTTAGTGAGGCTGCTGTTGTTTGATTTGCTTAAAGGCGTGGCCTGCGGTTTGTTTTCATGCTGAAGGATGTTGGAGAATGCCATCTGATGTCTTCTTTGTTTATCGAGTCAGATCAGTCATCAGCTTGCTTGAGAACCGTTTCAGTTTGTCTCTGGAGTTCTTTGTGTAGGTGCTTTGTAGGTGGGGTGCTCTTTGGATTGGAGTGTAAGGGAACAGTTCTTTCCAGACCCTATGTGGACGACACAATCCGGGGTGGAGTGAGGAAACACTGGGGGAAAAAGTCATGCAGGAGATGGGAATTAAGACAGGGGGGCGTGTCCTTGGTGCTCTGGTGTTCGGGGGAGGTGTGGCCGAGGCAAACAACCCAGTAGTAATCCAGACAGGGAATCCAAATAACGGGCAAAGTCCAAAACCGGGCGGTCCATCCGAGAACAGACAGGTTAAAAACAGGAACCGGGTCGGAACCGGCAGGGGGAACAGGAACATAAACTTAAAAACATAACGGAGCCAGGCGATTGCAAGTCCCGGGCTCGCATGATACGGGAATCAGTGCAGAGCCCCGAACTGACTGAGTGTCTGGCTTTTAAGGGGGATGGGAAGGGGGCTGGAACAAGGGGCAGATGCACAAAATCAGGTCCGAAGTGAAAGAGCCGGAGCGCCCTTAAGGAGGAGGGACTACAATTGTGACATGGAGTTATTGGTTACCTCTGATTTCTTAGGGGAGGCATGGTGGTATGGCTGTTAACTAAGTGCCTTCTGTGTAGAGTCTGCATGTGCACCCTGAATCTGTGAGGGTTTCCTCTGCTGCCTCAGTTAGGTTTAGCTCACTCTAGCCCTGTGTAGCAGAGGTCTTCAGCTGTGGTCCAGCAGGGTTAACTGGCAGCCTTTAAATCATCAATATCTAAAGACCTTAACATATTTAGCTATCATCAATTAAAAACTGCTCTGGGGAAACAAGGTTACTGAAAAAGAAGGATAAATACATTGGCTCAACAGTCACGGCTGTTTAAAAAGTTTAAGGGTCGCTGTGACCCAACCAGGAATAAGTGGGTTTCTGATAATTTATAGATGGGTAAATGGTCCCTATTCATAATGCTAGAAAATGTTAACTGCACATTCTGAACTATTCCAGTAGAAGTCTTGTTTCCTTTATTTTGTGGACATAATTGATTAGTTTGGTCTGTGTGTCTGCCCAGCCCTGGATTGACTATGCTCCCTGAAGACATATAAGCAACTAGATCTGCAACAGGGACCTGTCTGTTCCTGTATTACAAGTCAGAATCTCTGCTCTTAAATCAAGGGACCGGAGCCGTGTCTGTGCCGTTCAGCTCTCATGTTTGACTGGCTGTTGTCTCGAACCATTTGTAGAAACATGTAGGAAACAGGCTGGATCGCTTTTCAGGGGTGAAAATGCCTGGTGTGGCATGGGTGGGAGACAACATTCGCCACAAACATCAGTAAAAAAAAAACGTACCTGGCGACAGTTGTGTTCACTGCTACTGCTAAGGATCAGCAACACAATAGTTTCAATGTTGTGGTTGGGGTCAACATTTCTTTCCCCCTTCGTCTACAGCGGGATGTGTCGTTTCTTGTCCTCATTTTTGTTGTTGTTGTGCTTTAATGAAGGGTGCGTTGCGATGCAGAGCTCCACTCTGTGCGCGTCTCATCGCCGTCCAAGTTTCTCCTTTAATCCCGGAGTTCATGCGCTGACGGGGGGGGGCGGCGGCTGTGGCTCGCCCGGCTGCGCGAGCCCTCCGGAATCGCCTCACCGCGGTGGCGGATGGGAATGACGGGTGTGCTCACGGTAATGAAGAACAGGCAGGCACGCGCTCTGCGGGGAGACGCCGAAGTCCTTCAGAAATGGTCCGGCCACGTCTGTTTCACCCTTTACATGACACAAGAAAATCGCAGAAAGGCCCTTTTCTACACCGCAACACAGAGGAAGACTCTCTTAAAATAGCCCCCCGAAAAAGTGTTCACATCTCTAGTCTGTAAAATGTGATGGCATTACAAGAAGGTCTATATCGGATTGTATGATTAGAAATGTTGGAGTTAACGAAATAAGGAAAGATACCCTTAAATGTAAAATGATAAAGGAGGGGGTATCAGTTTTTCATGCAAGGATTGTGAATCTTAAACCTGAAGAATTTCAAGTTTGAATTAAGACATTAAATGAATTTCGTTCTATGTGCTTTGCAGTTCGGTCACATATTTGTCAATTTATGAATACTTTTCACGTTCTGTGCTCGTTTTTGTATTTGAATAATATTTTGCATTTTTAACTTGCTACAAATGTTCTATTTGCACTAATATTCTGCAGTTCTTGGTCACAATACAGGCAGTGCAGTGCGTGTGACCAGTATTAAGGTGAAAAGTCTTGTGTGTTCTGTGATGGAGCTCAAAAGCACAGGATTTCCTGGGATTTGCTTTTATTTTTATTTTCCACTATTTAGGAGGACGAAGACAGGGACATAAGCACAACTAGGAGAGAATATAATCAACATCCCACAAAATAAAATAAAGTAAAATCTCATAAAACTGGGCTCAAATTGTTGTTGCACCCAGATTGTATATAGCAGGTGGAAAACTATGTACATCTAGTTCATCTCCAACAAGGGTTATAAAACATGCAGCGTGAAATGTACGAGTTACAGCTCGATTTCTCCTGTCTGGTCCTCAAGATTCTGATCTATTCCACATCAGCTCTTCATTCATTGAACTAATTATACACCCAGTCCCATGGCATTCTAAATCCTGTAATGATGGCGGGAGTTTCGTCTTGTACGACCTGCAGGAACTTCAGGGGTCAGGAACAGCGAGTTTGCAGCTGTGATCTGAGACCAATCTCTCTGAGACGGTCCGAAACGGCCTAGATGTGCCGAACAGCCTCTCTTTTCCTATGGTCTTACGAGACAGACCCCGCGGCAAGCCCCAGACAAGAGGGTTTTGCGCACCGCGAACAGCGAAAACGCAGTCAGTTAGTTCTGTGGTCTTCGGCCCCTTTATTGGCCAATAAATTCCACCGGCCGCGATTCCGAGCGCAAACGCAATTAGCGGGACGGGAGCTGAGTGCAGCCAGGTGCGGGCTTTGAAGTGCGGCGCAGCCCCGGAGCCGGGCGCTCGGAGGCGGGGGGAGGCGAGGGAGAGCTGTCCTCAGCGCCCTGGCACGTCTGGAATCTCTCCGCGCTCAGAACACTTCATCTCCAGCCAGAAAACGCTTCAAAGTTTATTGTGTTTTTATTACAGCCCGTTACGACTTTCAGATGAGGCTCAATACAGCCACGGCCAGTGATCTCTGCTGGACTTCGGCTGGTAATTTTTGAACATGCAATTGAGCCGGTGGCATGGGAAGGCGCGGCCAGTCTGCACTGTACCAGAGGTTTGCACTGTCCACACAAAACACACTGACACACATTTACCTTCTGCATAAAGCATGAATACATTTGTTATTTCACCCATCCATTCTCTAACTGTTTTACCCAGTACAGAGCCACAGGAGGCGTCAGAGCCTAACCTGGTAAACAACAGGGACAAGGGAGGGTACACCCTGGATGGGACGCCAGTCCATCACAGGGCTCACACAGACACAAGCCAAAACACACCCACACCCACACCAGGGCCAGTTTTCCCAGAAGCCAGCTCACCTACCAGCATGCGTTGGGACTGTGGGGAGAAACCGGAGCACGTGGAGGAGACCCACATGAACGCGGGGAGAACACGCAAACTCCGCACAGACAGCACCCCAAGGATTGAACCCAGGACCCCAGCTCAGCAAGGCAGTGATTCTACCCACGGACCCTCCCCCCTCCAGTACTTCCAAATCCGAAACTATAGAGAGACCCGCCCAGTGGCCTTTGCTATGGATAAGCGCTGAATAACTCATGTTATTCGGCTAAACCCACACAGCGCTGTGCCGTGATGAGCTGTGTTTCTGAGCAGCACAAGAGTGCCACAGCCTTCCTTATCAGTCAGAGGAGATCTTGGGCTGTGAAACACCAGAGCAAAGACGAGCCCTGTTAATTGATAGTCAGTCAGGGGGTGAGGGAGGCTTAAAAACCTGTCATTCCTTGGAGGAGGAGGAGGAGGAGGAGGGGGTGCTTCCAGGAAAAGAAAAGAAAATTCAAGGGGAGCAATGCGTTTGTAACTCGTTTAACAAGGGGGTTTACTTTCGCAGTCTGGGAAACCAGGACAACACTCACGGTGCCAGTGGTTCAACCATCTCCCTCCACCCCAAATGCCCCCTCAGCCTGAGCACAGACAGGGGGATCCAGGCCATCGTGAGCCCACAAAGTGGTTCTGCCACTCTGAGACGTCAGGCTGCTCACCATGAGCAGAAATGGACCTGGGTCCCTGCTGTACGAGACCAAGAGATGTGAAACAGCATGAGCAGCAGGTACGTAGGAGAGGAGGTTATTAGGCCCATCGGATCCGTTCGGTAGTTAGTAGTTAATTGATCCATGGATAATCGATCGGAGGATCTGATCCTGCTGTTTCTTGAAAGCCACCAGGGTGTCACTTTCAACAACACCGCTGGACAGCTTGTTCCACACACTCCCACAACCCTGTTAGTGAAGAAGTGGCCCCTGTTCTCTGTTTTAAATTCCCTTCCACTGGTGTCCTCTGATTCGTGTCACTGTTTGTTCTGAAGTCGTCTCCGGAGTTGACTTTGTCAGTGCCTTTGAGGATTTTAAAAACGTAGTCTCGTCTGCTCAGGAGTGTCAGGTTCAGTTCTGCCAGCCTGTGTAGTGTAGGACAGTCCCTTAAGTCCCAGAATGTATCTGGTTCCTCTCCTCTAGACTGACTCCAGAGCAGGCGATCAAAACTGAACACAGTATTCTACTGTAAATGAGGCCTTACAAGTGCATAACACAATTTTAACGTAGCATCCTTTGATTTGAATCCTACACTTTTGACTCCTGCATGTATCCTAGCATTGAGTTTGCCTGTTGAATTGGTTCCTCGCATTGTCTAGTAGATGTACTGCAAACAATGTGTCCACTAGAACACCTCAGTCTGTCTCTCAAAGACATAAGCATGGCCAGTCAGAAACAGAGCACAGCACAGCTTCACTTGGAAATGGGAGTCAGAATTCCTTCTGTTCTGTGTGAAGAAAGATGCCCTGGAGTCTACTGTATAAGCTGGAGTGAAATGGCCTGATCCCCAAGACCTGAACAGATTGTACATGTACATGAGTTTACATACTGCAAGTCTCACTGTACCCCGGTCCTCCCATGAAGATATAACCTGGTCTTGCTCCGAGAATGAAGATAATCTGCTTCCCCATTATTCTTGAAGAGGCAAAGCAATGTTCAGAAGAGCACAGTGCCGTGTTTGCATGGCCTATGCAAAGGGCTGGGGTTAAACATGGTGCAGGCATTTTGTGGTGGCCTGGGTTTACAGTTGTGCTGAAATGTCTTTTTTTTTTTTCCTTCCGGGCCTGGAGCTGAGCGCAAGATCCCACTTTGCCTCTCGTCAGCAAACCACGGCACATTACCAGAGCCGTGAAGCTCAACCTTGCATTACAGCTGCTTTTCTGCACTGGTATCACTTAACAGATTACAAGTTTATCCCCTTCAATTTAATTTTATTGCCAAAGAGGAATGCATGCTATTTCCAAGGCACTCCCTGTGCGCCCAGGCTGCCAGTGCAAGCTGGAACGCGCAGATGGAGTATGACCTGACA